>NC_082641.1:170305075-170607129 GCF_028023285.1 Balaenoptera ricei | reverse complement strand
ACATCGCCATGCTTATAGGAAGGCGCTGGCCCAGGGATGATTCCGCCCCCAGGGGACATTTGGCAATGGCTGGAGACAGTTTCGGTTGTCACAACTGGGGGAGGAAACGCGCTGGCATCTAGTGCGTGGGAACCAGGGCTGATGCTCAACACCCTATAGAATACATAGGACGGTGACCCCACCACTACAGAGGATGCTGGGTCTCAGCAGTGCCGAGGGTGAGAAGCATTGCCCTGGAGGGTCTTAGGTGCAGCTTAGGAATCAGATTCGACCTCAAATTCCATCTTGGCTCTGGACCAGCTACTTCACCTTGCTGAGACTGTGCTTTCTTTTTTCTTTTCTTTTCTTTTTTTAAAAATATATGGTTATATAGAATTAGCTTGTCTTTTTAAAAAAAAATTATTTATTTATTTGGATGCGTTGGGTCTTCATTGCTGCGCGCAGGCTTTCTCTAGTTGCGTCCAGTGGGGGCTACTCTTCCTTACGAGGGGCGGGCTTCTCATTGCCGTGGCTTCTGTTGCCGAGCACGGGCTCTAGGCGCACGGGCTTCAGTAGTTGTGGCACTCGGGCTCAGTAGTTGTGGCACACGGGCTTAGTTGCTCCACAGCATGTGGGATCTTCCGGGACCAGGGATCGAACCTGTGTCCCCTGCACTGACAGGCAGATTCTTAACCACTGCACCACCAGAGAAGTCCCAGATTGTGCTTTCTTATCAAATGGGTGTGATATCAGCTCCTTCCCAAGTTGTTATGATGATGAAATAAATCAATATATCAAAAGTGTTTAGCTCAATACCTGGTGCCTTCTCACGCCCCTGTGAGAGTTCATCCCTGTCACCATTTGATAAGTTTTGGATTCAATTGAATTCTTTCCTTAAATTGAGTTCCCAGAAATGGGGTTACTGGGTCCCAGGGGAGGCACGTCTCCCTGGCTCTTGCTTTCCCTAAAGAGGAATCCAGAATTTAATCTATTGCCTGCCCCTGAGTGGATTCTTGTCTCTCTGAGTATGTCACAGTCATTCTTGTTTTCCTTCCAGCTCCTTCCATGGTCCCTGTTCCAGCAGCTCCTCCCTCTCCTGTAAGACACACAAGCTCCAGAGTGTCCTCCACCCACATTGGACATTTCCCTGGGTCCACAGTTCAATCAGCGCCCCTTTCTCAGTCCCAGGGCTGAGTGTGGGCATTTGAACCATGTTCCTTGTTGCAAGAGGTCACCAAAAGGATGTGACCACCGGTTGAACTGGGAGCTGGACCGGGGCAATTGGAGGCTCCATATCTCTTCCTTTATCCTTGGAATGTATATTCTGCCCACTTTTCTCATTTCAAGTCACTTCAAGACACAACCTTGAGAAAGTAATGCACTTTTGAGACCATCTAGATGATATATCTGATTGTACCCCCATTAAGGCCTCTATATAAACTTGTAAGATTCTGGTGGGTGGGTGCAGATATCTACTCATCTTGCAGCCACACAAGACAAGCCTCATAAGTAAGTTCCCTTGCTTATTAAACCTGCCACCTACCCATCTGGAGTGGTCTGCCTCTTTCTTCCATCTCTCCTTACCCTCTGTCTATAGGGGCCAGTTTCAGATTTCACTCAAGGAATTCCAGAGGTTGAGAACCAACAATTGGTGAGCCAGCCAGGAGACTGAAAAAATGGGCCTTGGGGAAGAGGCATTGCAGGGGAAATTACAGGTTGGTCATCAACCTCTTCGTGGGGAAGAGTGGCCTGTATGGAGATGCTCATGGACCTCTGCATAAGTTCAGGGATGTCCTGAAAACGCCAACTGGTCTGATGTTCTGTTTGAGGAACTGTGGAGAGTGCACTTCAGGAAAGAAGGGAGATTAGTGGCTGCCACAGGGGGCTGGCCACTGATGCCCAGCTAGAGGCTGAAGTTTGAGTTAGAAGTTGAGGGAAGAGCTGAGGTTAGAGAAGGATGTGAGGTTGTTCACTACTCTCCTAACTTTGGGGCTGATGGACAACGTGAGAGAGCAGGATGTTAAGTTGGAGAACTGAGTGTGCTGTTTTGCAAAGCAAGGAGGGTGCAAGCTGTCTCAGATTAAGGTCAAGACACTTGTGACAAAGCCACTAAGAGGTAGGACCCCTGGGAAAGTGAGGAGATTGAAGGGGAAGATGTTGTGGTGATTGACGGTGAAACAGACAGAGCATTCTGTGCTGTCGGACCCCTAAGACCAAGGAAAGCAAAAGTACAGCAATGACAAACTCAGCCAGTGGGGCAGTTCCCAGTTCAGGAAACATTCATGATGAGAGAATATATGCCTGCTGAGCTTATTGATATAGCGTCTGGGAAAATTAATAAACATTTAATTTAAAATGGAGTGGGGAGGTCTGAAAGACGAGCTCTCATACCTTACCCCTCAGTGTCAATTCTGCAACAGAAAGAGATGGTACCTTTGCATCTCCAACAGGAAGAAGATTACTACTTTGCTACCCAGCAGGTGGAAGGAAGGATTTCTCCTTGCCTGGCAACGGCCCAGCCAATGAGAGACTGTCACAACTCAGCCAAAGAAAAGCCACTACACTTCAAACTCCCAGTTTCCTCCAATGGATTCTTTGTTTATAACAGCCCTTCCCAACTCCCCCACTTCTTGATAAAAGAACGTTTCTCTCCTACGTCTCCAGACTTGCCTGTGGTTCTCCATAGATTGCATGTCCCAAATTGCAATTCTTTGCTGTTCCCGAATAAACCCATTTTGTTGGTAAAATAACTGGCTGTTTTATTGTTTTAGGTCAATATTACTTGGTATCTGAGAAGTGGGGTTCAGAGAAGACCCCCAGTGGCTCTGAGGCTGGTGAGCAAAGAGGTGTTGGTACCCACAGAGCCCATTGAACTCCCTGCTTCCTTGCCAACCCTTGAGTTTGAGGGTAAATTTTCTCCTGGATTCAAGCTCTGCGCTTTTTGCATTTTGAAAGTCTCCAGGCTTTATTTGGGAATCTGCTTATTGTATTTATTAATTTATTTATTTGCTTGTTTATTTATTTATTTATTTTGAAGCCTTCATCCTTTCTGTTAAAGGCTTTGTCCTTTCTGTGAGTACTCATTTGGCACTTTGGCCTGACTTTTGAAATCAGGCTATTTCTCCTGGAACCGTGCTAGTCTTCAGTCTAATTCCTTTTGGAACCTGGCTGTTCCTATTGGAACTGTGCTGTTTACTCCCCAAGGTGGGGGTCAAGCTGGTTCTTTCTTTCTTTCTTTCTTTATTTTAAAAATTTTAAAATAAATTTCTTTATTTTATTTATTTATTTTTGGCTGTGTTGGGTCTTTGTTGCTGCAAGCAGGCTTTTCTCTAGTTGCGGTGAGCAGGGGCTACTCTTTGTTGCGGTGCGCAGGCTTCTCATTGTGGTGGCTTCTCTTGTTGTGGAGCATGGGCTCTAGGTGTGCAGGCTTCAGCAGTTCAGGCACGCAGGCTCAGTAGTTGTGGCTCGTGGGCTCTAGAGCGCAGGCTCAGTAGTTGTGGCGCACGGGCTTAGTTGCTCTGCAGCATGTGGGATCTCCCCAGACCAGGGCTCGAACCCGTGTCCCTTGCATTGGCAGGCGAATTCTTAACCACTGCGCCACCAGGGAAGCCCCAAGCTGGTTCTTTAAATGGGGTGAAGGTGAGGGCGGATCGGTGGGTTGGGCAGAGGCATACTTAAATGGTCTGTGTACCACCTTGGTGGTGCTGTGTGCAGGAATCATGTACAGTACCCTGCTTTCACTGGCACCACAGGAATGGCAGTTGGTGTGCGGCCTTGCTGTATCTTATTGTTCGTAATTGCCCCTACTGAGCATGTGTGTAGTTATTTTTAGTCCCTTATATTATAGTTTCTTTGTATTCTGTTGCTAGAGGAGACATTTGTCCAGGTGCAAGCCTTCCAGTAAAGGATCCCAGGTCCCAGCCTGTCTCAAAACTTACCAACCTGGTTTTCCAGATCTATATCAGTTAGTCCACATGCTTGTTGGTGAGGGTCAAGACAAATATCAGATGAAACTAGACAAATGGGAACATCCTCTGAAAGAGATTTAGAAAAATAAACCCCTACCTTTTGGCAAGAAGCTAGAACATTTGCTGGAGACCTCCACTGATCAGTTACAGGAGCTTTTCCTACACCTATTGACTGGAACAAAATTTAGGCTTGCACACAAAAAGCTGATGGACCTGTTCATGACTATTATAATCAACTTCAGATTGTTTTCAAAGAAAATTCTGGTCTTCCTTCAGATGCTGAATCCACTTGGGTAGCCTTTAACTCTTATGTTTATTAGTGTGCTGAACTGGGATCTTTCTCTTTTAGTTAAAAGGACCAGGGTGGAGGGGGAAACTATGTCCACTCCAGATTTAGTTAACTTGGCAAATCAGCTCGCTCACACCCTAGATGAGTCACCTAAAAGAAAGACCTCCAAAATTCTTAATTTTCAACTCTGAAAAATGAAGTTCTCTAAAGGAAACCAAAACTTTCTAGTTTCTGCTATTATTGCAAAAAGCCAGGACATTGGAAATGAGATTGTTACAAATTTAGGCTTTCAGACATCTTCAGTTTTTCTAACCAGCCTTTCTAATTCCCAATGATGAGGCTCCAAGGAATTACATCGGCTCTTCCCAATACTCTGTCTTAATCTGCTCAGAGAAACAACTCTCCAGACTGGGAATGAACCTCTCTCTGCTCTTATTTTTTATTTATTTATTTTAAATGTTTACCTACTTTTCTTTTTTTTTTTTTTAATTAATTAATTAATTAATTTATTTTTGGCTGTGTTGGGTCTTCGTTTCTGTGCGAGGGCTTTCTCTAGTTGCGGCAAGCGGGGGCCACTCTTCATCGCGGTGCGTGGGCCTCTCATTATCGCGGCCTCTCTTGTTGCGGAGCACAGGCTCCAGACGCGCAGGCTCAGTAGTTGTGGCTCACGGGCCTAGCTGCTCCACGGCATGTGGGATCTTCCCAGACCAGGGCTCGTGTCCCCTGCATGGGCAGGCAGACTCTCAACCACTGCGCCACCAGGGAAGCCCTCTCTGTCCTTATTGACACTGGAGCCACACTCTGGGTGTCCAATCCCACTGCTTTAAAGCAGCCCCTGCCTCGGAGAACCGAAACAGTTCAAACATCGGGGATCTCTGATGAACCTCAAGAGGTTCCTGTCTCTGCCTATTCCCTTTTGTTTAGGTCCCTTGAGGGATACCCATCCTTTTCTCCTTAGTTCCTCTGCCCGTATTTATTAGGCTGAAACTTCTTAGAAATGTATCATACCAGAAATTCTTTCTCCCAAAATGGGGAAATAATACTTGAATTTGACAGTAGCAATCAAAATAACCAATCAGGTGAATTAAATAACCCTTCAACATCTTTTATTTGCCCCATTTCTGACGATACTGGAGCTGATTCTGGAAACCCTGATCATTTGTCCCTATTGATTCAGCTACCACCCCCCTTATGGGCAAAATCTCCAACTGGTGTTGGCAAAATCCACAGTGCATCTCCCATTGATATTCAAGTAGATCTCTCAAAACCTCTCCCCAGAATTAATCAATACTCTATAAGTAAAGGTGCGCTTCAAGTTATAAAGCTCATAACAGAAGATTACAGGGATCAGCACCTTATTATCACACTCTTATTTTACCCGTGAGAAAACTCAAGGGCTGAGGATGGAGGTTTGTCGAGGAGCTCCGAGCAATAAACAACATTGTTATCCCTTGTCACCCTGTTGTTTCTAACCTGTCCACACTACTAACATTCGTTCCCACTGAAAGCAAAAGTTTCACCATAATTGATCTATGCAGTGCATTCTTCAATATTCCAGTTGATAAGGCTAGCCAATATCTTTTTGCCTTCACCTGGGAAGGACAACAATACACCTCAACAGTAGGGCCCCAGGGTTTCACAGAGAGTCCCTCTTAACTTTTCACAAATATTTATTTATTTGTTTGTTTGTTTGTTTATTTATTTATTTATTTGCCACAGTGCACGGCATGCGGGATCATAGTTCCCGGAACAGGGATCGAACCCGTGCCCCCTGCAGTGGAAGCATGGAGTCCTAACCACTGGACTGCCAGGGAAGTCCCTTAACTTTTCACAAAATCTTGAAAGCTGATTTGGATAATGCAAAATTTTCTTCAGACTCTACTTTGTTGCAATATATAGATGATTTGCTCCTATGCTTCCTTTCTCAATCCTCTTCATGGGAAGATAGCACCCACCTGTTAAAACTTTTGGTCTTGGGAATTCCCTGGTGATTCAGTGTTTAGGACTTGGCAGTGGCCCAGGTTCAATCTCTGGCCAGGGAAATAAGATCCTGCGGCCAAAAAAAAATAACAAGAAAGAAAGAGAAAAAAAACAAACAAAACAAAACAACAACTTTTGGTCTTATAAATTCTCCAAAGAAAAATTGCATTTCGCTCAAATTTCAGGTTTGATATTTAGGGCACCTGATCTTGGAACGAGGACTACATTTGGATCCAGGTAGGCTTCACGGCATCCTGAACTTCCCCAAACCTAAAACTAAGCAGCAATTATGAGGTTTTCTTGGGCTAGCTGGCTACTGTTGAAATTGGATTCCAAATTTCTTTCTTATGGTCCAGCCCTTATATGCTTTAAAAACATATAAACCAGCAAACTTGACCCCATTATTTGGGGAGGTCAGGATGACATAGCTTTTGGAGCCTTAGAGAAAAGCTTAATGAGACCACCTGCCCTTGGACATCCTAATTATCAGCTTCCCTTTTTCCTTTTTGTATTTGAGAAGGAAGGGAATGCTCTTGGAGGACTCATCCAAAAACATGGGGACCGTCATTGACCCATAGGGTACTATAGCAAATATCTGGACCCTGTGTGCCACAGAATACCCACCACCTTTGCTTTAGAACCATTCCTGCTACTGGCCTTCTGGTTAAGGCCACCAAAGAAATAATTATGGAATCCCCCTTAACCATCTTTGCACCCCATGCAGTAGAACCCCTCCTGAATTCCCAGCACACTCAACACTTTTCAGTTGCTTACATCCTATGAAATCCTTTTGCTAACTGCTGTTCACATAACTCACGTTGTTGTAACCTCACCCCTGCTATTTCTCTCCTCTCCTTCATTGACGCATCCCCTCATGACTATTTTTTTTAAGCTCATTCTTTTTTTTTTTTTAATTAATTAATTAATTAATTAATTATTTTTGGGCTGTGTTGGGTCTTCGTTTCTGTGCGAGGGCTTTCTCTAGTTGTGGCGAGCGGGGACCACTCTTCATCGCAGTGCGCGGGCCTCTCACTGCCACAGCCTCTCTTGTTGCGGAGCACAAGCTCCAGACGCACAGGCAGTTGTGGCTCACGGGCCCAGTTGCTCCGCGGCACATGGGATCTTCCCAGATCAGGGCTCGAACCCGTGTCCCCTGCATTGGCAGGCAGATTCTCAACCACTGCGCCACCAGGGAAGCCCGCCTCATGACTATTTAACACTGACAGATCACCCTTTGACTCTCTGTAATAATTTACAGGAGACTCCTCTAACCAGTGTAGATAGTTCATGGTTTACTGATGGTTCCTAATTAAAGGATGACAATGGTAAACATCGTGCTGGGTATGTTATTACACCTCTTAAAATTGTTGAGGCAGCACCTTTATCTTTGGCTACTTCGACCTGACAAGCTGAATTATACACTCTCACTCAGACTTGTACTTAGGCAAAAGCAAAACTGTAAACATTTACACCAATATCCAGTATGCCTTTGGGGTAGCCCATGACTTTGGGATATTATAGAAACAGCAAGGTTTCCTTACCTCTAATGGGGAAAATATTAAAAATGGCTCTTATACCCAAAATCTATTAGATGCCATGCTCTTGCCAGCCGCTTTAACTACTATTAAGATCCCTGGGCATTCCAAGCTTGACTCCCTAGAGGCTAAAGGAAATCAACTCACTGATATTTCTGCCAAAAAGTGCTCTCAAAGGAACCAATGGCCAAACTTCTGTCATGGTCCAAAGGGATGCTCCCTAAGATGATGATCTAGAAAAATTGACAAGAAATGCCCAACCATTGGCCCCAGAAAAGGAAAAGCAATGTTGAAAATCTAGTAACTGTTCATTTGATAAAAAGAGAGAACTCTCGTTTGGGTTAAATAACAAATAGGTCCTACCGGAAAATCTAGGATTCCCACTTCTTAGATTAAACTGTTATATAACAGTTTATTTTATATATATATATATGTGTGTGTGTGTGTGTGTATGTATAATATATATATATATATACATACGTATATATTACACATATGTATGTATGTATGTATAATTCCTATTTCTTACATCAAACCAATGCATTAAACCATTGGTCCACTGAAAAAATGATAGCCCTCATGAACAAATATTGGTGGTGAAATATTAATAAGGCTGCAAAAAGTACTCACCTCACTTGTCCCATCTGTCTAAACTACAATCCAAGGAAACCTGTTAGCGCTGCTCCTGGACATTTTGAATTGCCTAAGGGCCCACTGGAGATATGAGAAATGGATTTCATACAGCTTCCCCCATCTTGTGGATATAAATATATTTCAGTTATTGTCTGTATGTTTTCTCACTGAATTGAAGCTTTTCCTTGTAGACAGGCCACTGCTTCTGTGGCTAAAATTTTGTTAGAAAAGATTATCCCTACCTGGGGAGCCCCTCTTGAACTTTATAGTAATAGAGGAACCCATTTTACTGGTCAGGTTCTTTGACAAATCTGTGCTATTTGGCCAGTTTACAACAGTTTTATTGTGTTTATCGTCCTCAATTTTCAGGGTTAGTCAAATGCACTATTAGCACTATTAAGAGTCAATTGGCAGGGGCTTCCGTGGTGGCGCAGTGGTTGAGAATCTGCCTGCTCATGCAGGGGACACGGGTTCGAGCCCTGGTCTGGGAAGATCCCACATGCTGCGGAGCAACTGGGCCCGTGAGCCACAACTACTGAGCCTGCGCGTCTGGAGCCTGTGCTCCGCAACAAGAGAGGCCGCGATAGCAAGAGGCCCGCGCACCACGATGAAGAGTGGCCCCCGCTCGCCGCAACTGGAGAAAGCCCTCGCACGGAAACGAAGACCCAACACAGCCAAAAATAAATAATAAAATAAATAAATTAATTAAAAATAACCAAAAACCACTGTTTGCGGTATAAAAAAAAAGTCAATTGGCAAAATTTGTAGAAACCCTCCAAATACCTTAGCCAAAAGCATTGCCGCTGGTCCTTCTAAATCTCAGATCAACCCACTTTTAAACTCATAAACTCTATTCATTGAGGTAGTCATAGGACACACAATGCACCTGGCCCCCACCTCTTGATCTATGGCTGATAAACATAGATATACTTCAATATTGTAACAGCCTAATGGCTTCTACTAAAAATAACCATGCTCCGGTAGGGCAATCTTTTCAAAGTGTGCTCCAGGGAGAGGAGGACCTTAAACATCACACCTTGTAACCTGGAGGTTTCATCTATTGGAAAAGACACCTCCAGAAAGACTCTTCAACGTCACTGGAAAGGCCCCTATCACATACTGCTAACCAACCCTTGTGCTGCCAAACTCCAGGGAACAGACTCTTGAATTCATGTGACACATCTAAAGAAAGCACCAAATCCTGACTGAACTTGTACATCATTTGGTGACCCGAAGGTAAAGATATCCCAGAATTGAGGCAGACGACATCTGGTGAGAAAGCTTTCCCAAGATATTCAGGCTCAAAAGTTTAGAATTCACAGAAGCCTCTCTCTTTCATCTGGACTCTTAACTGACTCTGGATTCTTATCCAAATCCATGGCCTCTGAATTTGCAAACTACAGGCTGTATTATTGATAAAACATTTAGTTCCAAATAGTTCTTTTGAGATAACAATATTGTTTTTTAAAAACAAGTCTTTGAAGTTTTGCTATTTTTGTGAAAAGTCCATCAATTATTGCTTCTTGTTTAATCCTGCACTGTCTTCCCAAACCACATGTTTAATTTTCAGTTTTGAGTGTCCTCTTGCTGTTCTCACTACTCTAAGATACAGAGTTTAGATGGGAAATGCCTGAGAGATCTCCCTCCTACTCCCCCTTGTTACTCGAATGTGACCTCAATCGGTTTCCAATCTGTGCACTTTTCCCTCCAGCTTGGGCCATGACACCCAGGAAAGTTTTCCTGGCATCAAGGGACAAAAGGTCACTGAATCTGGAAAAAAAATCCTGACTCTTGATCAACACTGTTTTCAGAGAAAGATTTTGATCAAGAGGGGAAAATGTGAAAATTAACAAACAAAAACCTCACTTAAAATGGAGTCAAGGGCTTCCCTGGTGGCGCAGTGGTTGAGAATCTGCCTGCCAATGCAGGGAACACGGGTTCGAGCCCTGGTCTGGGAAGATTACACATGCCGCGGAGCAACTGGGCCCGTGAGCCACAACTACTGAGCCTGCGCGTCTGGAGCCTGTGCTCCGCAACGGGAGAGGCCGCGACAGTGAGAGGCCCGCGCACCGCGATGAAGTGTGGCCCCCGCTCGCCACAGCTGGAGAAAGCCCTCGCACAGAAATGAAGACCCAACACAGCCAAAAATAAGCAAAGAAAGAAAGAAAGAAAGAAAAAAAAAAAAGAAATGCTTAGGGAAAGAAGAAATTCGCAGAGGAAATTAAAAAAAAAAAAAAATTGGAGTCAAGAGGCCAGAATGGGGAGCTCTCACGGGCTACCACTCCTTGCCAATTGCAGATCCAACAGGAAGAGATGGTATCTTTGCATTTCCGACAGGAGGAAGGTTACTACTTTGCTACCCAGCAGGAGGAAGAAAGAATTTCTCCTCGCCCAGCAATTGTCCAGCCAATGAGAGACTGTCAAAACTCAGCCAATGAAAAACCACTACGCTTCAAACTCCCAGTTTCCCTCCGAGGGACTCTTTGTTTATAGCAGCCCTTCCCAACTCCCTCGTCTATAAAAGAATATTCTTCTCCTTTGTTTTCCAGACTTACCCGTGGTTCACCGTAGATTGATTGCACGTCTCAAACTGCAATTCTTTGCTGTTGCCAAATAAACACATTTTGTTGGTAAAATAATTGGCTGTTTTATTGTTTTAGGTCAACATAGCCAAGTTCCAGCAAAAGGCCAAGGAAAGTATCCAGATGTGGTTAGTGTGGCTCTGGGATACCTGGGGTCGTGGCATTTTTCTGACTGGCCAGGAGGCAGAGAAAATGAACAATATCACCAGCACCCTGCCCTCTAGCAGCACCTGCACGTACTTGGGGGTTCAAATTACTCACTCCCTTATAGATTGGATTATTCCAGCCTGCAGGGCCCAGTGAGGGAGATGTCCCTGGGCATGTGGGACCCTGAAAATCTATAGAGGAGGTACAACAAGTTCTTAGGGAGCTGGGAATAAGGGAGGCCATCTATGCTCTTGTCTTTGAGGGTCCTAATTGGGCCACATTCACTGCAGAAATGAAAGCCAAGATACTCCAGTCTGCCCCCAGCACCTGGTAGGGACTGGTATGGGATGCTGATATCCATGCTGAGCTAAGTCCTGGGAATGGGTACGGGTCCCCGAGACAGAGGGGAAACTAGAGAAGACAAAAAGCTATCCCAGTTGGCTGTAAAGGGTTCAGTAAAAGTAACCCAGGAGCAAATGTGGTTTAACCTCATTGCTGCCAGGACCTCAACCTGAAAAGGAAGACCAGCAACCCAATGCTGTGTTAGTCAACCCGTGGAGAGCCTTAAGACTGGAATAGTTCAGACCTGCCCTGACTATCCCTAGTGCCCTGTTAGCTCTCATAGAAGCCTCAGGGATACAGTCCTATTTGGGATGGGTGCCTCCCATGCCTTAGGTTTAGGATGCAGGACAAAAATCACCTCCAGGTGAAGCCTATTGGGAGCAATTGGAGGCTCCAAGTTGAACTGACTATTCACTAGTCCCCTTGAAATAAATAAAAGGTGATGGCTCTGGTTGACACTGGAGCCAAATGTACTCCACTACATAGCCACACTCAGAAGTTTTCAGGCCCCCTTGGTGCCACTGATGATTATGGAGGGCAATGCCTTTGGTTAGGAAGGTCCCTTTGACATTGTAAATGGGGTGTTCTCCCCACCGAGAATACGAGGTTTTTCTCTTTCCAATACCAGAGAACATATTGGGTATTGACATCCTACAAGTTCAGTCTACAAACCTCTACCTGTGAATTCCACATTGAGGTTAGAGTAATCAAACCAATGCTGAGAGGAAATGCCAGCTGGGAACCAGTAAGTCTACCGGCCCCCTCAAATAGTGGTTACTGTCAAATGATGTAAATTGCCTGGGAGGCATAATGAAATAGGAGAAACTATCCCCAAACTGCACCAAGTGGGTATTGTACACCCTGCCCATAGTGCTTCCAACAGACAGGTATGGCTTGTAAAAAAGCCAGATGGCTCGTGGTGGGTGACCGTGGGCTATCGAGCATTGAACACAGTGGTGTCCCCCATCCATGCGGTTGTGCCCCAAATTGCCACCATCTTAGATACCTTGGCCATAGTCCTAGGAGTGTACCATGCTGTGCTGGACTTAGCAAATGCTTTTTTTCAATCTACCCCTGGCCACTGAGTCACAAGATCAATTTGCCTCCAAGTGGGAGGGGCAACAATGGACTTTTCAAGCACTTCCCCAAGGCTACCTGCACAGCCCCACCATATGTCATGGGATGGGAGCCCCAGACCTGTCCCTGTTCTCCTTCCCCACATCACTAAAATGAGCCCATTACATTGACAATATAATGTTGACATGTAAAGACTTGCCTCTGCTGCAGGACACCCTGCAGATTTTGCTGGAACATCTGTGAGGGAGACGATGATGTGGATGAACACACAGGAAATTCAAGTCCCAGGCACCACCGTAAAGCTTCTGGGAGTCATTTGGTTGGGTGGGAGGTACATTGTCCCAGAAGCCATGATTGATAAGGGGCAACCCCTAAGAATGTGAAAGAGGTGCAAGCTTTCATAGGGGTTTGGGGGTTTTGGAGGACTTTTATTCCCCACCTGATGCAACGCCTCCATCCTTTTTAGAAAAATTTTATTGAAGTACAGTTGATTTACAATGTTGTGTTAATTTCTGCCGTACAGCAAAGTGACTCAGTTATACATATATCTATATATTCTTTTTCATGTTCTTTTCCATTATGGTTTATCACTGGATATTGAATATAGTTCCCTGTGCTATACAGTAGGACCTTGTTGTTTATCCTTCCTATATATAATAGTGTCTCCAGCCTTTATACCAGCTTTAAAGTGAAGAAAAGGCATGTGGGGATTAGAGCAACAAGCTGCCTTTGAGAAGGCAAAAATACTAGTGAAGCAGATGAAAGCTCTGGGCATCTCCCAAGCAGGGCTACCATTTGAGTTTGAGTTAGATGTATCTGTGACTCCGGAAAGTATGGGCTGAGCACTGTGGCAGAGACAGCAGGAGAGAGGACCCCTAGGATTTTGGTCCCGCTCTGGAAGGGGGCAGAAACCCGATATGCCCCCATAAAGCAATAGCTGCTAGCAGTCTACGTCACCCTCCTCCAAATAGGACCTCTCGCGAAAACCAGCATATCATGGTAATAACATCCCTTCTTATCAAGGGGTGTATTGACGATATGTTCCATTGACCCATCTCTGCCATGGCTCAGACTCCCACGCTGACTGAGTGACAGCGCTTTGTGCAGCAGAAGAGCATCCGGTCGGCCAGCCCACTCTCTCTAGAAATGCGAGCGCTCCCAGGCTTTGTAGAGTATGTAGATCCTCCAAACACCCGCTGCCCCCACCACCTCTATTCCTGTGTAGCCCCTGCAACCTGTAGAGAGGAAGTCGGGGAAATTCCTGCTGATGCCTGCCTGCTTCACCTACGGGTCTAGTCGGGCAACCGGTGACAGGGATTGTAGTGGCTATTCAGCTCAACACTGACACCATCTGGATGGCAAACGAACTGCAGCAGCCAGTGGGCTGAATTCACAGCGATTTGGCTGGGGATCACTCAGGAGCCCAGGCTGTTTGCTAACCTTTGCACTGATAGTTGGACTGTTCTGAAGAGATTAACCCTATGGCTTGGACAAAGGGAAGCAGATGATCGTGAATAAGCCCTTCCGGGGTGAGGATATGTGGACAGACATTTGGGTTTGCTTCCAACAGCCTGAGGCAGCCCTCACTGTTTTCCATGTCCCTGGTTCTTAAGGTGCTGATGCCCCTGGCAAATGGGAAGCTGATGCTCTAGCCCAGTATGAGCCCTAATGGACCCCTCAATAGATACAGCAGATGGGGCGCATAGGAACTGCAGCCGCCGCAGTCCCTGACTGGGATGGCATATTGCCAAGGATGCTGGATTGCCCTTGAAATAAAGTGACCTGGTTAATGCCATAACAGCATGTGTGTTCTAAACAACACCCCAGGCAACTGCCAAAGGAATCTGGCGCCATCCACTGGAGTTCCCAACCAGTGAGGGATTGGCAAATTGATTATATTGGCCCCCTCCCTCCAAGTGAGGGTTCTAAATGTCTTGGTTTATGTGGACACGGCATCTAGCCTAACCCAAGCTTTCTCCTGTGTCTGCCCAAACCAGGTTGCCACCATTAGGGGATTAGAGAAACGGAGTACAGCTACCCTCTTCGAATAGACAGTGACCGGGGGTTACATTTTAAGGGTCATGTTGTGCAAGATTAGGCAAAAGCACATGATGTGGAACAGAAGTTCCATTTCCCCTAAAAGCCACAGGCAGCAGGGTTGGTAGGAAAGAAGGATGGAATTTTAAAGCAGCAGATTAAATGACTAACAGGTAAAACCACCTTGGCCGATTCGACTTAAGTACGATCCCAGGCTTTAAGACGTTTAAATGATTGACCAATAGGGCCTGTTGCCTCATATGCCAGACTGGGGAGCCCTGCCAAGACACCCAACACTGTAAAGTTACGGAAGTGACGGGAGACAGCCACTGCCCCGACTCTCATCGTGGTGGATCACCACGCTGTGTGGCTGAGATCACCAAGCCCCGTCACACCTGAGACAGGTGTTATCTACCGGACTTTGCAGTGGGGCGTCCCATAGGGATGCGTGAGTTAGTTCACATCCCCAGGTGAGGAGGAATCCCATTGTCCCTGCTACAAGCTGCGCCCATGGAAATGCATTGTCCCTGCTACAAGCTGCGCCCATGGAAATGCATTGTCCCTGCTACAAGCTGCGCCCACGGAAATGCACTGTCCCTGGAATGGAACACGTACCACTGAGAGGGACGAAAAGGTGGTGGTCCTGGTCTGACATATCCCACCCCCAGTCCGTCTCACGCTTGACAGTGCCGCCCCTGCTGGCCAACATATATGCTACGTACAACCAGGTCAAGTTCCTAAAGCTGCAGCCACGTTAACATCTAAGGATCAGGCCACAAGTGTAATTCTTCTAGAAGGGAAGACCTCCCAGTACCAGTTCCTACTAAATAATCTGTCTTTATGACCTTAGACTTCTGCTGTTCCTATGGTGTTCGGTCACAGGATGGGGGCATGATGGAAATACCTTCCTACGGTGGGCCCACAAATATGCCCAGCAATCAATCCAGCTGTTGGCTATGTGGGCAGCCGCTCCTCTCTAGTTCACTGGGATCGTCATGGTGGGTACCAACACTCCAGGAACGAAATAAGAAGGCACTAAAGCAGTACGTGACATTACAGAAAAACACAAATTAGGATGAATGCTCTTAATTCATCTGATATTACCAATATTGCCTGGGGCACAAACCGTCAGTACCACTGGACATGGGTATTCTTTTTCTGTCAATCAATCAACACAGGCAGCCCAGCCAACTGCTGACCAGAAAGGTCCTAAAAACACCACTATCAGAAGCATGGGTGGCTACGCTCAGATTTGGAATGGATTCATGTGGCTTACCCCGGGTTAGGGATATTTGAGCACCTAGGCACCCCTATGTTGGGAACAGAAAAAACACTTTCAACAGAACCAACCCAGTTGTACCAGGAATATGGGGAGGATATCATTGGAACTGTGCAGGTATTCTGTCATATTAAAGAACAGCAACTGGTCTGGCACTGATTGGTCATGTCACCCACTTATTTATTGGGTAATCCTAAACAGGACCCAATGATGTGTGGGAAAACTCTTTGGCCGTGGCTTCCACCTGGATGGTTGGGCTGCTACACCTGGGTATGGGGAGAATCCACCCTACAGTAACAAAAGTTGCCAACTTCCCTCCCCTCATCTGCTATCTCCCAGGTGGGCAAGTTCTGTTTTCCACTGGTACGATCATTTGGCCACTGTCTTTATTCCCTCTGTTGGCCTGGAGGACGTTATAGCACACATAGAAGCCCTTAGTCAATACACCCAGCAAGCCTTAAAGGAGAACAGCTGTCCTCCAAAATAAGATGGCCTTGGACATCACTACTGCCTTGCAAGGAGGCACTTGGGCCGTTATCCAAGCAGAATGTTGTGTGTTCATACCTGCTGAGTCTGCTAATGTAGCATCTTTTTTTTTTTTTTTAAAACATATCATTAGTTCTCCTCTATTCTTAATTTATTTATTTATTTGTTTTTGGCTGTGTTGGGTCTTCGTTTCTGTGTGAGGGCTTTCTCTAGTTGTGGCGAGCTGGGGCCACTCTTCATCGTGGTGCGCAGGCGTCTCACTATCGCGGCCTCTCTTGTTGCGGAGCACAGGCTCCAGACGCGCAGGCTCAGTAGTTGTGGCTCACGGGCCTAGTTGCTCCGTGGCATGTGGGATCTTCCCAGACCAGGGCTCGAACCCGTGTCCCCTGCATTAGCAGGCAGATTCTCAGCCACTGCGCCACCAAGGAAGCCCTAGCATCTTTAATAAAGCACATGAGGACACAAGTGAACGCCCTGAGTGATTCCCAGCCTCAGGGACTCAGTAAATCAGTGGTTCAGATCATGGTGATTTCGAACACACACAGCAGTGAGCGGTAGCTGGCAGTGAGCAACAGCTTGAAGTGAGATCTTAGTTCCCTGACCAGGGATTGACCCCTGGTCATGGTGGTGAGACTGCCAAGTCCTAACCACTAGACCACGAGGGACTGTGGCTAGAGTCTAGGCCCCAGTCTTTGTCTGCCTTGAAAAGAGAACATTCTGACAAGGAGACGGAAGGTAGAGAGGAAAGTAAAGCGTCTTTTAGAAAAGCAGAGTACATGTGGACAGACGGACGGGTGAACTCAGCAAGAGAGTCGTGCCTTTGGGAAGTTTCAATCCTTTATAAGGGGGCAGTCTTCTGGGTCTTTGTTTCCCCTCTGGCCAATCATCTTGCTTTGGGCCCATGGCTGATTTGCCTCAGGACCCTCCGTAGGTGCGCACAGCCCTCAGACAAGATGGATTCTAACGCAAGAGCCTCTGGGTGAGGGGGGGAGTTGACATGACTTATTACAGTCTGGTGTCCCCTGGCCGCCCCCCCTTTAAAAAAATTTATTTATTTATTATTTATTTATTTTGGCCGCACTGGGTCTTAGATGCGGCAGGGGGGATATTTGTTGAGGCACACGGGATCTTTAGTTGCGGCATGCGGACTTCTTCATTGCAGCATGTGGACTTCTTAGTTGCGGCATGTGAACTCTTAGTTGCGGCATGCATGCGGGATCTAGTTCCCTGACCAGGGATTGAACCCGGGCCTCCTGCATTGGGAGTGTGGAGTTGTACCCACTGGACCACCAGGGAGGTCCCTGTCCCATGCCTTTTGATGCCCCAAGAAGCCTTTCAACACATGTGCAGTGTCTTTCTTGCCCAAAGGATGGGAAATATGTGACCTCTTGATCTATTATTTTTTTAAGATTTATTATTTTTTAATTTATTTTTGGTTGTGTTGGGTCTTAGTTGCGGCATGCAGGATCTTCGTTGAGGCATGTGGGATCTTTTGTTGTGGCGTGCGGGCTTCTTTCTCGTGCACGTGGGCTCTGTAGTTTGCGGCACATGGTCTCTCTAGTCGAGGTGCGCCAGCGCGGTAGTTGTGGTGTGTGGGTTTCATTGCCCTGCGGCATGTGGGATCTTAGTTGCCTGACAACGGATTGAACCCGTGTCCCCTTCATTGGAAGACAGATTCTTTACCACTGGACCACCAGGGAAGTGGCCAAGCTCTTTTTCTTTTTTTTCCTGTTTGGTGTTTTATTTATTTATTCATTCATTTATTTATTTATTTATTTATTTATTTATTTATATTTTGGGGGGCTGCGTTGGGTCTTCGTTGTCACGCGCAGGCTTTTGTCTAGTTGCAGTGAGCGGGGGCTACTCTTTGTTGCGGTGCGCGGGCTTCTCATTGCGGTGGCTTCTCTTGTTGTGGAGCACGGGCTCTAGGCATGTGGGCTTCAGTAGTTGCGGCATGCGGGCTCAGTAGTTGTGGCTCACGAGCTCTAGAACACAGGCTCAGTAGTTGTGGCACACGGGCTTAGTTGCTCCGCGGGATGTGGGATCTTCCCAGACCAGGGCTCGAACCCGCCTCCCCTGCATTGGTAGGTGGATTCTTAACCACTGCGCCACCAGGGAAGTCCCTTAGCAAAGAAAATCCAGGCTACACACTGCTCTGGGGTCATAAGGCTTTTTAGCTTCACTGTGCTGAACATGAGTAAGAATCCTAAAAATCCACTGGCACAGCAGCTGCCATGGAATCTATAGAAATACAGGAACGGAAAGTCCAGGACGCTGAGGAGATCACCTGTGGGGTGAGATGCAAATGCCAGGAGCACCACACTGAATAGATAGTTTAAGTACTGCTGGTCATTGTCACTTAACACGTTGGTTCTCTGGGATTTCTGTAGTATCTTATAAGCCCCTATGCAGGATAAGTGAATTACAGCCCAGAAATAACCATCTGGATCAAACTGGGAGTTGCTGAAGAGCAGGCACCCTGCGGCAGCCAGGAGGAAGAGGGCACTACAGATCTTTGCAGGAGATGTTTTCTCTTTCTGAAAACACTTCTGGTGCCCACAGATGATAACTTCGGCTACATTATGCAAAATGAGAAACACAGGAATGGCCAGTCTGGACAGTGCTCTGGACCCAGCACAGATGATACCCACAAACAGCACTGAAGCAGGAAGCCATGTCAAAACATCAGATCTTGAACTGCTGTTGATCTCCGCCCAGCCGTTTCCATGACACATGAAGCAAAAGTCCACCAATTAATGTCTGACACCCTTGGAATAATGTAGGGTAGGTAAATTTCAAGACAGACAGGACATACTTGTTCGTGAGGTAAGAAGCCAGGTAGCAGGTACAAAACGGGAGGCCGACCAGGCACCTCCCCATGCACATCTGTTAATTTGCGCCCCTTCCCCAGGAACCCGCGGGAGCCCCAGGGCCGCCGTGCAAGCCGCGCCACCCAGTGGCCAACCTCTTGATCTTTCAGTTAAACAGGGTATAGCTTCTCTCTGTCCCTGCCATAACTGTTATCTTAAAGTGTCCACAGGAGACAAAGTCCACCTATTTACCCTGTTCCTGTTGTTATTTCCATCTCAAAGTGCAAACAGGAAGCCAGTTGTAAATACCTAGCTGGAGCCCACCTGCCTCTTGCCTCAGGAAATGTAAACAGAAGGCTAGTTGTAAATGTCCAGCCTGGAGCTCATCTATCTCCTGCCTCAATGGGGCTCTTGGTGGGAAAAATTGTTACTTATTTTGGGCATCGTTATCTTAATCTGTGTTTCCTCTCGCACATACCTATGTTGTCGCTGTGCTATCTGCCGCTGTGCTATCTGCCTCCGGAGCAGCCAGATAACCGCCTAACGAGCCATCTCCAGTGCTAAAGAAATCCCTGGCTGACGACTCAGTGCACGTTGTGGAAGAGGGGGCCATGTGAAATTGTAAGAGCCGGTCATGAGGGGTGGAGTGTTGGAGTGTAACCAAGGGTGGGGTCCGGCTGCTCACTGCTCAAAAGCCAATAAAGAGACAAGGTTGGTGGAAAGGAAAGTTTGCTTTATTTTGGATGCCGGCAACCGGGAGGCGGGGAGGATGGACTCCCGTCCAAAGGCCAACTCCCTTTCAGGTCCCTGCATGTAGGGGCTGTATGCAGAAACTGCACAGTCAGCTCTGACAGTCATCTTGAAATTGGTCATGCGGTGGTCTGACCAGCATCATCTTGATTGTTTTAAGTACAGTTAATCTTCAGTTCCAGGGTTTGTTCCCATTTCTTTGAGGCCAGTTCTTGGAATTGTGTAAATTGGAGCAGCTTATGTCCTGGCTGCAGTCTGCTCATCACGTAGTTAACTTCTTCCACCTGGTGGGGGGTTTCGGTATCTACAAGACAGCTCACAGGATATGGCTCAGAATATTATCTATAGCCCTTGAGAAGGAACTGAAAGCCCTTGACTATGCTTAATGACTAAACTATTATTATTTAGTCTTGCTAGACTGTTTTCCTTTGTTTCTGCATTTTCTCATTTCTCTGATTAAATTTATTCTTCGACTAAAGTTTTTCCACAAACAAAAGGCAGGCTGAGGACATGCAGGGGGAAGGACTGACTACAGGGTCCTGCTCCGTTTCAGGAGGAGGTCATTGAGAGGACATGGCCACCAGTTGACCCTCGAGGTGGACCCAGGGAACCAGAGGCCCCTCAGCCCCTCTCCATCCTTGGAATGTATGTTCCACCCACTGTTCTCACAAAGGGAGCCATTTTCAAGGATGCAGCCTTGAGAGAGTAAAGTGTTGTTGAGACAATCTGAACGGTATATGCGACTGAATCCTGTTAAGGCCTTTATATAAACTTTTAAGATTCTGGTAAGCAGTGTTGCTGCAGGAGAGAAAGTGGGGTGTGAGAGGATGGTCACGTCCTAGGTCTTAGGTGAATCCCTGGGACGGCCACCAAGTGTGGGTTCTTGGCTTTGCACAGGAAAGAATTCAAGAGCGAGCCATAGTAAAGTGAAAGAAGGTTTATTCAGGGAGATACACATGCCATAGACAGAGTGTGGGCCATCTCAGAAGGCAAGAGGCCCCAGGATATGGGGTTGTCAGTTCTTATAGGGGTGGGTAATTTCATAGGCTAATGAGTGCGAAGATTATTCCAACTATTTTGGGGAAGGGGAGGGGATTTCCAGGAATTGGGCCACCGCCAACTTTTTGGCCTTTTACGGTCGGCCTCAGAACGGTCATGGCACCTGTGGGTGTGACATTTAGCTTACTGATGTATTATAATTAGTGTATACCGAAGCTCAAGGTCTAGTGGAAGTCGACTCCTCCGCCATCTTGGACCTAGTTGGTTCTAACTGAGGTAGGAGATAGATGGGCCCCTGGGCTGGACAGCTGGTGTTTGTCAAGTGGAGTAAAATTGAAGCTTTGTTCTCACCCAGACACTCCAAGGACAAAGCTGGTGGCAGAAGCTGAGCTCTGCTGAAGTAAAGAGATAAGATGACAACTCCTGAGGTTAAGGAAAACTTCCCTGTCTGCACATGCTCAGGAAGGCTCCTTGGGGGGTCAAAAAGGGAGGGGGCACCACCCCATAAGTGTGGACATGCACCCACAGTCCTTTGCGGTGGGATCCATCTTAGCAAAAAGTTGTGCACGCGTGTTGGGGAGTGTCCTAGAACAGGTCAGGTGTGGGAAAAGAAATGAGATAATTGGCCAAAGATAAACAAAGACCCGGAAGGACTGTCCTATATAAGGGATTTGTATCAGCTCTTTACTGCGCTTTTCCTCATTAGAAAGGATGCCCACACCCTTTCTCTCTGGGTGTGTATTTCTGCCTAGCTTCTGACTTAAATAAATAAACTTCTTCTCTGTGTGCTCTCCCATACACGGTGCTGTGTCTCTAACAATAAACTTTGTACCTGTTTTTACAATTTTTGCCTCCTTGAAACATTCCTGCTTTCAAACGGGGGAAAGAGCCAGGGACCCTTTGCTTCTAGCCTCTAGCCCCTGGTGCTATAGTGGCTAGGATTCCTGGTTTTCATCCAGGCTACCCAGGTTCAATTCCTGGGCAGGGAACTGAGATCTCTCTTCAGGACCACTCACTACTGTCTCTCCGAGATCATAACCAGTTAATGTCGTGTCCTCAACGGCTATGTCATTCTTTTAAAGGTTGTGCCCTGCCCCTTTCCTATCTCAGTGTGGAGATCGACTCATCTTGTGGCTGCCTGAGACAAGTCTCGTATATAAGTCCCTCGTTTGTTAAACCTGCCACCTACCAATCCGGAGTGGTCTGCCTCTTTCTTTGGTTTCTCCTTGCCTTCTGTGTATGGGGGTCAGTTTCAAATTTCACCTGGGGAACTCCTGGGGTTGGGAACCAACGTTCCTCCTAAGCAGTGGGAATAATGGGGTACTTCAAGAGGACCCCATAGTCTTGAGATTGTAACGTGAAAGAAAGTCTTTCAGAAAGTTCTGAAGACTGTTCCACCGGTTAGAGGTCAAAGCACAGTTGTATAGTTTTTGAGTCAAGGTTTTGAAAGTTTATGTAGTCCAGATCTGCACGTACAAGGTGAGTAGTGGGTTATCATGACACTTTACAGGATTGAGAAAGAAATGTTATCTCCTAAGGAGCTACCTTCCTGGTGCCAGAAGAAAATCCCTCTTTTCTTTCAAGCAGGCATTCCTGTGTTAAGGATATCTAGTTATCGTATAATGCAGATGCGCAATGCACGCTAAAGGGGAGCAGGTAGTGGCCCAAACGGCAGAGAGAATTACTTTATTTTATTTTATTTAAAAAAAATTTTTTTATTTTTGGCTGTGTTGGGTCTTCGTTTCTGTGCGAGGGCTTTCTCTATTTGCGGAGAGCGGGGGCCACTCTTCATCGCGGTGCGCGCGCCGTGCCTCTCACTGTCGCGGCCTCTCTTGTTGCGGAGCACAGGCTCCAGACGCGCAGGCTCAGTAATTGTGGCTCACGGGCCCAGTTGCTCCACAGCATGTGGGATCCTCCCAGACCAGGGCTCGAACCCGTGTCCCCTGCACTGGCAGGCAGACTCTCAACCACTGCGCCACCAGGGAAGCCCGGCAGAGAGAATTTTATGTTAAAAGTTTGTTTGTCCTGCCTTAAAAACAATTTTATTTAATCACAAATATAAAAACCATTTTTTTTTTCTCACAGGTGGTACAAAAACCAGGCAGTGGGCTAACCCAGGATATCGTAAAAAATTGGAAAATATACAGGAGTAGATAATATTCTGTTCCCTAGTTTTCCATATTTCCCCCTGAGGCGTGTAAAAGCATGTAGCCATGCTAAATACTTGTATACCATTAAAAAAAAAAACCTAACTGTATCTGTGAATAATTCCTCAAGTTACATCAAGATTTCATGGCTCAAGTTGGTCCATATTTTTCGTTATTTAAACTAATTGCAGCATAACACATGAAAGTGTCCTTTTGGATGACCTGCTGGAGCTAGAATTGCGAGTTTTTCATATTTCTCCCCCAAATTTCCGTGAAACACCAACCGTATCTCTGCAGTAGAGGCTGATAACGCAAGGAATTCTGGGGAATGTAGTTTTGGTTTGCAGCTAGCGAGACATTTCCGGCAGAAGTTGCTGGGCGTGAGATGAAAGCGAGACAGTTTTCCGCAAACGTCGCTCAAAGGCCCACCGTGGGGTTGGGGGTGTGTTGGGGGGGAGGGTGGGCATGAAGGGTGTGGCTGCTTGTCCCTACGCGATTGGCCGGCGGCTTTTCCGGCACGCTCATACGGCGCTTCCGGGCCCCCGGTCTCGCAAGGCCGTCTGGGAGTTGTAGTTCAGACTCTTGCCCGAACTCCGTAGTCCAGCTGCGGCTAGGAGGTCAGAGGCTGTCCACCGCCTTCGGTCCTTGGCTTGGAGGATGGATCCGGGGTCCGGGGCCGAGGCGGCCCCGTTGGCTGGTTTGGCCTGGTCGTCGGCCTCGGCGCCCCCGCCTCGGGGATTCAGTGCGGTGAGCGATGTCAGGGGACCAGGGACGAATAGGGAGAGAGGCGGCGACACCAGGGGCCGGGGGTTGAATAGGGGCAGAGTCGGCTGCGGCCGGGTAAGAGCCTGGCGCTGACCCGCGTCCGCGCTGTAGATCTCCTGCACTGTGGAGGGGGCGCCCGCCAGCTTCGGCAAGACTTTCGGGCAGAAATCCGGCTACTTCCTGTGCCTCAATCCTTTGGGCAGCCTAGAGGTAAGGGGCCCTCACCTTCGGAATCCCCGGGGTCCTCCCACTCCCCCTTGTCCATTCGCTGGGCTCTATGCTAGGCACACGGTCCCTGCTGCTGAGTGATTCTCGATGTATCCCCCCCCCTCCGCCAGAATCCACAGGAGAACGTGGTGGTCGATATCCAGGTCCTGGTGGACAAGAACCCCCTCCCGCCGGGATTCTCCCCGGTCTGCGACCCCTTGGACTCCAGTGAGTCCCCTGTCGAAGGCGGGAGTCGGGTGGGGGGTCAGGGGCACGTTCGCGTCTCTGCGGGGAGGGTCCAGGAAGGGAATGGAGGGACCACAGGCGTGAGATTTTTGAATTTTGGCCACCCCCTCGATGCACTGGGTAATGACAGTGTTGACTGAGAACACAGAGCCCTGGTCTAGGGCGGGACGATGTACCCCGCCCTGCGTAAAAATGTGCGATTGGTACAGTCCCTGTTCTAGAGTAAGTGTTCAGTCAATGCGACCTGTTTTATTACTGTTGCTACTACGCCTTCTTCTTACACTGTAGCTAAGCTGATCCACGCGCAGTTCTATTTTCCACTTCCACGCTTTTGCACACGGGCTCCGGTTGCCCTGGTGCTGCCCTCCCAGCCCCGACTGCTCTGCTTTCTAACCATCAGGCTCTCCCTGACTCTCATGCCCTCTCCATGTCTTGTCATTTATATTTGGCTCTCAGCATATATCTATTGGTACTGGACTTGGCAAACTTTTCCTGTAAAGGGCCAGGTAGTAAATATATTAGGCTTTCCAGGCCAGATGGTTTCTGTTGCATATATATAATATATATCCCTTTAAAAATGTAAAAGCCATGCTTTGCTCATGAGCCAGACCTTGGGCTGGATTTGGCTCATAGGTTGTCGTTTGCTGACCTCTGGATTAGAGGGCTGAGGGAAAGTGTGTTTGGAGGGCCAGGATGGGTACCCAGTTCTGTCTGATCCCACAGCTACCCACCCTCCCTGTGGTGCCCATGGCCACCCCATGAATGCTCCTCCATGTCACCAAAGATGAGGCTGGCCCAATGGCTCCTAAAAGCTTCATGGATTCCCCTCCTATGGCTTTACCATTCAGGATTTAATCACTGCCCCAGCGCCATCCAGATGGCTGCCTTAAACAGCACCTTGGTGAGCATTCTCCTGGAGCCATCTTTGGACCCCTTTCCGGCTTCTCCCCTTTTCTCATTCCCCTGTCCCTCACTCCCAGAGGCCTCCGTGTCCAAGAAGAAACGCATGTGTGTGAAGCTGGTGCCCTTGGGGGTCGCGGACACAGCTGTCTTTGACGTCCGGCTGAGTGGGAAAACCAAGACGGTGCCTGGATACCTGCGAGTAGGGTAGGGACACCCCCCAGCCCTCCTTCCTTGCCCTCCCAACCCCCATACCTACCCCTCTGACCCTCAGGGACTCCTATGAGTCCTTCCGTCCCTTCTGCCGCCTCTCTGTGCCTCAGTTTCCACATGTTAAGGTGGGGACAGTTGTACCAATCTCGTAGGGTGCTGGTGAGGAGTAAATGAGTTGGTGTGTCTGAAGCACCCGGTACGGTGACTGCACCCAGCATACTAGTTAGTATGTTGCCGAGCGTGTGGGCTGAGATGTGAGGTCACCGGAGGCCTGCCTTCCCCTGGCAGCTATTCTCAGCCCTGGCTGCACATTGGGCCAGAGCCCCTTCTCTCTTTTCCCCCTCCTCTAGGGACATGGGGGGCTTCGCCATCTGGTGCAAGAAGGCCAAGGCCCCGCGGCCAGTGCCCAAGCCCCGAGCTCTCAGCCGAGACATGAGAGACCTCTCCCTGGGCCCGCCTGGCCAGCCCAGGTGAGTCCTCGGGCTCAGGGATGGGAGCGGCCATGGTGGGGGGCGGTGGATATCAGGCCTCTGACTTGGGTCATCCTGCCTCCACCAGCAAGGGTGGCTTCCCGGAGCGGACGCTTTCGAGGCTGGGCTCTCGGGCATCTACACTTCGGAGGAGCGACTCCATCTACGAGGCCTCCAACCTCTACGGCATCTCAGGTGACCGCAGAGCAGGGAAATTGAGGCACTGGGGTGGGGGTGGGGCGAGACTGGCCCGAGATTGTACAGCCAGGAAGGCAAAAGGGCAGGGATGGACCAGGCCTGGGCTTCCCCCATTCTGTCAAGACTGGGAAGAGCCGAGACCTCCAGGATGGGCTTCTCGGGGTGGGGAGCGGGCAGGCCTCAAGTCTCCTGGGCCTCAGCTCCTTCCCCCCATCTGCTTTCCTCAGCCATGGATGGGGTTCCCTTCACGCTGCACCCCCGATTTGAGGGCAAGAGCTGTGGTCCCCTGGTGAGTCCGGTCCCGGGGAGTCTGGGTCTGCCCCTCCCCATTGCGTTTCTAGGCAACAGGAATCAGGGAGCATCCTCTGTGTAACCAGCACCTCAGCACAGAGGGGAGTTCCTGGGTGAGAGGAGGCTGGAGGCCAAGGCAAGGGGGCGGGAGGGCCTCCTGGAATGGGGGAGTCAGGAGGGGCAGCTGGATGCTGGGGGCGAGAGATGGTGGCAGGAAAGGGGAGAGGACATTGGGCAAATATTGAGGGGGCCCTCCTTGAAGATGAGGGAACGGGGGCTCCACGCTGGGGTCCCTGCCCGAGACTGACCTGCCCCTTGCCTGCCAGGCCTTCTCTGCCTTTGCTGATCTGACCATCAAGTCACTGGCGGACATTGAGGAGGAGGTGGGTGCAGGGTAGGGAGGGGGTGGGGTTGGGGTGTGCAGGGCCCCCGGTCTCCCCTGGGTCCCTCTTCTCTCCCAGCTATAACCCACCTCGAGGGCTCCAGATCCCCCAGTCCCTAAGTGCCACCCCATGCCCCACCATTTCTCCGGTACCCCAGTGGCTCCTCCTTTGCTCTGTGCTCTCCCCTCACCCCACTCCCCACCCCCCAGTACAACTACGGCTTCGTGGTGGAGAAGACGGCAGCTGCCCGCCTGCCCCCTAGTGTCTCTTAGCCCCTCGCCGGCCCCAGGGAAGAGTCCCCGTCCTGACACCCCCGGACTGGCAGCTGCCCACCGCATTGAATCTCGGGAGCCTTGGTGGCACAAGGCATTCTGGACCCTCGGCCACCCAGCAGAGCAGCAGCCCTGGAGGAGGGGCTGGGAGCGGTCTGCTTGGTGATGGGTCTCCTGCCCCCCGGGCCCTGATGGGCAAGGCAGGGGGAGGGGCTGGACGGAAACCAGTGCCTTCAAGTCATTTGTGTCAAAACTTGCTGGTGCCTGGAGGCCACGCGGGCGTCCTCCCTCCAGGAAATAAACACCACGCTGTCCGGGCCGTCTGTAGTCTCCATTCTGACTGTGGGTCTCTGTGGCTCGCAGGAGCCAGGGACGGACGCACACCCAGCAAGCGGGTGAAATCCTGGAGGGGAGGGGGCGCTGCCACCACTCCCATTCTACAGAGGGAGAAACTGAGGCTCAGCGAGTGCCTGAGCCGGGATTCCGAATCACAGAGGAGACTGGGTCCCGCCCCTCCATCATTGCGCGTAACAGTAATAATAGTAACAGCTATCGTTTATACTCCGAGGACCTCCTCACCAACACCTGATGTACAGTATCTCATTTAGTCCTCCCCCAGCTCAGTGGGAAGCCATGGTTGTGTGGCCATTTCACAGATAGGAAAACCGAAGCAGGAGGCGGCTAAATTCACAGCTGGGATTCCAACCCAGAGCCTGCTCTCTTAACCACCAAGCTGTTCTGTTCTGTGCGTCCCTTTTCCTCCGCTGTGTGGTAGACACAAACGGTGGATACTCATGAATCGCGGTAGTTACCTCCTCTAAAGTAGTGTGAAAACTGAATTAGGAAATACTGTATTCCTCGAGGAGATACGGGTAGGTTCTTTTTTTTTTTTTTTTTTTAATTTATTTATTTATTTTTGGGTGTGTTGGGTCTTCGTTTCTGTGCGAGGGCTTTCTCCAGTTGTGGCAAGCGGGGGCCACTCTTCATCGCGGTGCGCGGGCCTCTCACTATCGCAGCCTCTCCCGTTGTGGAGCACAGGCTCCAGACGCGCAGGCTCAGCAGCTGTGGCTCATGGGCCCAGTTGCTCCGCGGCATGTGGGATCTTCCCAGACCAGGGCTCGAACCCGTGTCCCCTGCATTGGCAGGCAGACTCTCAACCACTGCGCCACCAGGGAAGCCCAATGGGTAGGTTCTTGTAAGCCTCTGGTCACGTTTTGGTCAAGTAATCAATACATAACCTTGTTTTCTGTGCATTTCAAGACACCTTGGTTTTTGTTTTTTGTTTTTAATATGACAGCTTTAATTACAATTCCCCTCCTGTTTTTTTTTTTTTATGTGTTACTATTGTGTTTTTTTTACTGCCAGAAGCAGTCGTTTTTTTTTGTTTTGTTTTTGTTTTTTAAAATTTATTTATTTTTGGCTGTGTTGGGTCTTAGTTTCTGTGCGAGGGCTTTCTCTAGTTGCGGCGAGCAGGGGCCGCTCTTCATCGCGGTGCGCGGGCCTCTCACTATCGCGGCCTCTCTTGTTGCGGAGCACAGGCTCCAGACGCGCAGGCTCAGTAGTTGTGGCTCACGGGCCCAGTTGCTCCGCAGCATGTGGGATCCTCCCAGACCAGGGCTCAAACCCGTGTCCCCTGCATTGGCAGGCAGATTCTCAACCACTGCTCCACCAGGGAAGCCCGACACCTTGTTTAATATACATGCTGCCGATTCGTTAACGGTGAACTCACGGCCACCAGCCATAGAACTCACGTCTGAACAAAGCTCATCGGAGAGTATTTGCTCCCGGAGGCACATCCCAGCCTTCTTGCACCTGGGGACACTAGATAGCTCTTCAGCACTACACTTGGGGGCCTTTGCAAACAGCAAAAATCACCAATGAAAAAGCACAAAAATGCAAAATAGGCCACTGGCTAGACCTCAAGAAGGATGCCTGTTTACAGTCAGAGCTGGAACAGGAAGGCAGAACATCGCCTTGTCCTACCACAGCTGGGAACATGCACCTCTGAGGACTCAGATTTTTTCCGGCACTGTGCGTGTCCACCAATAGCCACAAAAGCACTGTGAGTATTGATTTGGGGGTCACAGATTTGAGCCAGTAGGAGAATTGGCAAATACGGACTCCACAAACTGTATTTGTGAAATGAACCACCCCAGGCTCACACTGTCTCTCCCATGCATGTGCTTCCTCTTCTGCTCTCTCTTCCCCAGGTACCCATAGCGTCAGGGTGGCCCAGATCAGGAACATTCCCCAGATCTCTGGAGCGTAGGAAGGCTAAGGCTTATTTCTCGTCCACATCACGTGCCCATGGCAGGGCGGCAACAGGCTGCTGGTCGTAGTTGCAAGGAAACGCACCCGAAGGGGTGGCCAGCATCTCTCCAAGACAGTGGGGATGGACTCAGAAGGGTCTCACGCTGTCACTTAAGTGCTCTGGCCTGGAAGTGCCTTGTCAAAGTTCTGCTCACAGCTCATTGGCCAGAAGGAGTCACACGGGGTCCCAAGGGGATGTGCCACCCACCCAGGCACTTGTGTCTAATGACACTGCCCTGGGGACCTGAAGGGGGAGACACTGCCCTGCACAGGGATCTGAGGGAAAAGAGTCCCCTGCCCTGGGAGTCTGAGGGTGGAGACAGTGAACTATCCTGGAGGGGAGGGTTGGGGGAGATGATACCCCCTCCCCCACACACTTCAGCTGCCTTGGAAAAACTAGGCCTCTGATGCTAAGATATCTCCCCGAATCTCTCCACTCTGGGCGCAGCCAGCACCTGCCAGGTCCCACCCAGGTTGCTCTGGCGCCGGCCATGGAATCCGATCCAGCTGGGAAGCAAAGGCTGTTTGTTCTCTCTGGTTGTGATCTTGGCCACCCCGAAACCAGCCCCAGATCACTTTCCAGGGCATCTGTGTGTGACCAGGGGCCCCCGGACGACCCATACTGGCCTTGGGTCCGACTGGATCAACCATCATTGCCAGGTCACTGACTCTGCAAAATCCCAACCCTCTTGAGTGCAACAGGGCCTGGGAACAGCCTCACAAAGGGGCCAGAAAGTCCTGGTGGAGCCTGTCCCCTTAGCCCCCAACTCCTGACTTGGGCCACATCAATCCTCACAGCTCCAACTAAGCTTGCATCCTCTTGGGCTACAGGGAAGGGAGAAGAAGAGGAAGACTTATCCTTCTGCCTTTAGCCGGCTCTGAGGTGCTGAGACCCGGGCATCACAGGGGCCTGGGGACTGAGAGGGACATTTCTGGGGAGATGTGGTCCCAGCTCCAATGCTCACTAGCTGGTGACCCTGAGCAGTGGCTTAACCTCTCTATACCTCAGTTTGTCCATCTTTACAATGGGAATCTCAAAGGTCCTCACCTCATTCGGTAGTTCTGAGGGAGAACTCTTGTGGGACTGTGTCTCTCCGCTGCCTCTGCTGACTGTTGCAAAAACTCTTCCTGGCTCTCAAAGTTCTTCTCAGCTGGAAGCCTTCTGCAGCCCAAAGTGCATGCAGAGTGAATGGAAGATGCAAGTCCTAGTGGCTTCTACTAGTGGCATACCCCCACACTTCTTGTATTCAAGTGTTCCAGAGCCCAGCTGTGGCCCCTACTGCTCTCTCCACCCCCAGATCAGAGCAATGATCTGTGCCAGCCTTCAGCATCCCCTTGGACACCCTCCCACCCAAACCCCCAAAGCTGCTGGCTTCTACCCCATCATTCATTCTGCCTATATTTTTGTTTGTTTGTTTGTTTTGGTTTTGTTTTTTTTTTGCCATGCTGCTTGACTTGCGGGATCTTAGTTCCCTGACCAGGGATTGAACTTGGGTCACTGGCAGTGAAAGTACTGAGTCCTAACCACTGAACCACCAGGGAATTCCTTTCTGCCTGTTCTTGAACTTGAGCTAAGTGCAATGCCCAAACAAGTCCTCTTCTCTTCTGAGCCTGGCTAATCATATTTACTGTTAGGTCTGAGACATTCATCTGTGTTGCCTGTACCAGTAATTCCCTCTTGTTAATTGCTGAGTAGTATTCCATTGTATGGATGTACCAGAGTCTGTTCATCTGTTGATGGACATTTGGATTGTCCCTAGTTCTTGGCCATTGAAAGAAATTGCTCTGAGTACTCTTGTACATGTCTTTTGATGAATACACACTCATATTTTTTTTGATTCTTACTAGTCGTATATATTCTTTTTTTTTTTTTAACATCGTTATTGGAGTCTAATTGCTTTACAATGGTGTGTTAGTTTCTGCTTTATAACAAAGTGAATCAGTTATACATATACATATATCCCCATATCTCTTCCCTCTTGCATCTCCCTCCCTCCCACCCTCCCTATCCCACCCCTCTAGGTGGTCACAAAGCACCTAGCTGATCTCCCTGTGCTATGCGGCTGCTTCCCACTAGCTATCTATTTTACATTTGGTAGTGTATATATGTCCATGCCACTCTCTCACTTTGCCCCAGCTTACCCTTCCCTTTCCCCGTATCCTCAAGTCCATTCTCTAGTAGGTCTGCGTATTTATTCCTGTCTTGCCCCTAGGATCTTCATGATCATTTTTTTTTTTTTTTAGATTCCATATATATGTGTTAGCATATGGTATTTGTTTTTCTCTTTCTGACTTACTTCACTCTGTAGGACAGACTCTAGGTCCATCCACCTCACTACAAATAACTCAGTTTCGTTTCTTCTTATGGCTGAGTAATATTCCATTATATATATGTGCCACATCTTCTTTATCCATTCATCTGTTGATGGACACTTAGGTTGCTGCCATGTCCTGGCTATTGTAAATAGAGCTGCAATGAACATTGTGGTACATGACTCTTTTTGAATTATGGTTTTCTCAAGGTATATGCCCAGTAGTGGGATTGCTGGGTCATATGGTAGTTCTATTTTTAGTTTTTTAAGGAACCGCCATACTGTTCTCCATAGTGCCTGTATCAATTTACATTCCCACCAACAGTGCAAGAGGGTTCCCTTTTCTCCACACCCTCTCCAGCATTTATTGTTTGTAGATTTTTTTGATGGTGGCCATTCTGACCGGTGTGAGATGATATCTCATTGTAGTTTTGATTTGCATTTCTCTAATGATTAATGATGTTGAGCATTCTTTCATGTGTTTGTTGGCAATCTGTATATCTTCTTTGGAGAAATGTCTATTTAGGTCTTCTGCCCATTTTTGGATTGGGTTGTTTGTTTTTTTGATATTGAGCTGCATGAGCTGCTTGTAAATTTTGGAGATTAATCCTTTGTCATTTGCTTCATTTGCAAATACTTTCTCCCATTCTGAGGGTTGTCTTTTGGTCTTGTTTATGGTTTCCTTTGCTGTGCAAAAGCTTTTAAGTTTCATTAGGTCTCATTTGTTTATTTTTGTTTTTATTTCCATTTCTCTAGGAGGTGGGTCAAAAAGGATCTTGCTGTGATGTATGTCATAGAGTGTTCTGCCTATGTTTTCCTCTAAGAGTTTGATAGTGTCTGGCCTTACATTTAGGTCTTTAATCCATTTTGAGTTTATTTTTGTGTATGGTGTTAGGGAGTGTTCTAATTTCATTCTTTTACATGTAGCTGCCCAGTTTTCCCAGCACCACTTATTGAAGAGGCTGTCTTTTCTCCACTGTATATTCTTGCCTCTTTTATCAAAGATAAGGTGACCATATGTGTGTGGGTTTACCTCTGGGCTTTCTATCCTGTTCCATTGATCTATATTTCTGTTTTTGTGCCAGTACCATACTGTCTTGATTACTGTAGCTTTGTAGTATAGTCTGAAGTCAGGGAGCCTGATTGATGAATACACACTCATTCTTGTTGGGTAAATACCCTGAGTGGAAATTCTAAGTGGTAAGAGAGGCCTATCTTCAGCTTAAGCAGATACGGCCAAGCAGACTTCTAAGACTGTTGCACCAATTTACCCTCCCACCCACAGCAAATGAGAGTTCCAGTGGCTCCATGTCTTCACCAACACTTGGCATTGTCAGTTTTGTTAATTTTGGCCATTTGTCTCACCAGTTTGAATTTCTTAGGTATCATGTACACTCTTGCCAGCTTAGAAATCTGAACTGGAAAAGCTGACCCATGCTGTATAGAAAACACCGCTTTCTCATCTTCCTTATCCACCTGCCCTTTTTATTTGTCATTGGGAAGAGCCCACAGGGAATTTACAAGACATTAAGTAGTTTCTGAGATGGTTGCCTTTGGGAACACTTTGTCTTGGTAACCTGGTGTTCAGGCCTGTGTAATCCTCCGCTTGAGGGCAGGCTGGATCTGGTGTAGACTCACCTCTCACCAATGGAATACAGTAAGGGTGATGGGACTTCACTTCTGTGAGTAGGTTTAAAATACAAGACTTCCATCTTGTTGGCTACACTGATGCACACTGCCCTATAAAGAGGCCCACATGTCACAGAACTGAGGGCAGCCTCTGGCCAACAGCCAGCAAGGAACCAAGGACTTCAGTTCCACAGCTCATAGGGAATTGAATCGTGCCAACAACCACAAAGTGAACTTGAAAGCAGATCCTACCCTTGTTGAATCTTTTTTATTTTTCTTTTTATAAATTTATTTATTTATATTTGGCTGCATCGGGTCTTCGTTGCTGCGCATGGGCTTTCCCTAGTTGTGGCGAGTGGGGGCTACTCTTTGTTGTGGTGCTCAGGCTTCTCATTGCAGTGGCTTCTCTTTGTTGTGGAGCACAGGCCCTAGAGCGGGCGGGCTTCAGTAGTTGTGGCACGTGGGCTCAGTAGTTGTGGCTCGCGGGCTCTAGAGCACAGGTTCAGTGGTCGTGGGGCACGGGCTTAGTTGCTCCGCAGCATGTGGAATCTTCCCCGCCCAGGGCTTGAACCCGTGTCCCCTGCACTGGCAGGTGGATTCTTAACCACTGCGCCACCAGGGAAACCCTTAAAGTGTTTTAAATAAAGTGTTCTCTGGGGGAAACGGGCCCCTTGTTTGCTCTGAGCAATCTCCCTCAAGGTGGCATCTGACCTTCTGTTCTAAATGTCACCAGCACAGAGGACCCCAACTCCATCTGCCACTTTCAGAAGATTTTACCTGCAGAAGTAAAGGAGGGAGACCAGTGGGTGTGATGAGGGGGCAACAGTGGTGACCCTCGTGTGAGTTAGGCAGGGTGTTGGCACATGGCGGGCATCGAAAAACCAACAGCTCTTCTCAACCACAAATAGCACAGTTAAGTGCTTTCAATATCCCATTTATGCCTGCTGTTGCAAAAATGCCATGAAGCTGGAGCAGATGCTATCTGTGCCTCCCTCCCCTCTGCAGCAAGTACCTGTGACCCTGCCTGGGGCCTCCTGTGACCAGAGGAGTGTGTCTAGCTGGTGCACAGGGAAGGCTAGAAGTGTGAGGGGTCAGTCCCTCTGGGAACAGCTCTCAGCTAATGCCTGATGGAAATAGGAGGATAAATATCCCAGCCCCCTCGCCCCTGGGCTGGGACCAGCTGCCATGTGTGCTCTATGCTGTCTCCCTGGGGTCCCCAGGGGGATGGAGCCCCCGTTGCCCTTAGCACCATCTGCTCATTGGCGCCCCCTGCAGCGTTCTGGGGCGTCCTGGGGTCACTTCCCAGGTGAACAACATCTTGGCAATCATCTCAGCCTTTGGTTCTGATGACCCCAAACCAAGGCAACATCTTTTTTATAATTAATTAATTAATTAATTAGGTTGTGTTGGGTCTTAGTTGCGGCATGCGGGATCTTCATTGTGGTATGCGGGATCTTTCGTTGCAGTGCACTGGCTCTTCGTTGCAGCGTGCGGGCTCAGTAGTTGTGGCGCATGGGCTTAGTTGCCCCCACGGCATATGGGATCTTAGTTCCCCGACCAGGGATCAAACCTGGGTCCCCTGCATTGGAAAGTGCATTCTGAACCACTGGACCACGAGGGAAGTCCCCAAGGCAACATCTTTAACAGATGTGTCTACACCTCAAAATGTACCAGGATGCCGACAGCTACTTGTGTCGGTGAGGCCCGTGGAGCTAACGGAGTCACTGAAACTCTTTCCGATTTGGTCCTCACAGCTGTACTATGATGGGGTTGGGGGATTAGCCCTATTTTATAAAGAAAGAAACTGCAGTGCAGGTCGCATGACTGCTCCCTGAGCCAGGTCTGTCCAAGCTGCCCTCTTGGAACACAAAACCCTCATCAGGTGCCCAGGACAGGGAGCGACCAGAGCGTTTGGCTCCAGCCCTAGGACCAGCCTCTTCCCTGCTCGCCAGATTCTGATCAGAATACAAAGGTGCTCAGCACCCCGTCCAGGGCGGTGTCGACAACAGGGCCAGGTTTCAGCAGGGACTGTGGGCAGCACTTCCAGCCAGCCTCCCACGTTGTAACCTTGCAGACTTTCCAGGGCTCCAGTTCTTGGTCCCAGGGGGGTTGTGCAGAGATCAGACTGGGATGAGGCTAGTGAGCACGTAGGGCCCACATTTAAGGAGGTGCTCACTTCAAACTTGGGGCCCACCTGCACGTGAAGGAACCTGAGAGTGAGTGCCTCCTTAAATTCTCTTTTTTTTTTTAAAGTTGAGGTGAAATTCACATAAGATGAAATTCACCAATTAAAAATGTACAGTTCAGTGGCATTTAGTGCATGGACGATGTGCAACCATCACCTCTATCTAGTTCTAGAACATTTCCATCACCCCAAAGGAAACCTCATCCCTATTAGCCATTACTCCCCATTCCCCCTCCCCCAGCCCCTGGCAACCACTAATCTACTTTATATCTCTATAGATTTGCCTGTTCTGGACATTTCATATAAATGGGATCATACACTATGTGGCCTTTGCGTCTGGCTTCTTTCAATCAGCATCATGTTTTCAGGGTTCATCCATGCTGTAGCCTGTGTCAGAGCTTCCTTCCTTTTTATGGCTGAGTAATATTCCACTGTATGGATGGATCACTTTTTGTTTATTCATTCATCTATCAATGGACATTTGGGTTGTTTCCACCTTGTGGTGATTGTGACTAGCGCTGCTATGAATGCACATGTACAAGGATTTGTCTGAACCCTTGTTTTCAATTCTTTTGAGCCTCCTTAAATTTTGTACCTGCACCCTAGTCCTGGCCTTGAAGATTAGGCCTAGAGGTCTAGTTTCTAATTCTCCTGACCAGTCCACCAGGTACTCCTCGCACACAGCCAGCTTGGGTCCTTCCTCCTCAACTCTCTTGCCCACCCTCAAGAGTCCCCAGGGCCTCCCCCATTCCAGAGAGTTCTCAGAAACTGGAGTCTCCAGTGTTTCCCGGGCACTAGCTATATGTCCTGGTGTCCTACGTGACAGGGTTATGAGGTTCCAGCCATCACCACCGCCGTGTGTTCTCACATGAGTGGCCTTGCTTTTCTGGCCTCAGTTTGCCCATCTGTGAGTGGGGTTGTCCTAAGGATTAACTAAAGCCCGAAGTGCCTGGTGTGTGTCTGCAGTACTAGGCATGTGACACGATATTCATTCTGACTTGATCCTCTTCATTGATATTTTCATGCTCACTGAGAGCCTGTGCTTCCTGGGCAACCCCTGTGACAGGTGCCATATGGGAGGAGGAGGTCTGTGCAGCCTCCCAGGGGCTCAGGAAGGAGGTGATCCAAGCCAGTGGGGCACCCAACTCTGTACCTGATCATCAGAATCCTTACCCAAGGTCAGGTTTGGGGACCAGCCTCCCTGCTGGGTGCTGCCACCTCTCTGCCCATGGAGATGGGTCCTGGGGGACTTCAAGCCACTGTGTGGCTGAGCTTCCTCCGCCCCTGAGTCCCTGTGTGGCCCAGGAAGGGACGGGTTGGGAGACTGCTGGGGACATTTGTCCATTTGGGGTTGGGGCAGGGACCAGGCCATCCCCACACCCTGTGAAATGTATATGCATGAAGATTTGTGGGGCATGGGCCCCAGACTTGGCTCTACAAGGGGCACACTCTCTGTCCCCTGACTCCTGCCCTTTCCACCCCCACTCCTTTCACTCTACCCCTCATCCTGGGTCTGCACTTGGCCATGCAACATGTTTGGATATGGCTCAGATGACATGGAAATAGTGACATGGAGTTTATTTTCAGGTTGTGCAGGACGGGGGTGGGGCCAGGGCCTCCAGAGACCCCCTGAGGCTCTGAGTTATCCACTCCAAGCCCTGTCAGTTCCAAGAGTCCCAGAAACTGGCCATCAACCCACCTTTTCCTGCCACCAGGCACCCCGACTGACAGAAGCACAGGTTGACAAGCCTTGAGGACCTGCTATGCACAGGCCCCTGGAATGGCTCACACGGAGTCTCACGGGAGGCTTAGGAAGAGGGACCGCTTCCGTTCCCATTTTACAGACCAGGAAACTGAGACACAGAGCAGTGAAGCCCTCAGCCACAGGCCCACAGCCAGGAGTCTGGGTCCAGGCCTCCAGGTGCGCCCATGGCCCTGGGCTGCTCTGAGCTCCGCACACGCAGGTTTCAAACGCTCACAGCCTGGAAGGAGTCGCAGAGTCTGAGACTTGCACTATCAGCAGCATGGGGGTTACAGGACCCGGGTTCGAATCCTGGCTCTGATGCTCAATACTGGCCGTGGGACCCTTGGTGAGTCACTGCCCCTCTCTGGGCCTCGGTTTCCTCATCTGTAAAATGGACGGAGATGTTTAGAGAAATGTTGCCTGAGCTCTCCCCTCCCCTCCTGCCTATAACAGAATCTTATTCATTCTGGGCAGCTACATTTCCTTGTCTCCTCTGTATTGAAGTGTGACCACATGACTCTGTTCTGGCCAATGGGGTATAAGCAGAAGTGTCCCAAGGCCTCCCAGGAAAACTTCCAAAATCTCCTGAGAAGTCCTGGCCTCTGCCTTTCTCTCTGAGTGAGGAGGTAAAGGTTGGAGCCCTGGCAGCCATTTTGTGCCATGAGGCAACCTTGAGGACACAAGTCAGGGATGCTGTGAACTGAAAGAGAAATCAAGTTATACTGCTACTGTGGTTGAGCCTGGAGCTATCTCTACAAGAGTCCTCTTCCTGCTGCCTGACACTAGGTCTCTATCCTTGATCTTTGGGCTCACACGAGAGTGGAGTCCTTCCCCGAACCCCCTGGCCTGTGGCTCAGGATGCTGCGCATCTCATGCGTGACCTCTTCCCAGTGCCCCTCACTGGCAGACAGTGTCCGGTGCATGCGAGATGCAGGCAGGCTGCCCTCCCGGCCTCCCCCTATGGCTGCAGGTGCTGTGGCAGTAACCATGGATCTGAGGGAGTCCCCAGGTTTGGGGCAGGATGAGTAGGGGGTCCAGTGATGGGTACCCTGCTGGGGCTGAGCCCTGGGGCTGGCCTTGGAGACTTCAGCAGGGCAGACAGGGTCGTCTTCAAAGTGCGGTGGGGACAGCTCATGGAGGCCACGGCGGGTGGCCCGGGCGGCCCGGAGTAGAGTGTGGGTCAGCGCCGCCACCAGGACCAGAGCACCCAAGCCAAGGATGGAGGCAGCTGCTGCACCCGTCTCGATCTCGAAGAGAAGCAGGGCGTAGATGGACAGTGCTGGGGAAGGAAACGGCTCTTATTCAATGTTTGTTCTCCAACCCCTGGGAGAGCTCCCCCAAATGGAGAGCAGTTACAGAAAATTGTACATTATGATAGGCACATAGACTAACTCATCGAACCCTTTCACACCCGACAAATACATCATCATCACATCTGTTTTACTATAAAATGGTAAATTGTGTGTTATGTGTACTTCACCACGATTGAAACAACTCAGATCTCAGGCTTTCTGAATCCCTGTGATTGACCTTGAGTGAATCACAGTCTCTCTCTGGCCTCAGTTTGCTGATCTGAACAACAAGACAGTTGGCGGGGACTTCCCTGGTGGTCCGGTGGGTAAGACTCCGCCCTCCCAATGCAGAGGACCTGGGTTGCACCTCTGGTCAGGGAACTAGATTCCACATGCATCCCACAACTAAGGAGCCGCAACTAAAAATCCCTCATGCCGCAACTAAAAAGATCCCACATGCCGCAACTAAGACCCAGTGCAGCCAAAATAAATAAATAAATTTTAAAAAATAAATCTTAAAAAACAAAAAAGACAGTTGGCGACCTGGCCTTGAGGACCTGTACTGGTTCTCTGTTGCCCTGTCCGATGTCCAGTTGGCACCACCATTCTTTTTGGTGGGAACAGTCCTGTGCATTGTAGGACATTTAGCAGCTTCTATCCACCAGATACCAGTAGTACCCTCCCCCTGCCCTATCGTGACAACCAAAAATGTCTCCAGATGTTGATTGCCAAATGTTCCCTCAGGGGCAGAATCAGCCCCCATTGAGAAGTGCTGGTCCAGTCCCTACCCCTACCCTGGTCACTGGTCTAGAAGGACTGACCCACCACTCTGGCATCAGTGACATGTATGGTCCTAGGCCAATCAGAGCACTGCTTCCCCTGATTATAGTGATTGGTGCATGGCTATCACATGACCCAAGCTCAGCCAATCAGAGTCAGCCCTGGGACCTTTGCTTGGCCTATGAGGAAAGGGTTATTTTCTTTTTTTTTTTAAAGTATTTTTTTTTTAAAATTTATTTATTTATGTATTTATTTTTGGCTGTGTTGTGCCTTCGTTTCTGTGCGAGGGCTTTCTCTAGTTGCGGCAAGTGGGGGCCACTCTTCATCGCGGTGCGCGGGCCTCTCACTATTGCGGCCTCTCTTGTTGCGGAGCACAGGCTCCAGACGCGCAGGCTCAGCAGTTGTGGCTCACGGGCCCAGTTGCTACGTGGCATGTGGGATCTTCCCAGGCCAGGGCTTGAACCCGTGTCCCCTGCATTAGCAGGCAGACTCTCAACCACTGCGCCACCAGGGAAGCCCGACAGGGTTATTTTCTAACTGCAGCCATTAGGGAATTGGTAGGAGAGAAGCCCAGAGCTGATGGAGGACTTCTTGGCACTTTGTGGGCTGTTTTAATGCTTTCTCCAGCTCTGTACTCTTGCTTTTGAAGATGCCACAATGCATCATGTCTGACATATTAAGGCGAGGCCAAGGACTTTTTTTGCTCTAAAAATTTTTTTTTTTAATATTTTTATTTATGTATTTATTTGGCTGTGCTGGGTCTTAGTTGCCGCATGTGAAGTCTTAGTTGCAGCATGTGGGATCTAGTTCCCTGATCAGGGATCGAACCCAGGCCCCCTGCATTGGGAGCACGGAGTCTTAGCCACTGGACCACCAGGGAAGTCCCTGCTCTAAACATTTTTGAAAGATCTTTATAACTATTATTTTGGCTCTGGTTAGCAATGAATGAATGATTGGCTGGACATGCTCAGGAATTCTTGCTGAGTGAGGTCACCTATCCTCAAAAAGAATCTAAATGGGAGCTGAACAAATTCTTAATTTAATGCTTAATGAGGCTGACATAGTTACCTTTTATTGCCCTTTGTGAGTTTTCTTGTATTTTAGAATAAGAATATTTTATTCTCCAAGTCTCCAACATTTTTGTTGGCTTATGAAAAGGCTTGAGATCATAGGTATTGTGTTGAAAGCGCCTACAGAGACAGGCATCTTTCTCAGGGCACGGCAGGTGATGAGGTGAAGTGAGAAGCATTTCTGAAGACCTCATTTGAGTGCCTGGATCCAGCCACACCTGAGGCCAGTAACCCCTGATCTTTTCAGATACACGAGTCACTCCATCCACTCTCCTTTTTAAAAAACCCACATCCAGAGCATTTTTGTTTGTTTGTTTGTTTTGTTTGTTTTTGGCCACGTGACACGTGGGATCTTAGTTCTTAGTTCCCTGACCAGGGATGAACCCACGCCCCCTGCAGTGGAAGCGCAGAGTCTTAACCTTTGGATCGCCAGGGAAGTTCCACACTTAATAAAATCCAGAGCATTTTATGAAGTCAAACAACAAGAGTTATGCAGAGTTCGCTGCACTGTACATACAAATTCCCACAATGAACCCTAGGCTCATATCTCATAAATAAATCTTTTAAATATATCTTGTAAACTTATCTTTCTCTATTGTGGTACTAAGGAAAAATAGTAATAGCAAATCCCTTGTTTTTCAGTCAGCTGATTTTTTTTTCTTCCAGTGAAACAGGTTGTTTATAGGGCTGCCAAGGATCTATGTATGATTCAGCGCTGAGTCTCCAGCACCAGCAACATATTTTTCAAGATTAGAACAAAATACAAGATGTCAGGAGTCTCTTTAAGAAAGGTGATGATTTGATTCCTTTACCAGCATGTGCGGGTGAAAGAATGTTGATCAAAGAAAAGTTATAAGTCGGGGAAGGAAAGACAGTGTAGTGTGTCCTTCTGGCACTCAGGTTATTAGTTTTTACTCTGCTTCATGTTTTGGGATTTAAAATTGCATATCTGGTTTATGAAGCGTATTTTTTTCCTTAAGCCCTTCTTGAGCTGGATTCAGATATTTGTGACCAAAACAGTTTTTGCTAAGGCCAACCTATGAAACACTATCTCCAGAAACCACCAAGGACTTGGAAACTTTTGCTCAAACCAAATGTAGAAAGCTGATGAATCAGAAGTGTGATGAAGACAACTGCCATTTATGGAATCCCCACTGGGATCAGATGCCAGCCATGGGCTAAAGTGTCAGAGCCAAGAGTGAAACAGGCAGGCTGCCTCTGGAGCTGACCCCAGTTGTGGGGCTATTACCCCTGGTCACCCCAACCCAGGGCCCTACACCCCATGTTCTATCCTGAGCACATACCTGCTAAGTAGACGGAGACCCCACAACAGAAGAGGCCGAGGGCCACATGTCTGAGGAGGCGGCAGTCATAGAGAAACCAGTCAGACCTGGCAGGGAGGGGGGCAGGAAGAAAATAGGCTCAGGAGGCAGAGCTGGTGGAATAAGGCTGGGGAGGAGAGGTAGGGGGAGTGGTCCAGCTTTGGGGAACTGGAGATCTATGTGAGGACCTAGCCATCCACTCATCTATCCCCCCACTCATTCATCCTTTACCATCCATCCATCCCCATCGATTATTCAACCATACAGCCATCCATCCATTTAACCATGCTTTGTTCATCCATCCACCCATTTATTTAAACATCCGTCATTATCCATTCATCCATTTGTCATCTGCCATCCATCCATCCATCCATCCATCCATCCATCCCCCCCACCCATCCATCCATCATCTATCTCCCAGTCACCATCCATCGAGCAAACCAACCATCTGTCCATTCATCCATCCACAGTCACTATCCATTCCATTCCCCTCCCCCGAAACCCATCCATATACATCAGTCCATTCGAACATCCAACACTAATGAAGCAGCTATTGTGTACGGACACTTGCTAAACATCTGACCTCCATTATTTTACAGACCATAAGCTTATTTGGGGGTGAGAAAACTGAGGCTAATTTGTTATCAGTGACAATAGAAACAGAGATTCCCAAGAGCTGACATGGATTGAGGACTCAGTTTTGAGCCCAGCCCCATGCTAAGTGCTTCCGCTGTGTGCATGCCCTTCTCCAGTCCTGTGAGATCAGGAAAAGGAAGCTCTGAGAGCTTCCATCATCACTCACCTCCCACCAATACCATGGAAATGGCCTCCTTCCTGGTCTGCCTTCCAACTCCCCTCCTGACCCCTTTTCTGCACAGTGGCCAGAGTGGGTTCTTTCAAACTTAAGTCAGATCACATCCCTCCTGGCTCACAACTCTCTCAGTCAGAGTAAGCCCAAGGTCTTCACCACAGCACAGGAAGCGCTATATAATCCAGTACCTCTTGGACTTCCTTGGTGGTCCAGTGGTTAAGACTCTGTGCTTCCACTGCAGGGGGGGCAAGTTCAATCCCTGGTTGGGGAACTAAGAGCACGCATGCCACAGGATGAGGAAAAAAAAACAAAATCCAGTACCTCTCACTTCCTGGCCCTCATCTTCCTTATGTACCCTCCAGCCACACCAATCACCTCTATCACCTTCTAACACATTCCTGCTCCAGGGCCTTTGCACATGCTGTTCCCTCTGCCTGGATCACAGTCCCCCAGATCTTCTGCCTCCTTTCCTCCTTCAAGTCTCAACACAGGCCTCCCCTGATGGTCCCATCTCATTCCCCACCCTGTCCTCCTGCACCACATCACCCCATTTTCATCCATTTCTGGCATTCATCATCATTTGACATTACTGATCTGTTTTGTATCTTCATTATCTGTGTCCCCATGAAGGTGGGTCCAGGTCCTCCTGGTTCCTGCTGGGTCGCCAATACCCAATGCTGGGCTCAGCCCCCGGCAGGTGCCCAACACATATTTGTCAACTGGCAGAACGCATGCTTTTCAGCACCCCTTGAACTATCAGATGGAGGGTGCACAGTTTGGATGGGATCAAATGGTGGAATTTCCCCTCCGCTCAAATCCATGGAATCCTGGACAGGGATCCCAGCTCCCCTCCCCCAGCGTCCTGGAAGGAAACACTCAGATATGGGACAGCCAAGTCCTTGGCTCAAGGAAGGTTCCTCACTCCACATGCACCCCCCGGCCACCCTGTCCAGTGCCCATATCTCCGAGCTCAGGTGCCTGACAAGGAACCCCACCCAGGGCCAGGGCACATGTTCTGGCTCTACCAGATTCAAGTTCAAATCCAGCCCACCCCCTTCCAATCCTGGCAGCCTAGAGAGAGCAGACTCTTTTTAACACACTGTTAAAAAGGGAGATAATAACAGCACCAGCCACCCAGGGGGCTTCACTGTGTTAATCCACATTAAGTGGGGGGAACCTAGAGCTTAGGGTTCCATAAATGACAAACACTATCAACACTGGGGCTAACTGACCCCAGGCCCTCTCTGAGCCTGTTTCCACATCTTTGAAAAGGGTGTCCCAGCTGTAGTTGTACCTGCTGTAAATTTTCAACAAATATAGGATGGAGGGAGGGATGGATGGAGAGAAGGAGAGAGAGAGAGGGAGGGAGGGATGGAAGAAAGGAGGAAGGGAAAGATGGATGGAGGGGGTGAGGAAGGAAAGCTCTCCCCCAACCTGAGGCCCAGAGAAGGGCAGCGGCTCCCCCGGGCTTGTCCAGCCCCCAGCCGCGTAGAGGGGCCGGTCCTCCTACCTGCCGGGGCCCGGTGCCCGCGCCATCTCGGCGCCCAGGTGGCCGCAGAGCGCGGCGAGAAGCAGGCAGGTGAGACCCAGCACCAGGGCGAGCGCGGCGAGCGCGGCTGCCAGCGGCAGCAGCGCTCCGGCCGCGTCCTCCGGCAGCCCAGGGCCGGCGCCCAGCTCCGGGCCCAGCCCGTCGATTCGCGGTCCTCGAAGTTCCGCGCGGCCCGCCTGCAGCTGGAACAGCAGCTGCGCGCCCAGCGCCGCCAGCACGGCCGCGGGGATGCCCAAAAGGATCATCGCGGCCAGCACCCGGCCGCCGTACGACCTGGCCATGGAGGGGTCCTGCGGGCCTAGGGGACAGTTGAGGAATCAAAGAGATTTTAGGGGGCAGGGGAGTTGAGGGGCGTCCGAGGGCCCTCGGCGGTCCAGAGGGGGTGGGGTCGCAGGGGGGTTGTTTCTGAATATTGTCGGGGCCGCAGAGGGCTCGGGATGCCAGTCGCGGTGAGGACGAGAAAGCTCTGGGAAAACTTGAGACAGAGTCTTTTCTTTCTCTGTGAGCGACAGCTCTTGGCCTCAGAGTTCTGGAGGGGCGTGGCCGGCGCGGGGCGGGGCGAAGAAGGGGCGGAGGCGGTCCCACGTGGGATAAGGGTGCAGTGGCGGGATCCAGAGAGCCTCACAAATCCATAAACTCATTCAAGTACCCCCATTTTCCCCTCCCGCTGCCCCAAGCACCTGTTTCATTGCTGTCTTTTAAGAAAGAAAAGAAACTTGAACGAATTTTTAAATAATTCGCTCTGGTATGTGGTCTCTACCCGCGGATCCGGCAATTGGCTGGAATGTCCTCTCTGCTCACCTTCTTTCAAGGCTTTTCAGAAACGTCAGCCACATCAGAGAGGCCCTCCTGCATCCCCTCCCCAAGCAGCACACCTGTCCTTCGCTGCTAGCCTTTGTTCTTCCCACGACACATTTTGGGGGATATTATTTATTTTTAAGTTTTAAAAATTGAGGTGAAATTTACATGACATAAAATTAACCATTAGAAAGTGAACAATTCAGTGGTATTTAGTACATACACAACGTTGTGCAACCATCACCTCTATCTAGTTCTGGAATTTCCATTCCCCCCACCTCCCCCATTAGCAGTCACTTCTCATTCCCCCCTCTCAGCCCCTGGTAACCACAAATCAATCTACTTTCTGTCTCCAAGGATTTGTCTTTTCTGGACATTTCATATAAACAAAACCAGACAATATGTGGCCTGTTGTGTCTGGCTTCTTTCCCTGAGCATAAGGTTTTGAAGGCTCATCCATGTTGTAGCACTTGTCAGTGCTTCATTCCTTTTTAATTTTAACATCTTTATTAGAGTATAATTGCTTTACAATGGTGTGTCAGTTTCTGCTTTATAACAAAGTGAATCAGTTATACATATACAAATGTCCCCTTCCCTCTTGCATCTCCCTCCCTCCCACCCTCCCTATCCCACCCCTCTAGGTGGTCACAAAGCACCGAGCTGATCTCCCTGTGCTATGCGGCTACTTCCCACTAGCTATCTATTTTATGTTTGGTAGTGTATATATGCCCATGCTTCATTCCTTTTTATGGCTGAATAACATTCCATTGTATGGGTGGACCACATTTACTTTACTCATTCATCTGTTGATGGACATTTGGGTTGTTTCCACCTTTTGTCGATTGTGAATAGTGCTGCTATGAACGTGCACATACAACGATTTGTTTGAGTCCTGTTTTCATTTCTTTTGGGTCTGTACCTAGAGTGGAATGGCTGGGTTATAAGGTAACTCTATATTTAACTTATTGGGGAACTGCCTGTTTTCCACAGCGGTTGCACCATTTTACATTCCCACCAGTAGTGCACCAGGGTTCCAATTTCTTCATTTCCCTTCCAACACTTGTTATTTTCTGTTTTTGTTTTTTTTTTTATAACCATTCTACAGGGTGTGAATGGGTATCTCATTGCAATTTCGATTTGCATTTCCATAATAACCACTGAAGTAGGGTGTCTTTTCATGCCCTTGTTGTCTATTTGTGCATCTTCTTTGGAGAAATGTCTCTTCATATCCTTTGCTCATTTAGATTGTTTGTCTTCTTGCTTTCCTGTAGCACTGTGCATCTCTGGCAGCGCACCATATGCATTTTCCCACTATGTGTGGCCCGGTAGTGGGGGAGGGGTGGCTGCTCCAGACCGCAGAATGTCTGCTTCAAGTGTCCACTGCTGTGTCCCCTTTGTGTCTGGGTCTGCACCTCGCACACAGTAGGCTCTTAATAAATGCTTGTTGCACGCATGAGTGAACGGATCGCTTTGTACTCCTGCTCTGTAATTCTTGCAAAGTTTGAAGTATCAAAACTGAAAATGGTTTCAAAGTTAACGCATTCCTGATAGACCCAGAATATAAGAGTGAATGAGGTCGACATGGCCTCCTGCAAGCAGGGCTCTGTCTTAATGCATTTGGGCCTGAAAGACAGCATAGTCATCACCTAGGCTTTACAGATGAGGAAACTGAGACACAGAGAGGTTGAGTAACTCCCTAGGTCACACAGCAAACACAGACAGCCTGGCTCCCACCCACTGCTTTATATTGCTTCACAGAAATGTTATAGATCCCACTGGTTTTGAATTTCCAGGTCTCTTCTCTAATTTGGGGAGTCATTTTTTTCAGATTTCGAAATTTTGGGGTCTTCTGGGAACCGTTTGTGGGCCTTGAACCCTCAGCCCAGTGCCTGATGGGTAAAATGACCCCAGGGGAGAGAACAGGGTGACCCTTCAGCAACAGGTGGCTTCTTCCTTTGCTGTGTGGCTTTGGGTAAATCCGTTAACCTCTCTGGGCTTCCTCATCTGTAACAGGAATCAGTTCATTCATTCATTTATTCACTAGGCTTTGGTCCAACACACCCAGCCTTTTTCATCATCGCCAAAGTTAGAGTGAATTTTCCATGTTTTACAGGTAAGAAAAAGTCTCACATTGGGATAGCTGGGACTCAGTGATTCTTTTGGAACAGAGTCCTTGCTCTGTTCTGGGTGTTGGGGATACACAGATGTAAGATAGTGGCATTTATTCATTCGACAAACATTGATGAGGACCCGTGCCCCCCTGGCTCTGGGGACCCAGTGGTGACAAAGGCAGGTCCAGCTTGCCCTTCTGGGGAGGAGGTGAAAACACACGCTAAACCAGCCAAATAAAGGGACAATTCCATGCAATGGCCAAAGGTCATTACAGCCCTCTCTTAGACGTCACAATTATTTGATGGAAGCTGGGGGTAGTGTCACAGATACCAAGACCTGGCACCCCCTTTGAATATGGGGGTGATTCTCTGGTTTGGAGGTGTCTGGCTTCAATTTGGAAATTTAACCCTGCAAGTTGGCAACACTCTGTAGGTGACACTCTGAGAGTGATCTTGTCTGCCTTGGCCAGGCGCCAAGCTGTCCCTTCCTCACCTTAGCTGTGACAAGCAGGAGTAGAGATGGGGATGGGAGGTTTGATCCCTATCTACCAGTAGGGAGACTCAGAGAGGGCCAGTGACCTGTCCACATCACACAGCCCGACAGGACAGGGAGCGGACTTCCCTACCTCACTGCCCAGGTGGCAAAACTTGGCCACTCTCATTCCGTGCTGGCTGAAATAATAGTAAAGATATTGATGGGTTGTGTGTCCTGTGGTTTGCTCTCGGGAAGGATGTTTTTTAACTTCTTTTAAAGGCTGTCGGTGAGCCAGCGACCTAAGAATTTAAGAGCCATTACCACACAGGGTTTAACACAACCATTTCACAGATAGGCCTAATTAAGGTCCACGAAGGGCAAGATGTGTCTGGAACCAGAGCAGGTGGCATCACCGACCTGAGCCTCAATTTCCTCACCTGGAGATTGGGGGTTAGGGGTGAGCAAGAAATGAGGCACTTGTCCAGTCCCTAGGCCTCTAGGGCCTCCCAAATCCCGGAGTCGCACCGCCCTCCTAGCACACCCTTTCCGGAGACTGGGAACAGGTGTGGATTGCACCTCATTTGCATGTTTGGCCCCGCCCCGAGGACGCACCTCCCGATATCGCCGCCAGGCGGCGCCAGAGGCAAAATGAAGAGGTTCGTGCGCGGAGCGAGCTTCGGCTCTGGGTCCTTGGCTGACCTGCCAGGTAGGACCTTGTCTTATTGTCATTTTCCAGAGGAAAGAAAGGAGGCTTAGAAAGGGGAGGTGACTGTCCTACAGTCACACAGCCGGGAAGGGGCTCCAGACTAGAGTTTTTGATTTCTATATTCTGCTGTCTCCCTCGTGAATCCCCAGGGTTCACCAGGGACAGGGAGACTCTGAGCCCTCGCTGAAGGTCCTGGACCCAGCGCACACGGCACCAAATATTGAACCGCATCCCGTGCAAACTACAAATCTGTTGTTAAAGGATTGCTGTAGTTTTGCGCATGAAGCATGTGAACAACGCATTTAGTGCACGGTGGGCCGAGCGTTCTCAGCACGATCATTTGATTTTAGTTTGCATTTTCCCATTTTGGAACCTGTAACCAACCACCCCACCTCCCCAAGTCTTAAAAATATTTCTAGAGGCCCTTGAAAAGGTCTCCCTGCTTCACCACCCCGGCCTGGAAGGCTCAGACATGCCGCTGGAGAACCAAGACAGGTCCTGGGCCTGCCAGGTCCTGGTGGGGGGGGTGGGGGTGGAGGGGGGCCTCACATAGAAACCTCCGTCATCGGCCCTGCGCTAGGTCTCACCCTCCACCTGTGGCGGGGGTGGCGGCGTCCGAACTGACTAGCTCAGGTCCCGCCCTGCTTCTCCCCCGTTATCTCATTACACAGCCCCTCGCCCTCGCTCAATCCTGAAGGTGTGGAGGGTGGGCCGCAAAAAGACCCTTCCTGCTCCCCACTTCTCGGCCTTTACTCTGCATCCGGGGAGCTCAGAGCAGCTCCACCCTCACCGCCCCTCTGCTCCTCGGGCTGGGCTCAGAATAGAGACCGCCTCCCCAGCCCGCGGCTCCGGCCTGACGCTACGTCCCCTCCCTCCTCCTGGCCTGAACTCAGAACGGTCCCCTCCCCTCACCCCGCCCCCACTTCCCGCCCCGCTGGGGCTCATCAGAGATTCTGCTTGCTCTACCCGTCAGCCTTCCACCTTCGGGGCTCAGGACAGCCCCCCGGTCCCGCCCACTACCGGGAGGTGGTGGTGGGGGATGAGGGCTTATCACAGACTCGCCCCTGTCTGTCTGTTCTCTCCTACCGGGGGGTTCAGAACAGACCCCCACCCCCTAGCCCCACCCACGCTAGGGAGGGGGAAGGATTCCTCATAGACACGCCCCTCTCTGTTCTCTCCCACCAAAGGGATCAGAACAGCCCGCTTCCGCCCCGGCCCCGCCCCCGCCCTCCTCTTGGGGGTTTCATCATAGAACCCCCAGTCCGGTCCACCCCTCCAGGGGTCAGAACAGCCCCACGGCCCCGCCCTCGGCCCCGCCGTCCTGCCTGGGGCCGCCCCCTCTACCCCGGCCTCGTACGCCCCGCGCAGCCGGGTCCACTCGGTACTTGCAGCGGCGCAGTGGTTCGGTGAGGCTCCGCGGCGCGGGGTCTTCCAGGTCCTCTGGCAGCAGGAAGCTGCGGTCCAGCACCTCTGCCGCCTCTTGCCAGTTGGCGAAACAGGCAGGGCCCAGGCGCCGGATCTCGTCGGCCGCGTCGAACGTGAGCACGTCCCCACTCGGCTTGAGCACCACGACCGCCGGCAGGCGCTCCACGGAGAACCGGCGCCCGAGGTCCCTGCGGGGCGGGCGGGTCAGTCCGGTCGGACCCTCGTCCTTGACCCTATGCTGAGGAGCCCCACATCCCTCCTCCCAGTACTTACTGAGCGCCTTCTGTGTGCACTGTCCCATGCCGGCCTCTGGGGATGCCCAGGAACCAGAACAGGCCAGGCCACACTGGCCTTCGGGCTTTGGCTCCAACACCCCAGACATGCTCCCACCACAGGGCCTTTGCACTGGTCATGTCCTCTGCCTGGAGCACTCTCCCCAGAAATCTGCGGATTAAGACCCTGTATGCTGCAGACACCTAACCTTAAATCTCAACCCCTCTCTTCCTCTCTGCTGATGCGTGGCTCTCAGCATCCAACACACTGCATAGTTTATTTCTCCTGTTTGTCATTTTCTCCCACAATAGAAAGTAGCTTCACTAGGGCACGGATTTCTGTCCCTATTCACGAGTGTCCCCAGTGCCTGAAACAGTGCCGGGCACAGAGTAGATGCTCAGGAAATGTGTGTGGGATGAATGAACAAATAACTGACAGATTCCGTAAAGAGATACTAAACTGGGTAAAGGACTTATGGTCAGAGAGGATCTCTCTAAGGAGGAGACCCTGGAGCTGAAATGTGCAGGAAGAGGAAGGGGAGAACTGGGGAAAGTTTTCCCATGCAGAGTGCACAGCTGGTGCAAAAGCCTGAAGGTCAGAGGGAGATTGGAGTGCAGCATTGATCATAAAGGCCCCGCAGGGCCATGGTAAGGAGTTTTTGATTTTGTTTTCTGTATGAGAGCGCCAGTGAAAAGCCATCCACAGGAGACCCCCCCCAGACCAAATCTCCCATCTAGGCCAAAACCCCACACAGTCATCATGGAATCAAGTAGGCTACCAGCCTGGGCCCATCACCCATGATTCTTAACTTCCACCCACGGGGTTCTTGGGTGGCCCTTTTCCAGGCCTCCATACAGAGACACATAGTATTGATACTTACAAAATCCCACAGGAGTAGGTTGCCAGACTTAGCAACTAGAAATACAGGACACCCTGTGTGAATGAATTTGAACTTCATGTAAACAACAAATAACTTTTTATAAGTATGTCCCTGCATTATGTGGGACATAGTTATACTCAAAATTCTTCATTGTTTACATGAAATTTATATTCAACTGGGTGTCCTGTATTTTATCTGGCAACCCTGTGTGTGGGAGGGGTGGGGGGTGGGGACTCGCTCACTCTGTCTGGATACTTGCCTGGGTGAAGGTTTTGTTGAGAGGACCCTGCCTCAAACAAGGTCAATGTTTGGCTATGATGCCCTTACAGCTGGCATTTCTTCCCCCAGGGGAGGGAAATGTTCACCATTTGGGGAAAAGAACCTCCTCAGCTGCAGAAGGCTGTGGGAGTGAGCAAGTGTGCCAACTCTGATAATGTTGGGTAGGGATGAAGGTCTCCATGACCAGAAACTTCTAAGTTTTGTAACAAAATTGATGACATCAGTAAAATGTCACAAAGTCTGCAACTCACTTTGAAATGGTTCAGCACAAACTCCGCGTGCATGGAGATAAAGCAAATGGCAAAAATGCCCAAGGGTTTCATTGTGTGCTCCTTCCAACTTTTTGGTATCTTTGAAATTTTTCTTTTTTTTTTCCTTTGGCCATGCCACATGGCTTGCAGGAAACTTTTCATAGTGAAAAATTGGGGTTTAAAAAGAATGAGGGACTTCCCTGGTGGCACAGTGGTTAAGAATCTGCCTACCAATGCAGGGGACATGGGTTCAAGCCCTGGTCCGAGAAGATCCCATATGCCGCGGAGCAGCTAAGTCCGTGCGCCACAACTACTGAGCCTGTGCTCTAGAGCCCGCGAGACACAACTACTGAGCCTGCATGCCACAACTAGTGAAGCCCACGCACCTAGAGCCCGTGCTCCAACACAAGAGAAGCCACCCCAATGAGAAGCCCGGGCACTAAAACAAAGAGTAGCCCCCTGCTCGCTGCAGCTAGAGAAAACCCGCGCACAGCCACAAAAACCCAACACAGCCAAAAATAAGTAAATAAAATATAAATAAATTTATAAAATAAATAAATAAAAAGAATGAAAGTCTCACTGTTGAAAAGGGGAAAGTTTGCAAATAGCCACAAACGATCACGCTGTTTATTGGGCAGCTCGTTGGACAGCTTGAACTCAACCACCTCTCTCAGCTCCAGTGCCCTCCATGGCTCCCAGCTACTCTGAGGATCACATCCACATTCATTAGGTGGCATTTGGGGCGCTGCTCCACATGCTGCCTTCTTACTCCTGGTATTACTGTTCCCTGAATTGGCTGTTCTTTCTCTGAAATCCTCCGAGCCTTTGTCTGGGTTATGTCCTCTGCCTGGAAACCCTTCCCTTTCCTCACTCTTTACCCTCCTATCCTCCTTGTCCTTGGTGGGGGTGTGGGGGGTGTCTCTCTTTAAAGCCATTTCCTCTGGGAAGCATCCCCTGACCCCCAAATCTCAGCAAGGTCTCCCCATGATATTTCCACATGACATCCTCCCTTTGTCCTTGGGAACTACTGCAGTTCGTTATTATGTATTTATTTGAGTGTTTGAGTCTTTGTTTCACGTCTGTGCTCCCCCCTTCCCAGGTTGTAAACTCCCCAGGGAGCTGGATGGAAATGGGCATATGTACCCCTCCTCCGCCCCTCCCCCCCAATTCTCTGTTCTGATTGGCCCACAGAGGGTGCTCATCAACTTCAAATGGAACAGATACGTCAGTAAACAAATACTTCACTTTCAGCAGAAACAGCCCCTCCTCCAGGAAGCCCTCCCTGACCTCTCCTCTCACCTCACCTCCTCAGGTCATCCTCGAAGGGCAAGAAGAGCCACTTCTTGGGCATGTCCCTGAGGAACAGGTCCTGCTGCTCCTCTGTCGAGTCCTGGGACACGTACACCAGGGCCAGCTGGGCTGCCCGCAACACGTAGAACTCATCCGTGAGCTGCACAAAGAAGTCCCTGAGGATGGGTGCAAAGGCCTGGCACTTCGGGCACGAGCCGGCACCAAAGAACAGCAGCACCAGTCGGTTTTCCAGCCGGCGGCTGAGCTCAGCCTCCGTGTCCAGCTCATCCTGGTCACTGTTGTTTCGGATCAGGACACGGCCAGAGAACAGGCAGGCCATGGCAACCCTGGCTGGGTGCTGGGGACAGGGCGCAAGGACCTTGTGTGACCCCGAGCCCGCTGGCTGGCTGCTGTCCCAGGATTAGGAATTCTTAGGAGGCCAGTTTAGAACCTCGCTAATCTGCCTAACCTCGACCTGATTCTTTGCTGCCTCTGAGGGCAGGGGACCAGCTGCTCATGGGCCTGTCTCAGCAGACAGCTGCTAAGGCATTAAAAAAACAGACTGACATACTGGTGTGAAAATATTTTGTTAAATTGTGATGTAAAAAGATACGTGCCTGTTCATGAATGCATTCGGTAATCCTAAATCACAGGGCTCGACTAATTAATAACAGTGATTTCTAAGTCGATGTGAGCATAAATGATATTTCAAGGTGTCTGCCTGCCATGACCAGGATGTCCTGTGAAATTATCTTTGATTTACACGGGTGACAAAGTCACAGAGCTGGCCAATATCTGCTTTGATAGGACATAAGAAAACATGCTAAATTCCAGTTAGAAATTAATAAGAATAAACTTTTTTTCTTCCCTTCGCCCTCCTGAATTCTGTCTGAACAGCCCACCTTAAGATTCCATGGTGAGTAAGGGTGAAAATCATGGTCACAATATTTTGCAGCCCTCTCCCACCAAGCGCTGGGAACTAGTTCTCCTCTCCTTGAAGCCAGGTTGGCTCCTAACTTGCTTTGACCGACAGAATGTGGTGGAAGGTGTGAGTTCGCAGGATAAGCCTTATTCTCACCTCCCACTTTCACTCTTTTGGAATGTGGCCTCCAGACGCCCCCATGTAAGAAAGCTGATCTAGCCCAGAGGTTGGCAAACTTTCTGTGTAAAGGGCCAGGGAGTAAATGTTTTTGACATTTTAGGCCATAGAGTCTCTGCTACAACTTTGAATTCTCTTATTGTGCAAAAGCATCTCTAGACAATATGTAAATTCATTTATGTGTCTGGGTTCCAATAAAACTCTATGTACAGATACTGAAATTTGAATTTCATAGGATTTTCATATGTCGTGAGACATCAATCTTTCGATTTCTGTTTTCAACCGTTTAAAAATGTAAAAACCATTCTTAGCCCACAGTGAGCAGGATTTGGCCTGCGACCCGTTCTAGCCTATTGTTTGAGAGGCCACATGGAAAAGAGCTAGATGCCCAGCCACCAGCTGGCACCAACTGCCACACATGTGATCTTCCAGTCCAGCCACTGACAGAATGTAGCACAGCGACTGTGCCAGGTGAGACCAGCAGAGGGACCGCCCAGGTGTTACTGACCAGGGTTCTTGGCCTCCTTAATCAATAGAAATTGATCAGAGGCCAGACAAGAAGTTCAGGCAAGGCTTTATTGGGGCCCCTGCTGCAGGCCCCTACTTGCAGAACAAGTAACAGTTTCCCTTGCTGGCTTGCTTGCTGAAGTGGGGGGCGAGCTGGTTCCTTATATGGGGTGAGGGGAGGGGTGTGTCCAGGGGCTGGGCCGGAGGGGTGGCTTAGGTTGTTTGCCCACCCCTCTGGTGGGGTTGTGTGCAGGGCGCATGCGCAGTACCCTGCTTGTGCTCCCAGCTCTTTAGAAGTGGCAGTTGGGGTTTTTTGGTCTGTTTGTATCTTGTCCATAGTTTGCCCCAACTGTGCGTGCAAGCAGTTCTTTTTAGTCCCTTATAGTTTCTTTGTATTAATATTTTGTTGCTTGAGGAGACTTTTGTCCAGGTGCAAGCACTGCAGCAAAGGGTCCCAGGTCCCAGGTCCCAGCCTGTCTCACAGGCAACCCATGGGATCCTGAGAAATAGTTGATTAGCCTTGTATGAAGCCACTCAGTTTGGGGTGATTTGTTATACAGCAGTAGGTAACCAGAACACCAGGTCTTGAGGACTTTTCTGGACCTAGGGAGATGTGAGAGACGGAAAGAAACTTAGTATTGGCTTTAAACGATGAAAAAGAAAACCACAAAATCCTCATCCTCAAGAGTTTAACCTACCTTGTCAAGGCTTTGTGACTGGGCCCATCCCTGATGGGTCCGCCTTTCATTCTGATAGGGATAGAGTAAGATACTTACACAGCTAGAAATCCCACTAGGGGAAGATAGATAGAGAGGGACTTCAGGAGATCACTGTAAAATAGACACCAACCAGGAAATGCCCAGGTCATCTGGCAGCTAAACAACAATCAGAACGTTTTGAAACTAAACAGACTTACTTGGGCCACTACCATGGAAAAAATGGATACAAGACCTGCATTTGGCTTTGTGAGCTCTGTAACATAACCTGCCCCGAAAAACGGCATACCTGCAGGTAGCTTACAGAAGAATGTGGGGGAAAGGTGAAAGAAACTAGGGGAAAGGTGACATTACACTGAAATCTGAGATGAATTACCATATTTTACTATATGTTACCACCTTTTTACTAATACATTGGGTTGGCCAAAAAGTTCGTTCTGGTTTTTCTGTAAGAGGCTATGGAAAGACCCGAACGAACTGTTTGGCCAACCCAATACATATGATTTAAGTAGCGCTATGACAGTCCCAGTTAGACGACACAAGCTTAAAGGAGCAGCTAATGAGGTAAGCCTTGACATCTACCCAAGAATGAGGAAGAAGGGGGTCTTCTTCCCTCCCTGCTTTTTCTTTGATTAGGAAGATGTAGCCCCCTTTGTTCTCAGGACAGCAGAGCTCTCTTGCCTGCCTGCTTGTATCCTTCACAAGAGTCCTATACTATTAAATCCACTTCTTGGGACTTCCCTGGTGGTCCAGTGGGTAAGACTCCGCACTCCCAATGCAAGGGGCCTGGGTTTGATCCCTGGTCGGGGAACTAGATCCCACATGGATGCCGCAACAAAGACTGGCGCAGCCAAAAAAAAACACAAAAAACCCACTTCTTACCTATCACTTTGCCTCTCGTTGAATTCTCTCTGCACAAAGACACAAGAACTGGAACTTCAGTAAGCCCTGAGACCAGGCGTTAAGTTTCAGCTGGGAGATTGTGGGTTCAAGTCCCATCTGCCAGAGATTGTGGGTTGGAGTCCCATCTGAGGTGTGCGGTTTCAATTCCGTTTAAAATTTCCTGGTTAGATTTTCCTCTCTCTGCCAGAACCATGGGAACTCCCAAATTATTGTGAATTCAAGAGATTACTGAGAGCAAAATTATCTCAACAGTGGAGAACTCTTCTAAGATGTTTACAAGGTATGAAAATAAAGGGAAACCTCACAAAAATGGAGCTGGGAGGCCAGAGAGGGAGCTCTCATGCAGTATTACTCAAGGTCAATTACAGGAAGAACTGTCAATTACAGGCCCCAGCAGAAGAATCATCAATAGGAAGGAATCACCAATTACAGGCACCAAAAGAAAGGATGTATATTGCGTCTCCTACAAGAAATCAACTACCCCAGGAACTCAGCCAATGAGAAACTCTTATCACCCTGAACACTCACTTTTCTCCAGTGGATTTTCCTTCCAAACAATGCCTCTCAACTTCCTCCTTTTTCTTTTTAGTACATTTTTTTTTAATTTAATTATTTATTTATTTTTGGCTGCGTTGGGTCTTCGTTGCTGCGTGTGGGCTTTCTCTAGTTGCGGCGAGTGGGGGCTACTCTTCGTTGCGGTGGGTGGGCTTCTCATTGCGGTGGCTTCTCTTGTTGAGGAGCACAGGCTCTAGGCACACAGGGTCAGTAGTTGTGGCTTGTGGGCTCTAGAGCGCAGGCTCAGTAGTTGTGGCACACGGGCTTAGTTGCTCCGCGGCATGTGGGATATTCCCGGACCAGGGCTCGAACCCGTGTCCCCTGCATTGGCAGGTGGATTCTTAACCACACTGCGCCACCAGGGAAGTCCCCTCCTTTTTCTTTATAAAATAACGTTCCTCTCCTTTTTGTTGTCGTTGTTGTTGTTGGACTTGTCTATGGTTTTTGCTGTAGGTTGCTTGTCCTGAATTGCAATTCCATGCTATTTCCCCATAAACCCATCTTTGCTGGTAAAATAACTGTTTTATTTTTCAGGTCAACATAGGTGCCAGGCTTGTGTGCTCAGAACAGCCCTACAAGGCCTGTATGGTTTTACTCCCTTTTACAGGTGAAGCACAGAGCCTGGGAGAAGTCACCCAGCAAATGATGTCTGTCAGGCTGCAGAGTCCATTCCAACTTAACTGGGCCTTTCAGCTATCCCAGAATTTCCAAACTGTAGCCCCCTTGCAGTTGGGGCCAGGTCATTCTCTGTGGTGTGGGGCTGTCCTGAACATGGCAGAACATTTAGCAGTATCCCTAGCCTCTACTCACTAGATGCCATAACACCCCTATCCCCACCACACCTGGTCCCACGTTGTAACAAATAAAAATGTCTCCAGGTGTCACCAAGTGTCCAAAGGAGCAGGATTGCCCCCTAGATGATAATCACCGCTCTAACTGGTTACCCTGCTTATATTGGGTTGACTGGTGGCCCTTAAAGAGATATATCCAAGCCCTAACCCCCAGAACCTGTGACTGTGACCTTATTTGGAAAAGAGTCTTTGCAGATGTAATTAAATTAAGGATCTCAAGATGAGATCATCCTGGATTATCTAGGTAGGTCCTAAATCCAATGACAAGTGTCCTTATAAGAGGCAGAAGAGGAGAGGACACAGACACACAGGGAGAAGGCCATGTGAAGATAGAGGCAGAGATTGGAGTGATATGGCCAGAAGTCAAGGAATGCCTGGAGCCACCAGAAGCTGGACGAGGCAGGGAAGGGTCCCTGGAACTTTCAGAGGGAATGAGGCTGTTGACACTTTGATTTCTGACTCCTGGCTTCAGGAAGAACTGAGAGACAATACATTTCTGTTATTTTAAGCTACTCAGTTTGTGGTACTTTGGTATGGCAGCCCCAATAAACTAATACCCCTACTGTAGTGGGTACTTGAATTTGGTGCAGAGAAATGGCTCCCTCCCACACGGTGCTCATGTTCTTCTGATAGTGCAATTCCCATGCTTTGATCTTCCGGTTATTTTATTTCAACGTATGCTTCATTTCTCTTGTTCTTCCAGAAAGTTCAAAGAACTCCCTTTGCAGTGGCCTGCAGACCCATGTGGTCAGCCGGGGAAGGGAGATACCCATCATTCTGTGCCCCCCACCTACTGTGTGCTTGCTTACTCTCCAGATGAGAAGCCCCTTGTGAGCCTTTCTGCACAGCGCGCGGGAGGTGGGCGTTACCACCCAGAGGGCGACCAGTGTGCTGACGGGAGAGGTGACCTGCCCAAGGCCACCCAACTGGAGAGGCTCAGAGCCTGCTTTGGCCCTGAAAGCTGAGTTCTGTCCCCCTGTCCAGGCCTCAGTTTCCCCTCCTGTGAAACAGGGATAGGACCGTTCCTTAACCAGTCATCTGGAATCCCTGGGGACAGTTACGTTTCTGGAATTGGGAATTTTTCAGATCTTAGGAAGGTAACAGGGTGAAAGCTGCCACGTGTTGTGTGATGTTCCTGGGGGGTGTGGGGAAGCCCCCTATGTAAAGGGATAAATAAAGGATAAACAGGGGTAAAAAGGGATCATTGATCACTGAAAACAGCCAGGGTCAGTGCCGGGCAAGTGGTCCCTCCGCTGGAGTACTGGCACTACCTTAAAAAAAAGTTGGGTTTGCAGAGCCTTTCTGGGGATTTGGGGATTGCTGACTGAGAAGAGTATCTCCGTGCATGGCATTTGGGATCTTAGTTCCCCGACCAGGGATGGAACCTGCGCCCCCTACAGTGGAAGCACAGAGTCTTAACCACTGGACCACCAGGGAAGTCCCACGTGTACTATTTAGTCAGGGCTCAGTAAACTTGGTAAGATGGAGGGAGGAAGAGAGAGAAGAAAGGGTGAAGGGGAGAAAGGGAGGGGAAGAAGAAAGAAGAAGAAGGGAGGAGGAAGGAAGGCAGGAGGATGGGGGAAGAAGGGGAAGAGGAGTAGTGGGGAGGAGGAAGGGGGGAAGGGGAAGGAGGAGTGGGTGGAGGAGGGGGAGAAGGTGAGCAAAGGGGGAAGTGGAGGAAGGCTAAGGGGGGGCCTTGAAGAGGCGAAGGGGGAGGGGGAGAGAGGGAGGAAGGGGGGAAGTAGGGGGAATCAGGGCAAGATGGAGAAGAGGGAGGAGAAGTTTAAGGAAGACTGAAAGGGGAGGAGGAGGGTGAGGAAGGGGAGCAAGCTCTCTGCCCACATTTGTGAATGAATGAATCTCAACTCCAGCTAGTGTGACAGTTCCAGGCCTCAGTTTCTTTACCTGTAAAATGGGGTGATCACAATAGTGCTACCTGGCAGGATAAGAGTGCTGCTGTAGTTACTGGGCATTGCTGACTCCACTGACCCCCGGTTGAGAAAGTAGGGGACCAGTGACTGGCTCTGGGCCTGTCCTCCGGATCTGCCTCCTCGTCCCCATTTTACCCACCTTAGGTGGCCCGCAGGGACCAATGGCAGCATGGGCGTGTGCACGTGTGTGTGTGTGTGTGTGTGTGTGTGTGGAGGGGAGCGCCTGCCCGGTCCTGTCCTCTAAATGGTGCTGGAAGCAGGCCCTGGCCACCTCCCAAGGAGAGTGCTGAGAAGGTCGGCCAAGCTGTGCAGAAAACAAGCAGGGTGGGGTGCGCAGAGGGGCAGAGGAAAGGAGAGCTTGGAGAGAAGGAGCCAAAGCAGAAGCCCACGTGGGCACAGCGCAGTCAGAGCAGGTCCCAGGAGTCTGCAGAAGCAGAAGCCCCAGAGGGGAGTCCTCTGTCTTGGACTCATTGTCGCTGCCCACCTACTGCCTGAGCTCTGGTAACCCTCGACAGCGCAGCTAAAGCCTGAGGGTCTGTGAGCAGCTCCAGGTCAGCCAGGGAACAGGGTGGTGGGCAGCGAGGCCAGCACTGGCCCGCACTTGATCAGGGGGAGGGCTTTAGGGTCTCTAGGTGAGCATTTAGGACCTTGGGATGCAAATAAGGGACTCTGTGGAGTTCCTGTGGAAGGGTGGGGAACTGGTGTGTGGATTTTGCCCTCCCTGGGCTGCTGCTGTGAGACTTAACTGACAAGATTTCAGGATATGGATTTGGAATTAATTGGGTCCTTGGAATATAGCTTTTTTTAAAAAAATTAATTAATTTATTTATATTTTTTATTTTTGGCTGCATTCAGTCTCCGTTGCTAAGCATGGGCTTTCCCTAGGTGCTGCGAGCTGGGGGCCACTCCTTGCTGTGGTGCGTGGGCTTCTCATTGCGGTGGCTTCTCTTGCTGAGGAGCACGGGCTCTAGGCGCACAGGCCTCAGCAGTTGTGTCATGTGGGCTCAGCAGCCGTGGCTCGCAGGCTCCAGAGCGCAGGCTCAGTAGTTGTGGTGCAGGAGCTCAGCAGCTCCGCGGCATGTGGGATCTTCCCGGACCAGGGCTCAAACCCGTGTCGACTGCACTGGCAGGCAGATGCTTAACCATTGTGCCACCAGTGAAGTCCATTGGAATATATCTTTAAGATGAGGTAGGGGTTGGATATTCTGGGGCCCCTAGGCTGTGAGTTTAGGACTCCCCAGGTCCCTGGAGTCCGAAGAGGCTTTGGGGATTGGATTTAGAATAAGCTGGGGCAAGAACCCAGTACAGATAGGCCCTGAATGTGAACTGAGAGTTGCTAGTCCCCCGGGGTAGGAATTCTGGTTTCCATCTAGGGTTTGGGCCGGGAGCGCCCGGGAGCCACGCCTCTTGGCTGAGGGACCCACATGTTTCCTAATCGCCGCCAGGGATGGGACGGGGGAGCTGGGAGGCTGGCGAAGTTTGGTTGTCAATGGAGACAGCCGCCTTTCTCGCCAGGCGTTCTAGCCCCTGGGTCTCGTTGGCCGTCGTCACTCTGGCCAGGGTGGCCTCTCTATGGTCGTGGCCTCCGGAAGGGGGCGGGCGTCGGCTATGCGGCTGTGCGGCAGAGCGGTTCTAAGCCAGACGTGTCGGAAGAGAGCCGGCCTGGGAGGGCAGGTGGGGTGGGGCCTAGGGTGCTAGGAGTGAGGCGGAGGGTGGTGACTGGGCCAAAGCCTGAGGGCGGGGCCGGTGACCGGGGTGGAACTTGGGCCTGGGAATACGGGCTAGGCCCAGGACTGGGGGCGGGGCTTGAGCTATTCTGGGCGGGGCCTGGCCCAGAGTGGGTGCGGCGTGGGCTTGTGGGCGGGGCCATAGGCCTAACCTAGGGGCAGAACCTGGTCCAGGGCGGGCGGGGCTCCGGAATGGGGCTTGTGCTTACGGGCGGGGCCGGAGACCTAACCTGGGGGCGGGGTCAAGCAAGTGGAGGTGGGGCGGATAGAGGTGGGACCTGGAGGAAAGCCCAGGATCTGGGTCTGTGGTGGGGCCAAGGTGGACTCTAGGCTTGAGGGCCAAGTCGTTATGATGGAGCTTGGGTCCAGCGTACAGCTGCTAAGTCGAGGCATGGGGTAGGGCTTGCCAGTGACTGACGGAATGGAAGAGCTGTGCCTGGGGGCGTGGAGATACACTAATGATTGGCAGAAAAGCCTGGGCCGGGCTAGGAGCAAGGAGGCCTGTGCCCACTTTGGGATGGGGCGGAGCCTGTCTGAGACGTGCCCAATCCCAGGCATGGGGGCGGGGCCCGGCTCGAAGCGGGAGCGGAGCGCGACTTCTGGGCGGGGTTGGGTTGGCCGTGGGGCGGGGCCCGGGAGGGCCGTGGCCTCAGAGCTCTCCGCCTCCACAGGATGCGAGCTCCAGGTGCGGGTTCGGCCTCCGTGGCCTCACTGGTGCTGCTGTGGTTGCTCGGACTGCCGTGGACCTGGAGCACAGCGGTGGCGCTCGGCGTGTACGTAGGCGGCGGCGGCTGGCGTTTCCTGCGCATCGTCTGCAAAACCGCGAGGCGGGACCTCTTGTGAGTGCAGCCCGGGCCTGATACAAGGGCTGGGGTAGGGGGCGGGCTGAGCGCCCAGGGGGGGTGGACAGAGGGGGCTGAAAGGGCAGCGTGGGGGACCTTGAGGGCTTGGGGGGGATAGGTTTTGGAGACTGGGGGCGGGGTTTGGGTGAGGGCGGGTCTAGGGGCGGGGCTGGGACCTGAAAAGAGTGGGTTGGGGGACTCCTAGGGCACCAGCAGGGGACATCTTGAGGGATTCCCTGGAGGGAGATGAGTAGATTTCAATGTCCTTGAGCCTGCGTGGGTGACCTCAGGGCTCTGGACGGCAACTTGGGGGTACTAGGGCAGCGAATAGGACTTCCAGAGAGCTGAGGCTGATTGGGAGGCCGTGCGTGTTTGGTGGGGTCTCTATGGGGCTTTGGTGACTGGGGGAGGGCTCTGGGGGGTCTTCAGGGACTCCGATAGGTCCCTAGGAGTTCTCAGGGGGAGAATGAAAGGGCTTCCTGGGGCATGTGTAAAGGGCTTTTGGAGTCTTTGAAGGGTGTTTTGTCTCCTCAGGGCCATTTACAGGTCTCTCTGTGGTCGGGGTGCTCTTTGAGAGTTTGAGGTCTGTGCGTGACTTTGGGGGTTGTTCAGAGTCTGTGGAGAGGTTGCTGTGTATTCCAAGATTTGCTTAGGGGTCTCTGGTGACTGAGAATCTCTGGGGAGGGGATTCTGGTGGTGTTTGCAGGCATCCTTGGCAGGTCTCTGGGGTATCTCTAGGGGCTTGCTCACAGAAGCTGTTGGGAGTCCTCCTGGAGTGAAATAAGTGCTTCTGGGCTTTACCACCGGAGCAAATCTCAGGAACAGCCTCCATGTGGAAGTCCCTGAGCACTTGCTATGGGTCTGCCAGTCTTGGTGCCCATGGGGAGGTGGGAGGACTAACCCATTGTAAGGGTGAAGAAACTGAGGCTCTGTGAGCAGCAGGGATGGTGTGCAGCTGGGAAAAGTTCCACTGCAAATTGACTGGTTCTGAACCTTCTAGAACCTGATCTTTCTTTTCCACGCCCTGGCCCCTGCCCCTGCCCTTGGTTTTCTGACATGCAGATTGGACTGTGCTCTCTGTTCAGACACCTTCCACGACCTCCATCCTCTGCAGTAGAAAAGACTCAGCCTCCAGCTGGGTACTTGAGGTCCTGCCAATCTATTCCCTGCCCACTTGCCACTCCCCACCTCTCCATATGTTCATCTGGCCCCCAGATCAACTTGCCTTGTCAGGCTCAGGCTGCTTTCCTCTTGTCTGGAATACACTGGCCCTGCTTTTGCCTGGCAACACCTTATGATGTTGCCTCCCTCAGGGGACCCTTTGCTGAATTTTCCTGCTCAGCACCCTCCCACGGCTCCTTGTTGCTCTTAGAATCTAGACCACATGAGGTTTCTGACCATGTTCCCAACCTCCTGTCCTTTCCTTTGTCACTCTTCCAGCTACACTGGCCTCCTTGCTGTTCCTAAACACACTCGTATTTATTCCAGCCCCAGGGCCTTTGCATTTGCTATACCCTCTGCCCAGATCACTCTTTCCCTGCTCTTCATTTTCATCATGCCATGGCTTAAATGTCACCTTGTCAGACAGCCCTCACCTGACCCTATGTCTCTGTAGACCCTCCCACCTTGTTGCTCTCTGGCAGAATGGCCAAGATTTACACAGGGCTTCCTCTGTGTGAGGCGCTGTGCTAAGCATGACTTCTTCAAGTCCTCCCAACCACCCTGAGAGGTGGGTACTCTCTTGTCCCATCTTACAGATGAGCAAACTGAGGCACAGCATAGTTTTGTCACTTGCCCAAGGTCACACAGCTGGCCGGTAGTGGGGGCAGGATTTGAACCCAGGCGGTGTGGCTCCAGAGCTTGACTTGTAACCACTAGCGGCATCAGTCACTTGTAATTATCATATGTGTCTGCTTTCTTGCCTTTTAATTTTAGGGTCTCTTTCCCCCCACTAAACTGTGGGCCCTGTTGGGGGGCCAGCACAGATGGAGACTGTGTTGGACTTTGTGCTCCTGTGGCCCTGGTCTCCCGTCAGGGCGGCACACGACAGGAGCGCAGGATATATTTTTTGGATGGCAGGTCTTCACTCCTTCCTTGGGCACCATGGGGCAGGGGATATCTGTGACCAGTTCTGTCTCCCCTGGGACAGGACAGAAGCTGGGTCCACTCCGAGTCCCCAACACAGAGCTTGACACACTTTCTGTAGGAGGCAGCCTGGAAGATGGCCCTACCTCCCAGTCTGCCCACCTTTGTATGATCCCTTCCCTTTGAGTGTGGGCTGGACCTAGTGACTCACTTCTAATGAACAGAATACAGCAAAAGCAATGGGATATTACTTCTGAGATTAGGTAATAAAAAAGACTGTGGCTTCCATCTTGGGTGCTCTCTCGTGGGTCACTCCCTCTGGGGGAAGCCAGCTGTCATGTAAGGCAGCTCTGTGGAGAGTCTCACATGAGTGAACTTGGAAATGGATTCTCTCCCAGTGAAACCTTGAGATGATCACAGCCTTTGCTGAAACCTTGATTACAGCCTCACAAGACACCCTGAGCCAGAACCACCCAGCTAAGCTGCTCCTGGATTTGTGACCCACAGAAACTGTGAGATAATCAATGTTTGCTCTTTTCAGCTAGTAATTTTGGCTGCAATTTGTTACACGGCAATAGCTAACTAATGCAGCTTATATAACACCCACCCACCTCTGTACCAGGTTTTGTTCTAGTGTTCTCACAGTCCTGTAAGGAAGGAATGCTTACTAATCCCATTTTGTGGTTGGTGAACCAAAGCACCGAGAGGGGAGGTCATTTGCCCAAGAACACAGAGCCGAGGAGCGGCAGGACTCCAGAGTATGTGTTCTTAGCTGCTGTGTTGTGCTGGGGTGGTGGTGCAGGCTGGCTGCATTTAGAACCTAGGTTCAGAAATATTTAAGCACCCTGCCTCAGTTCTTCTAACTCATCTTCTATTTTCCTCATGAAATCTGATCATATTCATCCTTGTTTATTTCTTCCTGCCCCGGTGCGCTGGAGCTCAGGGTGAAAGCAGGAAGGGGCAGAAGGAGCAGAGGGGCAAGAAAAGGCCTCAGGAAGGGCCCAAAGGTGGACAGTGGCCTCTTTGTCCCCAGGGTGGGGGTGGCTTGTGCTGCTGCCAGGCAGGGTGGCCCAGACATGTGGCTGGAGCCCAGTGCTGAAGTCCACTGCCCGCCTGTGTGGGTGTGCTCCAGAGAGGCTGGGGGCGAGGGCGGGAGGGACAGGCCGTGAAGACTGGGCCCCGTTGTGAATGCTTGAGTAACCTGAGCACGAGCCGCTGCAGCCTCAGTCGAGTTTCTTTGCTGTGCTGTCTGCGGACAGGGTGCACCCCTGTGGGAGCTGCTTCCTGTGGTTCCTACCCTTGCTGATGGCCCTCTCCCCATGGCTGTAACACTAGTACCCCTTCATGGGGTTCTTGGGGTGCTCTAGTGAAGCTCTTAGAGGAGAGCTGGGCACATAGTAGGCACTCAGACTTGTTGGTGCTGATTGCCTTCACCCAGCAGTGGGTACCTCAGAGGTTAGGTGCTTGGTGGCTAGAGCCAGAGTGTCTAGCTGTGGCCCTCACTCTGCTCCTTGCTAGCCCATGAAACATCACCCTCTGAGTCTTAGTTCCTTCGTCTCTAAGAGTACACCTTGTGCATCCTCTCTTCTTTAAGAAAACGTGAATTGAGCACCTGTTGTTTGCAGCACGGGCACTTGGTCTGTCACGTGGTACATGGTGAATGTTTGGGGGCAAGCCTGAGGAGGAACAGAGGGACCCTGCCAGGGGGCCTGGTCTGGGTTGTTCTGTCCTCTATTTGCTGTGTGACCTTGAGTGTGTAATTCACCTCTCTGAGCTCCCGGCTCATCCACCATCTGACATGGGGATTTTATTTTATTATTTATTTATTTATTTATTTATTTATTTATTTATTTATTTATGGCTGTGTTGGGTCTTCATTTCTGTGCGAGGGCTTTCTCCAGTTAAGGCAAGTGGGGGCCACTCTTCATCGCGGTGCGCGGGCCTCTCACCATCGTGGCCTCTCTTGTTGCGGAGCACAGGCTCCAGACGCGCAGGCTCAGTAATTGTGGCTCACGGGCCCAGTTGCTCCGTGGCATGTGGGATCTTCCCAGACCAGGGCTCGAACCCGTGTCTCCTGCATTGGCAGGCAGATTCTCAACCACTGCGCCACCAGGGAAGCCCCTGACATGGGGATTTTAGAACCCTACTTTGGAGGGTGGCTGTAAGGTTAGCTCAGTAAATGCTGAGGCTGCTCACCGTAGCAACTCTATTTATTCGTTGAATGGTTGAGATATCAGGATCTGACCAGGGAGGTGGATGTATAAAGAGCTAACTTTTAACATTCTACATTTTTCAGTTATTTTTTTGTAACAGTTAATACATAACACAGGTACAAAATTCAAATGTTAGAGAGAGGTTTGCAGTGAATGTTGCCCTCTCTCCGCTGCCCCCAGCCCTGCAGTTCCCCTCCTCAGAGGCATCTTGTGTCTCTTTCCCAAGAAATATATGCAGACCTCTTCTTGTTCTTGGTGCTCACAAAGGGCCACACGTTCTCCATCATATTCTTCACCTCCTGCTTTCTTTCCTCTCTCCACTTTCACTTGAAATTTTTGCTTTTATTAAAGTCACGCAGGCTTCGAGATGAAAGACTCTAAGCCTTCTACCTCAAGTGGCAGCTGCCAGCCCCACCCTCTACCCACATTTTCCCTTCCCTTCCAGGAGTGATTCTTACCTCTCCTTTGAGTCTTTTGGACTTCACCTCCACGTCTCTAAATGGCTTATGTGACAAATCTGCATTTTTTCACTTTAAGACTTGATCTGTCATCTCACTCCATGGAAGATGAGGATTTGGCATCCCTTTATCCCCCTGTCCTCACTTTCTTTCTGTCTGTCTGTGTATACATACCCACCCTCATATGTACACAGACACACATGTTCTTCCATCCCTTCATTGTCCCAATATTATTACAGTTGATTCTCATTATTTGTGGTAGTTTTCTTCTTCTTCTTCTTTTTTGTTTTGGAAATGCTGCAAGGCTTGCGGGATCTTAGTTCCCCCACCAGAGATTGAACCCGCACCCTCGGCAGTGAAAGCACAGAGTCCTAACCACTGGACCACCAGGGAATTCCCTGTGATAGTTTTGTTCTACAAAGTTGCTGCAAACATTGAATTAGCAAATACTGAACCATTGTTCCTAGGGAAAATACAGGGTTAGGTTCTTGCAAGACTCTGATCACAACATTTTCATCAACCAGTCAATACATAATCTTGTTTTGTGTGTATTCTGTTTAAAGACACATCATTTAATATATATTGTTGATTCATTACTATTGAACTCACTGCCAGCAACATTATAACTCATGCCTGAACAAAACTTATCTAATATGTGTATCTTCTCCATAAGGCACATCACAGCCTTCTTGTACTTAGGAACACTAGACGGCATTTCAGCATTATGCCTGGGGCCCATTTTAAACAGCAAAATCAACAACAAAAAGCACAAAAACACCAAAAAATGTGGCATTAAATAGACTGCCAAAAGCATGCTTGTTTATAATATGAGTTAAACAACTTTATGTATTTTTGTCTGGAGTTATTGATTGCCTTTGTATTGGTTAGTTTTCTATGTATTTATCTCTACTTCAAAGCCAAACTCCACAATATTTGTCTATCTCTCCTCTAATGTTTATAGCATCAGGTGGGTTTTCAGTTTCACGTTTTTGGAGAAGTCTCTCTTTTAGCCTCCAATCTGTCCAGGCTGGTCTAGTTGCTCTCTCTACCTGGTGGGCAGCCATCACACCAGGCTTGCTCCTACCCATCTTCCTGAGGATTAGCATCACTTCTATCTTGGGTTGGATACCCTGTTTCCTGGGTCCCTGATAGTCCTCTTCCTTGGTTTACTCCTTTAATTAGTTGGAACACATCTTCATTAGCTTTGGGAGAAATCATGTATAGAAATTTAATTTTTTGAGACCCTCCATGTATGAAAATATCTTTATTTCCACACTCACACTTGACTTATGGTCCGGGTATAGACTTCTAGGTTGGATATTTTCCTTCAAAATTGAAGGCATTTCTTATTTTCTTCTCACATCATGGTTATTGTTGAGAAGACTAAAACTCTCTGATTCCTGATCCTTTGCAGTGACTTTTTTTTTTTTCTTTATGGAAGCTTCTGGGATCTTTTCAAGATGGTGGGTTATTTCCATCCATTGTATGATCTGTTGGTGGGTTTCAGGTCAAGGAAGTTTTCTTGATGTTATCATTGGTGATTTCCTCACCTTTATTTCCTTTGTTCTTCTTCGAACTCCTATTACTGAGTGCCTGGAACAATGTCTAGCTTGATAACATTTATTGAATGAATATGATGTTGGATCTTCTGGACTGGTTCTATAATTTTCATATCTTTTTTTTTTCTTAACATCTTTATTGGAGTATAACTGCTTTACAATAATGTGTTAGTTTCTGCTTTATAACAAAGTGAATCAGCTATCTTCTTATCTTTTTTATTTTCCATCTCTGTCTTTTTATCCTACTTTCTATGATATTTCTTCAAATATATCTTTCAGTCCTTCTATTAATGTTTAACTTATGCCCTCACATTTAAAATTTTTTATTATGATTATTCTTTGTTCAAATTAATAGACTATTTTAATTGAGTTTTTAATTATGTTTTTTCTTTTTTATATAGACTTCATTTTTTATTATCAGTTTTAGGTTTACAGAAATTAAGCAGAAAGTACAGAGAGTTCCCATATATCCCCTTACTCTCCCCTGCAGTTTCCCCTGTTTTTAATGTCTCTTATTAGTGTAGTATGGTTGTTACAATTGATGAGTCATTGTTGATACATGATTATTAACTAAGCCCCATATTTTTCATAGGGTTCATGTGTATGTTGTACATTCTTTGTGCCCTCACATTTAAATTTTCCAGGATCTTTTTTTTTTCATTCCCTGAAAGCTTTTATATAGCATCCTCTTCTTGTTTCATGGATGCAATATATCTTCTTACATTTTCAAGGATATTAATGACTTTATTAGTTTTTTTCTCTTTGCACAATCTCTTTTTCCTCAAAGATTTTCTTCTTTGTTTATTTTAGTCTCCACCGTCCCTATTAGAGGAAATCCCCAGGAGTCTGGTAGTCCTTGGCTGTAAAGCCAATTAGAAGCTCTCAGCATGGATGTGTGTAGGGGGTGAGGGGGTCTTGTCAACTGAGCTTCATGATGGGGTCACCTGGCCAGGTGGTGCTTTGGGGAAAGTCCAGTGCAGTGTCTTTGGGTCTTTCCTCCGGGCCTGGGCACAGGCCCCACCAGCAGCATCCCAGGAACACAGTGGGGAAGAGGGCTGGAGGCTTGGCATCTGGCAGGTAAACATTCACTTAACACCCATTTGCAGGCAGGTGCCCCACCCAGAAACCCTCCTGTGGATGGACTTTCAATCTTCTCCTGGGTGGCCACTTTTTTTTTTTTTTCGATTGAGATACTGACATATAACACTCTATTAGTTTCAGGTGGGCAACATAATGATTTGCTATTTGCATAAAGGTTTCTCCTACTACCCGAAAATAGAGCATTCCTCTGAAACCTTTCATAAGCCTAAATGGTGTAAAGGGAAGAAGCAATTACCTTAGGATGCATCTTGCTAACGGGTGCACAAAATAAATTGAGATAAAGTTCAGATGCTCACAGACACAGTTCAGAGCTATGGCAGCTTGATGCTGGGATCCTGAGTGTAGTTCCCAGGGAAGGAGCTCGGCAGTGCCTCTCTCACTGCTTTGGGTGTGCGCTGCCCGTATAACAGCTCCCTGCAGAACAAACACCGAACACTATTTTTACTTTTTGCCTTTTATTGTAAAAGCGAAAATCCTCTTTGGATTTCTTTCGGTTAGCAAAAACAGGTACTAATTTTGGTCTTTCACAAAAGAGAAGCGGCATTAAAGTGAATTTTTGAAAAGTAAGGGATACTGGTATATTGTGAAATGATCACCACTGTAAGTCTAGTTAACATCCATCACGATACATAGTTACAAAAATTTTTTTCTTGTGAGGAGAACTTTTAAGATCTACTCTCTTAGCAACTTTCAAATATGCAATGAGGTGTTATTGACTATAGTCACCATGTTGTACATTACATCCCCATGACATTTATTTCACAGAGGGGCCTTCTTAAACAGATTTCCATCAATCCTCCACTGCAGCCCAGGATTCTGCTTTCCCCCTCCTCCTGGGGCCCCCACCTCTCATGTGCTGCTGCCCAGCTTCCCAAAGTGGGGTGATTTGGTCTCCACTTACATTTTCCCAGTCCTTGTGAGTTCACACTTAAGTCCTTTTACTAGCCGTTTTGGGAGGCACTGTGAACAGTCAGTGTCTGAGTGCTCAATCTGCCATCTTTGCCACAAGGTCAGCAGTAACTTTTCCCATTTACCTTTAGGGTCCTTCCTCATCCCTTGCATTGGGGGTGCCATTCTTGTGCGCAGCCTTCTGTTGTAAGCTTCAGCTTGAGCCGTTGTTCATCTAACCCCTCGCTTACTGCAGGATGTTTGGATTCTTTCCCATCTTCTGCTCACTGGAAGCTACAAATGAATAATGCGCCGTCATTTCCCCCGTGTGACTTTAATGTGTCAAAATCAGTATACCCGTTGATGGAGCGATTCAGAGCCGTGGAGAGACATTCCTGACCTTGGGCCGTCTCCTCCTACTCTCTGCTTCACTCACTCCTCTCCTCCCGCTGGCCTTTGCTCTCTTTTAAACCTGCCAATCTCCTTCCTGCCTCCAGGTCTTTGCACTCGTGGTGCCCTCCACCTGGAATACTTCCCCTCGAGCTTTACCCATGGCTGGCTCCTTCTCATCCTTCAAAGTTCAGTGCAAATGTTGCTTCCTCAGACAAGGCTCCCCTGCCCCGTGGGTGAAGTCTGTCCTGGTCGTGCTTGATCACATCATCCTGTTGCTTTTTTCTTAGGAAACGTATAAAACTGTCATTGTTTTTGTTTGTTTTCTCCTTGATTATTGACTGTAAACCCATAGCAGCAGGGATCACGCCTACCTTGGTCACCTGTGTGTCCCCATTCCTGTCATGATGTCCAGCATGTGGTGGTACTTTGTGGAGGTGTGCTGCACTTGTGGATCAGCTCCTCTGGGGAGGTGTTCTCCATGAGGAGGCTTCAGCTGCAAGTAGTGGGAATCCCAACTAGAAGTGGCATCAACAGTAAAGCTCATTTATAGCCATGTGCAATGGGGTATTGGGACATGAGGTGGCTTCAGGTTGATCAATTTGTGTTCAGCATGTTATCATTGGCCCAAGTTCCTTCTGCCTTTCTGCTCTGGCATCCTTGCTTCAAAGGCTTGGCGTCTCCAGTTAGTTACCCTCATGGTCTCATATTGGCTGCTGTGGCCCCAGCCATCACATGCTGATAGAAGAAAGTGAACATGGGATTACCAGGCCCCATGTTGCAGGGGGTGTGAAAGGGGCTATTGTGATGGCGGGAGGTCTATGAGTTGGGCAGTGTTGGAGTTAGAGCCAGATTTCCAGAGCTTTGAACACTGAGCAGAAGACAGTCTTATGTTCCCAGGGAAGTGTTCTGAGCAGGGAAGCAGCACAGCCAGGCTGGCCTGCATGGAGGAAGAGGGTGGCTTGGTGAGGAGGGTTTGGGGCAGCCAGGCAGGAAATGCACTTGTTCCCAGACGGGGGGAATGGAGACACACCCCCTCTGCCCCCTTGAATGGGGCACTGGGGTGAGAGCCGTAAGGAAGATAGACAATGGTGGAGATGAAGCAGAGTGTGTTAGTTTCTTGTGGCTGTCATAACAATGTAGCACAAACTGGGGGACTTAAAACAGCAGAAATTTATTCTGCCGTAGTTGTAGAGGCCTGAAGTCTGAAATCAAGGTGTGGGCAGGGTTGGTTCCTGCTGGAGGCTCCGAGGGAGAATCTGTTCCATGCCTCTCTCCTAGCTTCTGGTGGCTTCTAGCAATCCTTGGCAGTTCCTTGGCTTGTGGTTGCATCACTCAGTCCAATCTCTGCCTCCGTCTTCGGATGGCCTTCTTCTCTATGTTTGTCTCTCCTTTTCTGTCTCTTAGAAGGACACTTGTCATTGGATTTAGGACCCATCCTAAATCCAGGATGATCTCATCTGAAGATCCTCAACTTAATTACATCTGCAAAGACCCTTTTTCCACATAAGGGCTCATTCACAAGTTTGGAGGATCAGGACTCGGATGTATCTTTTTGGGGCCACCATTCACCCCACTACACAGAGAATGGGGCCTGGCTCAGGGTGGAGGCGGGAGACCAGAGGGAGGTGACTGCACTGCTTCAGGCTTGTGGGGTCTTGGCCGTGCTTGTGAGATAACCAGATTCCAGCTAGTCTGCACTGGGGAAAGTCATTTGTTCTACCCATCCTTGAGGACCTCCTGTGCCCCACACCCTGTCTGGGCTTCGGGGATGCCATGGTCACCATGACACGCCATGAACGCACCAGATGATGCTGTTCCTGTCCTATGGAGCCCACAGCCTAATGAGGGAGAAGGATGCTCGAGAAGGAAATGAGGAAATAACTTAAACATCAGAAAGTGACAAGAAGAATTCAGCACGTGGGGGAGAGGCAAGGATAGTGCATGACTACTGCAGCCAGGGTGGTAGGTGTGGGGCACCCAGCACAGGTGGTCAGATGAGAAGGAGCCAACCGTGCAAAGACCTGGGGGATGGAAGAGCGCTCCAGGCAGAGGGAACAGCAGGTGCAAAGTCCAGAGGCAGGACCCGACCCTCCTGGGCAGAGTAACGATGAATCCCTCTTTTTCAACCCTTCTTCTTGGTTAGGCACTTAATACATTTGACAGGTATTAGGCCAAGAATTTCACTGTTCCCCCATTTACAGATGCACTGCTGTTCTGGGCCCTGCTTCCTCTTTGTAAATAGGACAATGGCAGTACCTACACTTTGCTGAGCTGGAGAACACCTTGGAGCTTGTTATGTTCAGTCTCCTGATATTCCAAGTAAGGAAACTGAGGCCCAGAGAGGGCAGGGTCTGCCCAGGTGCCATAGCTGGTAAGCGGTGGAGGAGGATCTGAACCAAGGCCGTTGACTCCAGGGCACTTTTTCTTTCCTCTGGGCTCTGCTGGGGCTCACAGCTCCGGGACAGACACTTGAGGAATCAGTGTTTGCACAAGGCCCTCAGATCATGTCCTGCCTCCTCTCCTGGACCATTACCCCCAGGGGACTTCCTGGGCTGGCCCCCCCCTCTTGGAACTTGCTTGTTCCTCTTTCTTCCTTACAGGGTAGGTATGAGTCAAGTTGCTGGGCAGATAAAATGCTAATTCAATTCTGTTTTCATACTGACAGTGCATACCTCCCTGGGGAGAGGATAGCAACAGAGTTTATTGAGAATGTAGGACACGCCAGGCCCTGTCCTTAGAAGTCTCCATCCATCTCTTTTATCCCATAATGACCTGGAAGGCATGGGATCTTATTGTCCCCATTAACCAGGAGGCCCAGAGAGGGATGTACCCACCCGTGCCCACTGTATGAGTGTCCTGGGGCTGCCGTAACAAATTACCACAATCTTGGTAGCTTAAAACAAAAGGATTTTGTTGTCTCAGAGTTCTGGAGACCAGAAGCCCAGAATCAGCTTCTGGGGAGTCCAGGCGTCCTTGGCTTGGCTTGTGGCTGCATCACTCCAGTCTCTGCCTCTGTCTCCTCAGAGCCTTCTCCCTTGTGTCTCTGTGTTCTCTCTCCTTTTTTTTTTCACTTTTTGGCTGTACCGCGCAGCATGCGGGATCTCAGTTCCCCACAACTGAGGGTTGTTGAACCCACAACCCCTGCAGTGGAAGTGCAGTGTCTTAACCACTGGACCACCAGGGAAGTCCCTCTCTCTTCTTGTAGAGATACCTGTTATTGGATTTAGGGCCCACCTAGGCAATCAGGATGACCTCATCTCATACTTACCTTAATTATATCTGCAAAGGCCCTGTTTCCAAATAAGGTCATAGTCTGAGGTTCTGGGTGTACATGAATTTTTGGAGACACTCTTCAACAGCTGCAGTCACACAGGCAGAAGAGACTGGGCTGCATTTGAGCCAGCCTGTGGGACACCAGCATCGTCCTTACTTTCTAGGCCCTGTTTCTAGTGCTGGGACTACAGCCCTGGACACAATAGACAGATAGACAGGGTGCCTGCTCTCATGGAAAAAGACAAAGAATTCAGGAAACCCACAAAGGAAGATGGCAGTTTTAGATTGTGATGATCACTTTGAAGGAATAAAACGATGGTGGTGGGGGGGGTGTGGGTGCTGGGAATGTATCAGTTACCTATGGCTGTGTAACAAATTACCCCTGAAACTAGGGGCTTAAAAAATGATCATTATCATCTCCTATGTCTAGGCTTCCTTACAGCTCAGTGCTGGGTTCTCAGGGCCAGTGTCCTGAGAGAGAGGGAAAGCGAGAGGGCATGAGGGCTCCTGCGTGCTGGGAAGAAGGTGTGCTGACTTTGTGCCCTGGGCTCGGAAGTCACATAGCATCACTTCTGCTACATTCTCTTCCTTAGAAGCAAGCCCCTCAGTCTGCCCATACTCAAGCGGATGGGAAATAGAACCCACCTTTCGAAGGGAGGACTGTCAAAGGGTTTGCAGGGATATTTTAAAATAGCCATACTGATCCAAGCTGGGCAGGGCTGGGAGGACCCCTCTGAGCAGGTGTCATTGGAGCTGAGAGGTGAAGGATGAGAAGGAGCCGAGATGAGGGGCCTGGGGCAGAGTATTCCAGGCAGTGGGAGCTGGGCGAAGGCCCTTGGGCAGGAACCTCTGCCCTGCTGAAGATCAGGGAAGGAGGCAAGAGCAAGCTGGGGCAATGGAGGGTGAGGAGGTGGCCAGATGCATGCAGCTGGGCCGTGCTGGGCCTCACAGGCCACAGGGAAGTCATTTGATTGAAAAAACAGTGGGAGCCTTTGGAGGGTTAAAACATTATTTTAAAAAAATTTTTTTAATTTTTGATTTTTTAAAAAATTTTTTAAAATTTAGGGAATTCCCTGGGCGGTCCAGTAGTTAGGACTCCACACTTCCACTGCAGGGGGCCCATTCCAATCCCTGGTCAGGGAGCTAAGATCCTGCAAGCTGCATGGCGTGGCCAAAAAAATAAAAATTTTTTAATTAAAAAATTTTAATTTTTAAAATAAAAAAATTTTTTATTTAAAAATTTTTTAAATTACAAATTTTAATTTAATTTTTAAATTTTTATTTAAAATTTTTTTATTTTTAAAATTTATTTTTTTATTTTATTTTTTAAAAATCTGTGTTAAAAACATTTTACTATGGAAAATTTCAAGCTTATAGAAGTAGAGAGAATAATGTAATAAACCCATGTGCCCATCCCCCAGCTTCCGTGATCTTCATATGATTGTTTCCTCACCTCCACCCACTTCCTCCTCTGTCTGAATGTCAGTGGCACATCTTTCTATCTGTTAGTTTTCCAGGGTGTATATCTGGAAGGTAAGGACTCCTGTTTTTAACCTTGCCACAGACAGTCTTCATGAGTTTCATTCATTCATTCATTTTTGTGGTAGTAAAACGCATATAATATAAAATTTACCATTAGCGACATTGAGTACATTCACAGTGTTGTGCAACCATCAGCTCTGTCTAGCTCCAGAACATTTCCATCACCCCAAAAGGAAACCCTGTCCCCATTAGCAGTTACTCCCCATTCCCCCTCCCCCAGCTCCTAGTAACCACCAATCTGCTCTGTCTTCATGGGTTGTTTTTGAGGTGTAATTTACATATAATAAAATGCACCCGTTCTAAGTGTTCATTTAGGATTTGGGGAACCACCCCCGGGTAACCTTCCTGGGGGCAGAGTGAGGACTGCCTGTCTCAGTCAGGGCAGAGCAAGCTGCTGTAACAAACAGGTCCCCACTTGACAGTGGCTTAACCCAGCACAAAGTTACCTCTCAGAGTCAGGTGGCAGGGCAGGGAGCCAGGTAAAGCCAGAAGACCACTTGTTTCTTGAGCTCCTGCACTGAGAAATTCTAGCTTTCTTGGTTCTGTGATCTAAAGCCATTTCTGTTTGCTTAAAACAACAGAAACAAGTTCATGTCTCACTCATCTGACAGCCTGGCATCATCAGTGATGGCTGCTCATCTCCACAGGGTCATTCAGGAACCTGGCTCCTTCTACGGGGGTTCTGTCTTCCCCTGGGGCCTCTGATCCCCTTGTCTCTACTAGCAGGTGGTGACAGAGGAACAAGACACCTGCCCTCAGGGCCTCTCGCTAGCCCGTCTCTGGCCTCACCTGGGGCAGAGGCACCTCCTCCCCTGGGTGGGGGCACACGTGCTGGATGGCTCAGCCATCTGTGCCTAGTGCTATTGAGTAACTTGGGAGTGGAACGGCCCCCCAGCTCAGGGGGTGGACCCCAGGGCCCGGTTGAGGCAGGCGGGGCATGAGGAGTCCAAGCTGGAGGCAGTGGGGGGTCAGCATGGGGCACTTGGGCTGCCCCAGGAGAGAAAAACAAGGAAAGGACTGGGCCTGGCTCCCTCAGGGTCACCAAGCAGGCTGTGGTGGAGGAGGACAGGGTGACTTTGATTTACACTGCATGGCCTGGCCAGCTGTGAGAATCCGCCTACTTCTGGGCTGACTGGTAAATGGCCCTTTGCCCTTAGTTTCTCCAAGAGACCCAGCAACCCAAGGGTTCTCATTGAACACTTGCCACCGTTGGGAATACAGGGACCTTTTCCTCCGCTTTCTCCACGGGGGGATGCTGAGGCGTGGGGTGGTCTCCTGGAAGCTGGGCAGGACACTCAGTGACACCGTCCCCTCGTCCCCCCTCCCAGCGGCCTCATCGTGCTGATGCGCGTGCGCCTGGAGCTGCGGTGGCACCAGCGCGCCCACCACACCATCCCGCAGATCTTCCAGGAGGTGGTACGGCGGCAGCCTGAGCACCTGGCGCTGGTGGACGCGGGCAGCGGCGCGTGCTGGACCTTCGCGCAGCTGGACGCCTACTCCAATGCCGTGGCCAACCTATTCTGCCAGCTGGGCTACACGCCAGGCGACGTGGTGGCCATCTTCCTGGAGGGCCGGCCTGAGTTTGTGGGGCTGTGGCTGGGTCTGGCCAAGGCGGGCATGGAGGCCGCGCTGCTCAACGTTAACCTGCGGCGGGAGCCCCTGGTCTTCTGCCTGGGCACCTCGGGCGCCAAGGCCCTGGTCTTCGGACGGGAGCTGGCAGCGGGTGAGGCCGGGTGTGGGCAGCATCTCGGTGGGGGCCTGGGGCCGCCCAGGGCAGGGAGATGGTGCTTCCCCGGGCCTGGGAGGGGACCTGCCCATCCTTGACCGTGACATATGTTTTGGGCCGCAGTGGTGGCCGAGGTGAGTGGACAGCTGGGCAAGAGCCTGGTCAAGTTCTGTTCTGGAGACTTGGGGCCCGAGGGTTTCGTGCCGGACACCCAGCTCCTGGACCCGCTGCTGAAGGAGGCCTCCACAGCCCCCCTGGCCCAGCCCCCTGGCAAGGGCATGGATGGTGAGTCCAGGTGGGATCCCCTCTGCCGATGCCCACCCAGTCCCCTCGTCCCCCTCATGCCAGCCTCCGGTCCCCAACACCCACATCTCTCTTAGATCGACTCCTCTACATCTACACGTCAGGGACCACGGGGCTGCCCAAGGCTGCCATCGTCGTACACAGCAGGTGAGGGGCCCGTGGGCATTGCCCCCAGCGCAGGAGAGCCACTCCAGGTCCTCTCTACGGCCTGATCCCCCCGACCTCCAGCTCCTGTTGGGGTCTTGTGGGCATCTTGATCCCAACTGGGTAAAACCCACAGCCCATCTCAGGACACCATGCTGCCCTCTGCCCCTCCTCAGTCTCCTCCTGTCCCCACTCCTGCCCCCAACAGTCCCCTTCTCATCAGCGACCATAATAAGGTTTAAAATCCTAAATCAGACCTCCTCTATGCCAAACCTCCCTGTACCCTCCTTGGCCCTCAGAATAAAAGCCGTATTCGTGTTGTGCGGCACCCACCACTTCTCTGATGCCATTTTCCTCCTCTCCACCTCTCACTCGCTCCCTCCCTCCTCAACCCCTCACACTTCCTCAAACCTGCCAGACTCCTTCTGGCCTCAGGACCTTTGCATATACTCTGTGCTTCACCTGGGTGCCCTTCCCTAGCTCACCCTACAGCTCCTTCTTGCCGGACCTTAACTCATGTGTCACCTCCCCAGACAGGTTACCCCACCCTCCCTGGCTTTGTCCCCTTCAGCCTCTCTCTGTCCCTTTGCTCTATTATATCCCTCGTGGCAGCAAGCACCGTTTTCTTTATTTGTTGCATGTTCCTCTTCTGCCAGCCTATAAGGCCCCTATGAGCTGGGCTGGCTCTGCCTCAGTATGCAGCTCGCTCCCCCAACTCCATGCTTTTTTCGTGGGTGTGGGTCCCAGCCCCTGCACTCCCTGCCCCTGCAGGTACTACCGCATAGCGGCATTTGCCCACCACTCCTACAGCATGCAGACGGCAGATGTGCTCTACGACTGTCTGCCCCTGTACCACTCGGCAGGTACCACAGGGAAGCTTGGACGGGGGAGGGGGCGGGGGATTGGGGACCCCTCATCGAGCCCACTCTCTGCAGGGAACATCATTGGCGTGGGTCAGTGTCTCATCTACGGGCTGACCGTGGTCCTCCGCAAGAAGTTTTCAGCCAGCCGCTTCTGGGATGACTGCATCAAGTACAACTGCACGGTCAGGCCCCGCCCCCTCTCGCACCTCCAGCCCTCCTCCCACCCTTCCAAGTATATGGCTCTGAATGGCTGCCTCCCAGGGACTCGGTGGGGCTGGGAGGGGGCAGTCAGTGCTTCGCTCAAGGCCCAGCCCGAGGCTAAACCTTGAACATGTAAACTCATTGGACCCTCATAGCTGCTTGGGAGCGGGCAAAGGCCTCATACCCATTTTGCAAGTGGAGAAACTGAGGCTTTTAATGCAGCTGGGATTGGACACAGACTGCCTGAGATCCTTAAGATGCTGCCTTCCCTACTCCCTGTGCCCCGAAGGTCTTCCCTGCTGGTGGCTGTAGGGAAATGGGTGCAGTCACCTCGCTGGGCTGGTTAAGGCCACAAGGCCCAGGGCTTCCCGGTGGGATAAGCATGAAGCAGAGGTGGAGGGCATCCACTATGCTGCAGAGCAGGTAGGGGTTAAGACAAGTTCCTTCCTCTCCTCTCCCCTCCACAGTGAGAGGAGAGCAGGCCAAGGATTTCAGTGCTGTGATGGGGGTGGAAATACAGGTGCCTAGTACCTTCCTCCAGGTGGAAGAAGGAGTGAGGAGGGGAGAGAAGGGGGTGTGTCCAGGGACTGGCAAATTGGCAGGTGCTGAACCTTGAAGAGGTGGGACCCAGAGACGTTCAGCCACTTGCCCAGATCACACAGCTGGCCAGGGTGGGGGCTCTGGGCTGGGCATCCTGGGGGATCCCTCAGGGCGATGACTCTGCCCTGCTGTGCTTTTGAGGATTTTATGTTCTGCTTGGGGTGGTGGGGGGTGGTCTGGGGAAAACTGCTAATCTGAATCTTGAAAATAAAGACAGTCCATTTATTAACTATTGAGAGTTGCAAATATACATAAATGTGGACAGAAAAGTTTAGGGGATTCCCAGGTATCCATCACTCGGCTCCAAAGGACATCAGATACCCTATCCTGCCCCCTCCACGCCCCCAGCACATCCCTCCTTCTGGGTTGTTGTGAAGCAGCCCCAGATAGCAGCGTGTTTCCTGCATAGATATGTCAGTAAAACCTGAAAGATGAGGATTGGTCTTTTTTTTTTCAATTGAGGTGAAATTCACGTTAGCTTTTTTTTTTTTTTTTTAATTTTTGAACTTTTTAGTTTTATTTATTTATTTATTTATTTTTTGGCCACGCCTCACGGCATGCGGGATCTTAGTTCCCCAACCGGGGATGGAACCCGTGCCTCCTGCAGTGGAAGGGCGGAGTCTTAACCACTGGATCGCCAGGGAAGTCCCCAAGATTAGCTATTTTAAAGTGGACACTTCAGTGGCGCTTAGTCCACTTACGGTGTTGTACAGTCACCACCTCTATGTAGTTCCAGAACATTTCCATCACCCCCAAAAGGACATGCTGTCCCCACTGGCAGTCATTCCCCATTCCCCTTCCCCCAGCCCCTGGCACAACCATGAATCTGCTTTCTGTCTCTATGGGTTTGCCTGTTCTGAACATTTCTTATAAATGGGATCTCTGTGTGGCCTTTTGTGTCTGGTGAGGGCTGTTTTTAAAACAAAAGATTTGGGACTTCCCTGGTGGCGCAGTGGTTAAGAATCCGCCTGCCAATGCAGGGCACTCGGGTTCGATCCCTGGTCCGGGAAGATGCCACGTGCCACGGAGCAACTAAGCCCGTGCACCACAACTACTGAGCCTGCACTCTAGAGCCCGGGAGCCACAGCTAGTGAACCCTCATGCCACAACTACTGAAGCCCGCACGCCTAGGGCCCATGCTCCACAACAAGAGAAGACACCGCAATGAGGAGCCCATGCACTGCAACAAAGAGTAGCTCCGGCCCGCCGCAACTAGAGAAAGCTCACACACAGCAACGAACACCCAACGCAGCCAAAAATAAATAAATTAATTAATTTAAAAAAAATGAAACAAAAGATTTGAAAGCAGTGTCTCAAAGAGATATTTGTACACCCATGTTCATAGCAGATTATTCACAATAAATAAAACATGGAAGCAATCCAAGTGTCCATCAGCAGAATGAATGGATAAGCAAAATGTGGTTCATCCCTACAGTGGAATATTATTCAGCCTTAAAAAGGAAGGAAGTTCTGACACAGGCTACAACATGGATGAACGTCGAGGACATTATGCTGAATGAAATAAGCCAATCACAAAAAGACAAATACTGCATGATTCCACTTATATTAGGTACTCACAGTAGCTAAAATCATAGAAAGTAGGATGGTACTTGCCAAGGCCAGGGGAGGGGGGAATGGGGAGTTAGTGTTTACTGGGTATAGAGTTTCAGACTTACAAGGTAAAAATATTTTTGGGGGGGAATTCTCTGGCAGTCCAGTGGTTAGGACCCGGCACTCTCACTGCTGAGGGACCGGGTTCTATCCCTGGTCAGGGAACTAAAATCTCAGAAATCACGTGGTGTGGCCAAAAAAAAAAAAAAAAAAAAAAAAAAATTTATGGGGATGGATAGTGGTGATGGCTGCTCAACAATGTGAATGTATTTAATACACTGAACTGTACACTTAAAAATGGCTAAGATGGAAAAGAAATGGCTAAGATGGTAAATTTTATATTGTGTGTATTTTACCCCAATAAAAGAAAGAGTAAAAAAGAAGGAAAAAACCCCCACGAACACATAACCTCAGTATCATTATCACAGCCAGAAAGTGCCAGTGATTTCTCAGTTATCAGGAATCCGGACAATGGCCTGATCCCCAGTGTTTTACCATGTCAAAATATGGGATTTTTTTGTTTCTGTATTTTTAGAAAAATCAGTTTTTAGGTAAGACCCACACATTGCAACTAGTTGATGTTTCTTATAAGAATCCTTTCATCTGTAGGTGCCCCTTGTCTCTCCCTCATTCTCCTCCCACCCCTCCTTGTAATTTATTTACTGAAGAAATGAAGTTTGGCCTGTAGTGTTTTCCCAGTCTGGGTATTGCTGGGAGGTCCTTTGACATGCTTCTCTCTCCCTGGCCACTTCCTGTACCCTGGGAGTAGGGTCAAGCATAGCGTTTTTTTTTGTTTTTTTGGTTTTTTTAACTACTTTTTAAAATTGACATATAGTTAATTTATACAATGTTGTGTTAGTTTCAGGTATACAGCAAAGTGATTCAGTTATATATATAAACATTATATATATATATATTCTTTTTCAGATTATTTTCCATTTTCCATTATAGATTATTACAAGATATTGAATATAGCTTCCTGTGCTATACAGTAGGTCCTGTTGTTTATCTATTTTATATATAGTAGTGTGTATATGTTAATCCCAGACTCCTAATTTATCTGTCCCACCCATCCCCTTTGGTAACCTTAAGTTTGTTTTCTATGTCTGTGAGTCTATTTCTGTTTCATAAACAAGTTCATTTCTATCATTTTTAAAGATTCCACATAGAAGTGATATCATATGATATTTGTCTTTCTCTGTTTGACTTACTTCATTTTATATGATAATCTCTAGGTCAGTCCATGTTGCTGTAAATGGCATTATTTCATTCTTTTTTATGGCTGAGTAATATTCCATTGTATATATATGTACCACATCTTCTTTATCCATTCCTCTGTCAGTGGACATTTAGGTTGCTTCCATGTTTTGGCTACTGTAAATAGTGCTGCAATGAACATTGGGGTGCACGTATCTTTTCAAGTTAGAGTTTTGTCCAGATATATGCCCAGGAGTTGGATTGCAGGATCATATGGTAACTCTATTTTTAGTTTTTTGAGGAATCTCTATACTGTTCTCCATGGTGGAAGCACAGCATCTCTCAACCACAGCAGTGTGGATATTTGGAGCTGCATCATTCTCTGTGGTGAGGGCTGTCCTGTGCACTGTAGGTTATTTAACGGCATTTCTGGCCTAAAATCACTGGATGCCACTAGCACCCCACCTCCCAACTGATAATTAAAAACGTGTCCAGACATTGTTAGGTGTCTTGACTGTGGTTGAGAACCACTGATCTAGATATTTGATTGCTTCCAGTTCTACTTTTTTGGCAAGGGTTCCCTGTGGGTGGTGACATGCCCTCCACCGGGAGTCCTGTGGTGTCTGGCGGTCCCTCTCTTTGTCTTTGACATGCTGTGTTGCATCGGGCTTTGTTCACTGTCTCCGGGCCTCTGAAATTCCATTCTGTTTCCTTGAAGGGGTATTTCTGTGACCAAGAGAAGGCACTGAGGGGCTCTTTAAGGAGTAGAGGATGGAATCCTCAAAGGTCAAGTTTAACAAGGATGCCAAAAGGACTTAAGAGCATGCGTTTGGGTTTAGAAATCCCATGTTGTGGCTGGCTGTAGGATGGCGGAAACTGTGTGGCTGTTTTATTTGCAGCAGTGGGCGTGGCCCAGATCAACTGCCCAGCCATTCTCCTGGGAGGCGGCAGGCTGTAATCTAGCACTCGCCTTTCTTAGCGCATAAAGCAGATGGGCAGGCGATAGGTAAGTCAACCCATCATCCATCCATGGGTGTATAGTTCCTGTGTCTCCCCATACCCACTTGGGTGTGTACATTTGGTGTACGAGGTCACCCTGACTCGGGAGTTGTAGTGGGGGTCCCAGGTTGACAATTCGCTGCCAGCGTCTGTCCAGGTGCTGCCCTGCAGGCTGGAGGTCTCGGCTGGGGCACCTGGTGTCTGCCTCTCTGAGCTGACCTGAGTTGTCTTCCCTTCAGCCCTGGGTCTGTCCGAGGGCCCAGGCCAGAGTAAAGATCAGCTGTTTGGCTCTCAGTATGTAGATGTGGCCTCAGGGCCACAGGGTCATTGAAACCTTCAGCTGCCTCAACTGTGGCTGTGTTGTCCCTTCCCCAGCCTGGTTTCTGAAGAGGACAGCTGAGAGCTGCTCAGAGTGTGGCTGTGTCTACCTGTGATGGTCTGGAGGGCAGCTATGTATTTAGGCAGGACTTTGTCAGTTGACAGGTAAAACCAAAACCCTGAACCCAGCCCTAACCTAAATTCTGGCTTTCTTGAGGAAAGAGATTTATTAGCTTATGGAACTGAGGAGGCCACATGGTGGACAGTTTCAGGCACACCTTGATCAAGGAGGGCCTCTCTCTCTCTCTCTCTCTCTTTCTCTATTTCTTGTTTTCCTCTTCCTCTTGTTTTCTTCTTTCCTTAGTGGGTGGCTTCCTCCCCACCCCTGCTTCTCCAGGAGTATTCCCTGCAGTTCTAGTTGAGAAAGAGCCTGTCTTCCCACCAGTCCCTTAAAAGTCTCAGGGCTGATTCTCATTGGCTTAGCTGCGGTCACATGCTTATCCTTGAACCAATCAGTGTCTGGGGATGGACTGGACTGATTGGCCAAGCTGTATGACTTGTTCTGTCCTGGAGATGGGGTGGGCTGGGCCACACCCAAGGCACATGAGGGAGCCTGGGGGCAGAGGGAGAGAAACCATCATGGTCTCTGATCTTACCTTGCCCAGGACTTGCTTCCTGGTCAGCAGCTGGTGATCTTGGGCCACCTGTGTCCCCTCTCTGGGTCTCAGTGCCTTTCTCTCCAACATGGGGTCTCAGGAAGATTAAACAGATGAGCTCTCTGCTTGGCTGGTAGTGAGTGCTCAGTGCGCTTGTATTTATCAGATACTTATCAAGTCCTGCTCAAGGAATACCTCTCAGTCACGGTGACATTTGAGCCGAGACCTGAGGACCCATGTGCATCTGGGGGAAGAGTGTTCTAGGCAGAGGGCACAGTATGTGCAAAGGCCCTGAGGAGGAGACCCACGTGGCAGAGCCGAGTGAGCATAGGAGTTAGAAGGAGAGGGGGCAGTGAGGGCGGCAGGGCCAGATGGAATTGATCACGGGTCGAATTTTGTACTTCATCTGGTGAGTACTTTGAAGCTGTACTGATTGCCATGGTGGTTAATTCTGAACATGTAACTGCTTCATTGAGACTCTGGAGCCAGGATGCCCAGATACATATCAAATTTTACCACATTATCAGCCTTGGTGGTTACTTACTGTCTGTGAACCTCAGTTTCTCCATCTGTAAAATGGGGAGGGTATCATTAAGAAGCCATCCTGGAGATGAGGACTCAAGGGCACCTGGGGTATCTGGGACTTGACCCCAGGGAGTGGCGCCACAAGACAGGGAGAGAAGGAGCCCTGGCGGCGGTGCGAGGGGGGGGCAGTGAGTAGATGACTCCATGAGCAACTGGGGCTGGGTCCCTGCTGTGACTTCAGGGAGGCAGCGAAGAGCATGCACCTGAGAGTGGTCCCACCCCAGGATCAGGACTGTGGGCACCCTGAGCTCAGATGGTTGGGGCTCTGGGGGACAGTGTAGAGCACATCGCCTCTGGGCTGAGCGTTGCCCTGTGGAGTGTCAACGCCACGGCTCACCTTCCTGCCTGCGTGCACCACACGTGGTGTCCCCAGAAAGCAGCGGAGGGGATAGAGGGACCGCTGGAGGGGCATGGGGGACGCGATGCATCCACTCAGATGGAAGGCGCGTTGGGGATTGAGGGAATGGATAGGCCTGGTCTGTTTCCTTGCTATTATCAACTTTAAGGCCGTTTTGTTCCTAGTGCCCAGGTTGGAGTGGGGGAGGTCGCTGGGTCTGGGGGTCTCTGGCCCGCGGCAGCCTCCGCCCCCAGCCGGCTCCTCTCTGCTCCAGCGCAGGCGCCCACTGCTCGCTTCCCACCCACCTAGGTGGTCCAGTACATCGGGGAGATCTGCCGCTACCTGCTGAAACAGCCGGTGAGCGAGGCGGAAGGGCGGCACCGCGTGCGCCTGGCGGTGGGCAACGGGCTGCGGCCAGCCATCTGGGAGGAGTTCACGGAGCGCTTCGGCGTGCGCCAGGTCGGCGAGTTCTACGGAGCCACCGAGTGCAACTGCAGCATCGCCAACATGGACGGGAAGGTGGGCGCGGGCGGGGCGGCCCGGGCAGGTCTCGGGGTTCAGGGATCGCTGCTACCTATGCGTCGCCGGCCCCGTGTCCCCAAAGAACAGCCTGGATTGTGGTGGGCAGCTCGGCCAGGGCACTCGGCTGCTTTCTTCTGGCTTGCCCAGTCATGTGACTGTCGCCCCTGAGTTCAAGTTCACAGCGTGACTGTGTTGCCCTGGGCAAGCGCCTCAGCCTTTCTGAGCCTCAATTTGTAGCAGTGGAGGTGGCAGGGGAGAGCAGGGCTCTGGGGGATCCAGGGCCAGGAATGGGGTGCTGATCTCCTCCTACTGGGCAAGTCACTCAGACTCCTTGGGTCTTTGTCTCCTTATCTGTAAATGGGGTTAACAACTTACTAGGTTTGTTCTAATCACCCAACATCATGAGCTGAGCACAGCATCCCTTCCCCATGCAGCAGGCACTCTGCAAACAGATGCTTTTATGATTAACAATTATTATCTCCACTCTGCCCTCTCAGGACCCTCCTTCTCCCTTATCAAGCCCTTCCCATCCAAAGTCGGGAACAGAGAATGAGAAGAATAATAAAGCGCCCTAGGGGGTAGGGGTTCTTTCTGTCTCTCGCTGCTGGGTCCCCAGCACCTGAGGACAAGGCACAGTCCCCACCACGCACATCTGTTGAATGGACAGCCCCAGAGCACACTGTGGCTGTACCAGCAGAGGTTGCCGCTGTAACAAACATACCCAACCGTGTGCAGCGGCAGAAACCCATTAGGCCTTCCTGCTCATAGAACTGAGCCAGGCAGGGTGACATGCAGTGGGCAGCGGGCAGAAGCTCTGCCAGCGTCCCTACGTGGCTTCAGGATCACTTTGGGCATCCACTTCCTGCCAGCCTGGAAAGTTTTAAGGACCAGGAAGTGGCGGCCAGCTGGCAGGTCTCCTCACATGACTGCAAGGGAGGCTGGGAAGGTGAGAGAGGGGGCATGATTCCTGGCAGGATGCTGCACTTAATACCCCCCTCTTTCAGATCAACCAAGGTCACAGAGTTGGGTGACACTAGGAGTGCTAATTCCAGGCCCTGGGGCAGGAGAGGCAAGGTGTGTGTGTGGGGGGAGGACACCGTGTCACCCTGGGGCTCCTCGTTGACTCGGCTGGCCGCATCCCAGGTCGGCTCCTGTGGCTTCAACAGCCGCATCCTGCCCAATGTGTACCCCATCCGCCTGGTGAAGGTCAATGAGGACACCATGGAACTACTGCGGGATGCCCAGGGCCTCTGCATCCCATGCCAGGCCGGTGAGCAGGGTCCCGCCCAGTCCCCCGGGGAGCTGGGGCCCCCCACCTCCTGCCCACCCAGCACAGCCTGAGCGCTGCCTCCTCCCCAGGGGAGCCCGGCCTCCTCGTGGGCCAGATCAACCAGCAGGACCCGCTGCGTCGCTTCGATGGCTACATCAGCGAGAGTGCCACGAGCAGGAAGATCGCCCACAGCGTCTTCCGCAAGGGTGACAGCGCCTACCTCTCAGGTGTGCAGACCCTGGGGGCTGGCTGTAGGGATGGCAGGTCACCGTCTTACCTCCCCCTCTCCTCTCTGCCAGGTGACGTGCTGGTGATGGATGATCTGGGCTATATGTACTTCCGGGACCGCAGCGGGGACACCTTCCGCTGGCGTGGGGAGAACGTCTCCACCACTGAGGTGGAGGGCGTGCTGAGTCGCCTGCTGGGCCAGACAGATGTGGCCGTGTACGGGGTGGCCGTGCCAGGCAAGCTGGGGGCTCTGGGGGTGGTTCTAGGGTCCTGGGAGCAGCCCCAGAGGAGCCCAGCCAGGAGGAGCTTGGAGGTACAGGTACCCTTGTAGGCAGGAGCTAAAGCAGTGCACAACCTGGACAACTGCACCCGACAGGGTGGCGGCCTGGATCTGGAATCTCTCCTCGTGCCTGATGTTGAGCCTCAGTTTCCTCATCCAGAAAATGGGCTCATGAAATCAGCTGTGGCTCAGGGCTACAAGGAGTGCAGCAGGAGCTCCATAAAATGTTTGCTGCTTTGGCAAGCATTATTCCAGGTGGAAGGGCCTGGAGATCAGAAGCCAGGGGCCACCGTTGGAGGGTGGATCTGGTCCCATGGAGGGGGGAAGGGTGGTGGTCTCAGCCAAACCTCTGTCTCCAGGGGTGGAGGGCAAAGCAGGCATGGCGGCCATTGCGGACCCCCACGGCCAGCTGAGCCCCAATGCCCTGTACCAGGAGCTGCAGAAGGTGCTGGCGCCCTACGCACGGCCCATCTTCCTGCGCCTCCTGCCCCAGGTGGACACCACAGGTGCGGCCCCCTGTCTCTCCGTGTATCCATCTGTCTGTTAGTTCCTCAGTCATTTACTTATTTGTCCTGGTTCAGTCCCTGTGCCAGGTCCGACATAATGGTTCATGGCCAGCCAGCACTGTGGGCTAAGCCCTTTTCTTGTTTTATTTACATACTTATTTCTTTCCATTTCTCACTCCCTCTCCCACTGGGCATCCTGCAGTATTTGGTGCATTTCTTCATATTCAGCATTTTGTCTGATGACTAGGAAGTTTGAGCAAATCATCTCACACCTCTGAGGTTTCCTCTGCTGTAAATCACCCTTCTTCGTATCTTTGACCCGTCTTTGTATTGCCTCATCTTTCTTTGTGATTTACGGGAATTTCCCATAATAGTCTAGATGTTAATTCCTTAGCGGTTTCAGACCTTCTAAATCTCTTCTGTTTTGGAATCTGTTAACTCTGTCCATGGTGCCCTTTATTGAAAAGAAGCCTCTAATTTTGATACAAACTTAAACACCACCACCACTACCACCTCTGCGTTTTCAATTTTGTGGTTTGTGCTTTTGGAAGGCAGCTATGCTCACCACTCTGCCACCAATGCACACAGGTTTGTGCTTTTGAAGTTTCATTTGAAAAGAAAAAAAACCTTCCCAACTCTAGAGCACACAGGGATTCTCCCTCTATCTTTTTCTACCAACCCTAACCCTGTCTTTCACAAAACCCTTCTTTAATAGTCTACCGCAGGGAGTGCAAACTTTTCCTTAAAGTCCCAGATAGTAAATATTTTCAGTTGCGGGCCACAGCTTCTGCAGCAATAATTCAGCTCTGCAGCTGTAGGGCAAAAGCAATAGTAAACAGTGTGTACGTGAATGGGCGTGGCTTCCTCGTATGGTGGGCCGAATCTGGCCCGTGGGGTGGGCCGTGGGCCTATAAGTTGCTGACACGTGACCTACTGTGTGACAGACCCAGCCCTGTCACCTTCTTGGTCTTGTGGGGTGTCGGCACGTGACCAGGCAGGGGGTACACAGAGTTTCAGGCCATGATGAGGGTGGTTAGGGAGGCCTCCCTGGAGGAGAGGGCATGAAGCTGAGATCCAAAGGCCAGGGGGGAGTCAGGCAGGCAAAATGGGGAAGAATGTTCCTAGCAGAGGCCTCTTCAGAGGCCTGGAGGTGCAGGACAGGATGGCGAGTTGAGGGGGGGATTCCTGGAATCCCCCTGCCGAGTCCCCACCCCACCCCCACTTCCACCCCCATCCCCACAGGCACCTTCAAGATTCAGAAGACGAGGCTGCAGCACGAGGGCTTCGACCCACGCCAAACCTCAGACCGGCTCTTCTTCCTGGACCTGAAGCAGGGCCACTATCTGCCTCTGGATCAGGGTGTCTACACCCGCATCTGTTCAGGCGCCTTCTCCCTCTGACGCTGTTCCTCGGCCCACCAGAGACTGCACCAGGCCCAGCAAGCAAGAGGGGCTTGAGCCAGACAGCCCTGCCCTGTCCTGGGGGCAGAGAAACTGGATCCCGGGAGGAGCCTGTATTTCCCGCCTTCACCCTCCTCCTCTCCCCGTCTGGTTGCCCCCTGCCTGTCCTCCACTCCTGTGTCTGTGTGTGTGTGTCTGTCTCTGCTCCCTGCTTCTCGGCCTCCCTGCTGTCCCTGACTGCCCTCACCTCTCTCCTCCATCTCTCCTCCCCTGCCCTCTTCCTGCCGAAAGTAGAACAGACATTTCCTGGGAGCTGGGGTCTGTGCGGAGGCCCAGCTGCCCTGGGGGCCTCCGCGGGTCCTCCCCACTGGGTGGTAAACCCGAGTGGGGCCTCCCCACCTCCCTCTCAGCTGTGCCTTAACAAGGCCCACCCAGCCCAGACCTCCCTAGGCTGCTGGATTCCAGGACGTTGTAGCCCTGCACGAGCTCCAGGCAGGCCCTCCACTCTCCTTGCTGAACTGAGGAGCCGGGGGTGGTCCGCCTGGCCAGCCCGGGGGCAGGGGGGCCTCGGCCAGGGATGCAGGTCAGCAGGAAGTCTCTCCCTGGCCAGGCCAATTGCCTTTTGCCCTTCCTGTCCCTGGTGGGTCTCCCTTGCCTTGCCTGCCCTTCCTGATACCCCAGAAACTTGTGGAACTGACTGTGACCACTTGGATGTTTCCCCTGCCCAGACGTCCCTGTTCAGGTGTCTGCACGGAGCTTCTGCTGGAGGGGCCCTGAAGATGGCTCTGGGTGGCCCACTGCTCAGAGGCTCACCCTGGCAGAGGCCTCTTGGGGATCCTACCTGGTGTGGCTGCTGGAGGGACCCATGGGAGTGGAAGCAGTGGGGTTGGGGGAAGCCTCCGGGCCAGGGATGGCATCTGAGATGGTCTCTTGGGCCTCAGGCGTTCCAGCCTGTTGAATGTCCCGCTAGCCTTGCTAGTGACAGCTTGGACCCTGGGTTGGTGACATCCTGAGACAGCCCTGCCAGGATGGCTCGGACATCCCCATCAGCTTCGTCAGTGGCCCATCCCGGACAGCCATCGTTGGGGCCCGCCACCCAAACTGCCCCTCTGTCCCTCCCTCCGGCAGCACCGTCCCACACCTAGAACAGCAAGGCCAGTAGCAGGTGACCCCATGCTGTTTTGCATGGGCCTTTCTAAGCACTGAGATTTTGTTTCCTAGCTGAATTTAAGAAATAAACCTGCGGAGTGTCTGGTGCCTGATGGGAGCTCAGTCACTCACCATTTGTCCCCACGTGGCCCAGAACCCTGTGTGTTTCAGGCCCCTCCCCGGGGAACACACAGTCATCAGACATGAGGAAAACACACTCAGCCTTTGCTTACAGCTCCGGTTGCCTCTTCTCCACCTGCAAGGCTTCAGGGGTCTGGGGATGGGGGCGGGGGGTGGGCACAGGGGTTAGCGTTCTCGCCACCTCCCTGCAGCCTCTGGGTCCTCCCGGAGCCCCGTGCTGACCTTGATGGTCCCAGGAGAGGGACAGCCTATCTGCCTATGGGTTCCGGCAGGTGCACAGGATGGCCGGGGACAGAGGGTGTGTCCTGGCATGTCCGGCTGCCCCAGGAAGGGTGCCCCTCTGTGTGTGGGTCAGCACATACGGCCATAGCTCTGGGCGAGAACCACTGAGCCTGCAAGGGTAGCTGTCTGAGATGGGATTTGAACCCAGGACCTTGTGCTCCAGAGTTCATACTCTCAGCTCCCACCTTCTGCTGTCCCCCCTCCAGAATTATAATGTCTGTCTCATCTCCATTTCAAAGGACAGAGGAAGAAAGTCTTATGACAATGGAGCATTTGCTAGGAAGGAGCACCCAGGGGGCGACCCTGGGGATGGTTAGGGGGGTGGATGAGTTCTCGGCCAGCTCAAGGATGGATGAACCATTGATGTGTGGCGCTGGTCCTTGGCTGCCCACAGTGCAAGGAGGGGGATGTAAGGTATAGCCTCTGAGATGCCCAGTGAGGGTGGGAGAAGGATCTGTTGCTGGTGGGGATGGAGCTCCCCTGGTGTGCTGATAAGCAAGTGCATTCTGGGTAACGTCCCTTCAGACATCCAACCACCTCCAAAGGTATCATCATGGTCCCCGTTCGTTGTACCGATGAGGAAACTGAAGGCACAGGGAGGGGAATGAACTCATTGTCAGGGGCTCTGGTGAGAAAGTGGCCCAGTGGGGACCTTTCTCATTGCAAAGCCTGTGACGCTAGCTGCAGCAGTGTAAGAAGTTCTCTCCAGACCAGCAAGAAAATAATCCTGATGCCCCCTAGGATCAGGCTCTGCGTTTGTTTGCTTTTTAAAATTAATAGGGGACTTCCCTGGTGGCGTGATGGTTAAGAATCTGCCTACCAATGCAGGCAACACGGGTTCAATCCCTGGTTCGGGGAGATCCCACATGCTGCGGAGCAACTAAGTCCGTGCGCCACAGCTACTGAGCCTGTGCTCTAGAGCCCGTGCTCCGCAACAAGAGAAGCCACCACAATGAGAAGCCTGCGCACCGCAATGAAGAGTAGCCACGGCTCGCTGCAACTAGAGAAAGACCGCGCGCAGCAACGAAGACCCAACGCAGCCAAAAATAAATAAATAAATAAACTTATTTAAAAATAATAAAATTAATAGGTTTTACTTATTAGGGCAGTTTTAGGTTTACAAGAAAATGAGCGGAAAATACAGAATTCCCATATACCCTCTCACCTCTGCGTCACTGTTTCCACTATAACATCTGGCATTAGTGGGCTACATTTGTTACACTTGATGAACTAATGTAGATACATTATTATTAAGCCAAGTCTGCAGTTTACATTAGGGTTCGCTCTGTTATACATTCTGTGGGTTTCAACAAATGCATAAAGACATACATCCACTGTTATAGTATCACAAAGAATAGTTTCTCTTGCCCTAAAATTCCCACGTTCCATCTCTTCATTCCTCCTACCCCAACCCCTGATCTTTTTACTGTCTCTACAGTTTTGCCTTTTCCAGAGTGTCATGGACTTGGAATCACACCATGTGTAACCTTTTCAGACTGGCTTCTCTCAGCAAGATGCATTTGATGTTCCTCTATGCCTTCTCGTGGCTTGATAGCTCTGTATTTTTTATACCAAATGAGAAGCTCTGTGACTTGCCCCTGGGACCCTCGGTAAATCAGGAAGAGAGCTAGGATCTGAAGGTGCTGTGCCCTGAGCCTCTCCTTTTTGGAGGGGCCCTGGAAGGATGTGCACAGAGGGGATGTCTTTATTTGTGTTGTGGGAAGAAAAACGCCCCAGCCTGGCGTTGGCAAGTACACTGAGAGGCAGGGGCTGAGAAGTGCATGAGGGACCAGGAAGGAGGAGCAGCTGCCCGAGAGGGCACATGGAGGAGGAGAGTTGGGGGCCAAGAGCTTCCTGAGGATGGGCGGCTGCAGGCTGAATCCCTGCCCCACACCCCTTGAGGGTCTCCATCACTCTGGGGAAGATTCCAGGCTCTGGCTAGCACTGTCATCCTGCAGGCTTTTTTCCTTGCACCACGGATGGTTGTTTCCAGCCTGTGTCTGGCCTCAGTGCCTTCGCTCCTGCTGTCTCATGTGCCTGAATCACTGGTTTATTTTTTAAGTGAGCTATTATTCATACACCATAAAATTCACCCTCTTAAAATGTGCAACTTAGTGGCTTTTAGTATATTCACAAGGTTATGCAACCGTCCCCTCTGTCTAGTTCCAGAATATTTTCATCATCCCAAATGGAGATCTCATGTCCCTTAGGAGTCACTCCCCATTCCCCTTCCCCAGCCTCTGGCAAGTACTACTTTCCATCTCTACGGATATATCTGTTTTAGACATTTCATAGAAATGAAATCATATAATATGTGGCCTTTGGTGTCTCACTTACTTCACTCAGTATGTTTTTAAGATTCATCCAAGTTGTAGCTCATTTCTTTTTATGGCCAAACAATATACCATTGTATGGATAAACCACATTTTGTTTAACCATTCACCAGGTGATGGACACTGAGTTATTTCCATTTTTTGGCTATCGTGAGTAATGCTGCTGTGACCATTCACACAAAAGTTTTTTGTGTGAACATGTCTTGAATTCTCTTGGGTATAAACCTAGGTGTGGAAGTGCTAGGTCACATGGTAACGCTATGTTTAATCTTTTGAGGAACTGCCAGACTGTTTTTCAAAGTGACTGCATCATTTTATATCCCCACCAGCAGCAGTGTGTGAGTTTCCAATTTCCCACATCCTCATCAGCACTACTTGTTTTATTATTGTAGTCATTCTAGTGGGTATGAAGTGATATCTCATTATAGTTTTGATTTGCATTTCCCTGAGGGCTAATAAACAGGACATCTTTTCATGTGCTTATTGGCCATTTGTATACCTTCTTTGGAGAAGTGTCTATTCGGACCCTTTGCCCAATTTTTAATTCAGTTGTCTATTTGGAGTTGTAAGAGTTCTTAATATATTCTGTATACTAAACCCTTATAAGATATATGATTTGCAAATTTCTCCCATCCCGTGGGTTGTCTTTTCACTCTTTTGGTAGTATCCTTTGAAACACAGGTTTTCATTTTGATGAAGTCCAGTTTATGTATTTGTCTTTTGTTCCTCGTGCTTTTGGAATCATTGTCTAACCCAAGGACAGAAAGATTTTTGCATTTGTTTTCTTCTAAGAATTTTTTAGTTTTAGCTCTGACATTTAGGTCTTTGACCCATTTAAATTTTTATACACGGCATGAGGTATGGATCTGTATTCGTTTTCTAGTGCTGCTGTAACAAATCACCACAAACTTAGTGGCTTAAAATAACACCAATTATAGCTCTGAAGGTGAGAAGTCAGAAATGGATCTTACTTGACTAAAATCAAGGTTTGGCAGGGCTGCATTGCTTCTGGAGCTTCTGAGAGAATCCATTTCCTTGCCTTTTTCAGCATTTAGATACTGCCAATATTCCTTGGCTTGTGGCCTCTTCCTCCATCTTCAAAGCCAGCAACAGTGGGTTGAGTCTTTTTCATGCTGTCAATTCTCTGGTCCTCCTTCTTCTATTTTTAGTGACCTCTGTGAGTACATTATGCTCATCCAGGTAATCTCTTTCAAGGACAGCTGATTAACAACGTAATTCCATCTGCAACCTTAATTCCCCCCTGCCAAGTAACCTAACATATTCACAGGTTTCAGGAATTACAGTGTGGACACCTTAGGGGGACCATCATTCTGCCTACTACAAGGTTCAACTTCATTCTTTTTTTTTTTCTTTTTTCTTTTCTTTTTTGCCTGCACCATGCAGCATGTGGGATCTTAGTTCCCTGACCAGGGATCGAACCCATGCCCCCGCGTTGGGAGCAGGGTCTTAACCACTGGACCGCCAGGGAAGTCCCTCAACCTCATTCTTTTGCATGTGACTGTCTAATTGTGACATCATTTGTTGAAAAGACTATTCTTTTCCCATTGAATGGTTCTGGCACCCTTGTTGAAGACATACGGTTTGTTGTTGCTGTTTTTCAACTCAGTTCTATTCTATTTATATATATGTCTATCCTTATGTCAGTACCACAGTTTGGTTACTGTAGCTTGTAGTTAAGTTTGAAATAAAGAAGTGTGAGTCCTCCAACTTAGTTCTTTTTCCAGATTGGTTGGCTATTTGGGGCCCTTGCAAATCCATGTGAATTTTGGGGTCAGCTTGTCAATATCTACAAAAAAGGCTCTCAGAATTTTGATAGGGATTGCATTGTATCTATAGACCAATTGGGGGAGTGTTGCTATCTTAACAATATGAAATCTTCCAACCCATGAACATCGGATGTTTTGCCATTCATTTAGATCATCTTTCAACTTTTTTCAGCAAAGTTTTATAGTTGTCAGTGTACAAGTCTTGCACCTCTTTTGCTAAATTTATTAAGTATTTTATTCTCGTTGATGCTACTGTAATGGAATTGTTTTCTTGCTACTTCTTTTAAAGATGCGCTACCTATGCAAACCTCATTGCACTTACTACACTCTCCTAAACTCTCTGCTTCTGAGACGTGGTCCAGCTGCCTTGACCTACCAGGCCTCCTGCCCCTTCCAGTCCTCCCTGCCCATGTTATTCCCTGAATATTCTATCTTATCAGCCAAGGCCCACTTGCCTCACTCTGGGAGCTTCTCCAGGCAAGAGCCAGGGTGGAGGACTCTCTGAGTCCTCAGAGAGACACAGAGGTCTCCAGAGAGAATATGCAGGAGAAATTCAACAAGTGTATTTTCAGCCCCTACACTGTGCCATAGTTCAGTGGGCTTTGGAGGACTCAGTGAACACAACAAATATCCCTGTCCTCATCAAGTCTATATTTTAATTAAAGAGAGAGACAACAAATACCAGCAAGACAAACATAAGTTCAGGAATGCAAAGTCCACCAAAATGCGCCTTCCTCCAGGAAATCCCCTCCCTCCACCCGACCCCAGGTCCCCCTCTTCCCGAACCTGGAAGCTCTGAGCTCCCTTCTCTGGCCCCGCCCTGATACCGGGAGCTTGAGCGCAATTGCACCTGCTCCGCCTGCCGCAGCCCAGGAAAGAGTTCGATGAGCGTGCAAAGAATCAATGAGCGCGGCCGGACCGGCTGCCCGACCCCGCCGGGATTTCACTCGTGGGACTGCGCATGTGCTACAGGCAGCCGCCCAAAGGCACCGAGAGCTGTGTACCAGGACCAGGCTTTGCGCAGGCGCACTGGCGGCTGCCGGGAGGGCTTCCGCCTTCCTGTTGCCGCCGTAGCCATGGCCGCGCCGGCCCCTGGCCTCATCTCGGTCTTCTCGAGCTCGCAAGAGCTGGGCGCGTCGCTGGCACAACTGGTGGCGCAGCAGGCAGCGTGCTGCCTGGCGGGGGCCCGCGCCCGCTTCACGCTCGGCCTGTCAGGCGGCAGCCTCGTCTCGATGCTGGCCCGCGAGCTGCCCACCGCCGCTGCCCCCGCCGGGCCCGCCAGCCTCGCGCGCTGGACGCTGGGCTTCTGCGACGAGCGCCTCGTGCCCTTCGAGCACGCCGAGAGCACGTACGGCCTCTACCGGGTGAGAGCTACGGGGGCCGCCGGGGGTCACGTCGAGAGGGCCGCACCCGTCGCCTGAACCCGGCTATGGGGGCCACCGGGGGTCACTTCGAGAAGGCCGCGCCCACCGCCTGAACCAGGCTACGGGGATGTTGCAGGGTCACACCGTGCCGTCTGCCTCTATCTGGACTGGAGCTGGGAATGGTCTGCTGGGTGCCCTGAGATCCCATCTGGGCTGCACCTCCACTGCCACCCGGGTGGAAAGTGGGGACCTTGAAGCCTCTCTTGATGCTTTATCCGGTAGCCAGGTAGAGGGAATGGCATGGGCAAAGGCGTGGAGGTGAAACAGTGGTCCATTCCAGGGACCTAGAGAAGGTCAGGCGCCGCAGGCTCGTTGCGTGCAAAGGCAGAGTTAGGGAAGAGCCAGGTAGGAGGGATCTGGTGTGGAACCTGGGCCTCAGTTTCCCCATCTGTAACCTGGACGAGTTCTTGATGGTCTCCACACAGCTTGTGGCGCTGATGACTCCGTGACTGGTTATCTTTGGCCTGGGGCCCCAGACTCCTATAGAATCAGGGGACCCCCTGCCCGCCGTTTTACAAGCAGGAAAACTGAGGCTTGGAGGATCTGTGGTCTGAGCTGGGTGCCCACACCTCCCCCTGAGCCCCCCGCGTCTCAGTCAACTCTTCTTGCCATGGATGGAGGAGGAAAACCCGCCCAGGAAAGTGTGGGAGGGGCAGGTTTGGCCAGAAGCCTCAGGTCGCTCAGGTCCTGGATGTGTTAAGTTCTCTTCACAAAGAAGCTTGAGCTGGTAGTTTTTTGTTTGTTTTGGTAATAAGCAGGAAGGTTTACTGATTACCAAGCGCTTTATCCATCACCTGATGAAACCCCACAATAGCCTATGAGGCGGGGGCTGTTAGTACCTCCATTTCATAGATGGAGAAACTGAGGCCAGAAGAGGAGAGTCACCTAGTGACCAGTGAGGGAGCCGGGGTATGAACCTGCCTGGCCCAGCCCCCCAGATAGCACCTGGGACCCATAGCAGGGACAGGGGCCACCCTTAAGTCTGCTTTCCTGTGTGTCTTCCCCCAGAGCCTAATTTAAAAGTGGACTCTTGTTTCTTTTTACTTTGCGTGACTTTGAAAGACTTTTAATTAGAAAAGCCGTACTTGCTCAAGTAACAGAATTCTAACAAAACAGTCAAAGAGAAAGTTGCACGGATATTCAATGCGTGTCCATGTATCCAGCACTAGGGACAGGTCCCTCGCAGGGCTCGTCGTGGGGCAAGGGGCACCAACACACAAGGCAATAAATAAGGGAAATCCACTCAGAGCCATAACGTAATGCAGTTTGGACAAAAGATAATAGTGTAAGATGATAGGAAGTGCCGGGGAAGAGGGGGGAGCATCTTTCAGCCAGGATGCTGGGCATTGGGGGGCTCTGAGGAGGTGACGTTTGGGCTGTGACCATAAGGATGTGAGGAGCCCGCCACAGGTGAGCTGGGGCAGAGCGTAGAGTAGAGGCAAAAGCTGTGCGGTGGGAACAAACGTGGGGCGAGGATTTGCTCCTGCCATTTCCCCCGTGAGGGGAATCGTATTAGTTCCCTGGGACTGCCGTAACAAAGTACCACCAAATGGGTAGCTTAAAACAGCAGGCATTGATTTACAGTTCTAGAGGCCAGAAGTCCAAAATCAAGGTGTTTTCAGCAGAGCTATGCTCCCTCCAAAGGCTCTAGGAGAGGATGCTTCCTTGCCTCTTCCAGTTTCTGGTGGCTCCAGGCGTTTCTTGACTTGTGGCTGCATCGCTCCAACCTCTGCCTCGGCTTCTACATCATCTTCTCCTCTGATTTTCTCTTTGTGTCCTCCCTTTATAAGGACACCAGTCATTGGATTTAGGGCCCATCCTAATGCACTGTGACTTCATCTTAACTAATGACAACTGCAAAGACCCTCTTTCTAAATAAGGCCACATTCTGAGGTTCCAGGTGGACATGAATTTGGGGGGGCCACTAAGCAACCTGGTACAGGGATGCAGAGGTATTCCTCTCCTTGAGGATGGACCCCGGGCACCTTGGGGCTCTCTAAGCGTGAATGGCTCACCCTGTTCTATGGGCCTTCTGCTGTCCAGGCTGGGAGGATTAGCTGGGGCCACCTTCCCGGGGATGGTTCCTCAGCACCTACAAAGTGTTTAGAGAGAGCCCACCCGATCAACCAGCAGTTCCACTTCTAGGAACCTGCCCAACCGATGCCCAGCCTTGGGCTCCCTGGAAGTCCAAGCTGAGGAGGAGGGAATGGCTCTGACCCTGTGGGGGAGGGCAGCTAAGGAGGGGACTCACGTGACAGAAATGGGGCACCCGTACTCCATCCGGCTTTGCTCAGTACAATCCCCAAGGGTGTGTAGAGATGGGGACCTTGGACAAAGCAGGTCTTTCCAACAATGGATCTGATCGTGCTCCTCCCCAGCTCACACACCCTCCTTGGCTCCCCATTACCCTCAACACAGAGCCCACACTCAGGCCAGCATTCAGGGGGGTCAGCACCATAAGTTCTGGCGGGTTTATCCATGTCCCTGCCGCCTTCCCCCACTGCTCCAAAAACTATATTGTTTACCTGCTTTTACTTTGTGGTTCAGCTCAGCATTGCCTGGGCTGAGCTAGTCCCTGCCTAAAAGGAGGCACCGAGGTGGGGGTTGCCAGCGTCCATCCCAGAGCAGATCCAAGGCTCTGGGGCTCATCTCATGAAAGAGGGCTAGAGCCCTCTGCCTGCGGGAGGCCTGATTCCAGGTGCTTCTGCATTAAACCCACGGATCCTAGGTTGGGGTGCCTGCTATGTGCTGGGCACGCTCACCCCGTAGTGGCAGCCCGGAGGAGAAATCAGTGCTTTTCACAATTACGTGTCACGCCACCAGGCAGCAGTATGGGGGAGGTGCAGGCAGGAGTGGCTGCTCAGACGAGGCAGCTTGAGGGATGTGTAAGAGTTTCCCAGGCAGAGTCAGCAGCTGGTGTACCCACTGAGGCAGGAAGGTCAGCAGGGCCTCGTGGAGGGCAGAGAGGGGCTAGGTTTTATCCTGAAGGCCCAAGGACCCTGGGGGTATGTTTGTTTGTTTATTTACTTTTATTGGAGTATAATTGCTTTACAGTGTTGTGTTAGTTTCCGCTGTACAGCAAAGTGAATCAGCTATATGTACACATATATCCCCTCTTTTTAATTTTTATTTATTTATTTTATTTTATTTTTATTTTTATTTATTTATTTATTTATTTTTGGTGGTGTTGTTTTTATCCCCTCTTTTTTGTATTTCCTTCCCATTTAGGTCACCACAGAGCACTGAGTAGAGTTCCCTGTGCTCTACAGTAGGTTCTCATTAGTTATCTGTTTTATACATAGTAGCGTGTATGTGTCAATCCCAATCTCCCAATTCATCCCACACCCCCCTTCCCCCACCCTGGGGGTTTAGGAACAGGGCTGTGGTGTGGCCACACAGGTGCAGGCTGGAGCCAGGAGACCCCCAAACACCATGGACTTGAAAGACCCCTGGCGGAATGCCGCTGGGATCCACTGGGATCCTCACTCACACGGGAAGTGGGTATAATGACAGCCATGTCCTCACCTGGAGGATCCAGGCAGTCATAGGTGCAAGTCCCACGCCACCACAGACTGTGTGTTTCTGTTGGTGACACCGTGCCTCTGTCTGCCGCAGACCCACCTGCTCTCCAGGCTGCCGATCCCCGACAGCCAGGTGATCACCGTTAACCCCGAGCTGCCCGTGGAGGAGGCAGCTGAGGACTATGCCCAGAAGCTGAGACAGGTGAGTCCCTCGGAGCAGCTGCGGCGAGCCCTCGTCCATCCGATGGCCTCTCCCAGAGTGCCGGAGCCGCCCCGCTGCGGGCACTGTGTGCTCATCACTGGCAGAAACTCTCCCTGGGGGCGGTCAGCAGACCCAGCCTCACCCTGCAGAGCCCCCTTTGAGAATCCCCGCTCTGAGAGGCCACAGCCCTGCCCTGGGAGACCCCAAAGGTGGCCTGGTCTCTGACACCCTGGTAGTGGGCCTGGGTCTTCACATCTTGGGGACAGTTGTATACCCACACTGTCAGCCAGTTGGACAGTGAAATGTGGAACCTTGTAGATAAGAGTTCCTTTTTTTGCAGGTGAGGCTGAGCGTTTCTCACTGGGTTACAGCGACTTGTTTTTCTGACAACTGTTTCTTTGTGTCCTCTGCGCCCTTCCCTCACAACTTCTTGGGACTGTCTTCTTTCCTCACCCAGGCCTTCCAAGGGGACTCCATCCCGGTTTTCGACCTGCTGATTCTGGGTGTGGGTCCCGATGGCCACACCTGCTCACTCTTCCCAGACCACCCCCTCCTGCAGGTGAGCACACCCACGAAGGCCCTGCTCATGTCTGAGCCCCAGCCTCTGCCATCTGGGGCTTCCAGAGCGCTGGAAGGTGCCTACAGCATGCTGTGAGTCAGCCTCTGCCAACAGGCATGCCCACTGGGCTTGACCGTTCTGAGCCTCAGTTCACCCATCTTAAAACGGGAACCTTAAATCAAGTACCACAGGATTAGCAGGGCGGGATGGAACGATGGATGGACAGTTCTTGGCATGTGTGAGTACTCAAGAGGTCAAGTGACATTGTCCTCCTGTCTCTACCTTGGGCCTCCCTCCCCAGGAGCGGGAGAAGATTGTGGCCCCCATCAGCGACTCCCCGAAGCCACCTCCACAGCGCGTGACCCTCACACTTCCTGTGCTGAACGCAGCTCGAACTATCATCTTTGTGGCAACTGGAGAAGGCAAGGCAGCTGTTCTGAAGGTAACAGCTGAGGGCCCCCTTCCCAAGAAGGTTGTAGGCATAGAATATGGCCCTAGACACTACTGTGCTGAAAGCACCAGATCCCAGGATATTTCAGTAATTATTGGGTTGAAGGGGAGATGAAAACTGCAAATACAGGCTAGTTAGGAGTTAACAATTATGAAATGAAATGGACGAGATGAGACCAAAACTGCTCAGAGGTAAATTCGTAGCACTTAATGCATATACATATATATTTAATTGTTAAATAGAAAACCATTGAAATAAAGAAATCAAGCACTTTAGAAAGCTGCTTTTGCCCTGTAACAGCAGAGCTGAGTAGTTGCAACAGAGACGGAGTGTGATCTGCAGAGCCGAAATTGTGACTCTCTGGTCTTTGTAGAAGAGGTGTGCTGACCCCCATATTAAACAGTCACAGATGATAGAAAGGAAGAGACCCCATCCCTCCTGATTGCTTGAAGCTAGGACATCCGGGATGGGCGATATCACCTCTTGAGGGTAGGAGAGGTCCAAGGGTGCCGGGGTGCGGGCAGGGCCCCACGCTCCTGCCCTCTCCACACAGCGCATTTTGGAGGACAAAGAGGAAAACCCGCTCCCCGCCGCCCTGGTCCAGCCCCGCACTGGGAAACTTTGCTGGTTCCTGGACGAGGCAGCAGCCCGACTTCTGACCGTGCCCTTCGAGAAGCATTCCACTTTGTAACTGGTGCCGAGATGCTACAGCTGGGACCACGCACAGCCCGAGTAGGCTGGGATCTTTCCAGTCTGGGCCCTGCTGCCAGCCCACCCCAGGCTTCATTTTAGAAAAGCCGAGTGGTGCCACTGGAAGCCGATAGGGTCTGGCCACCAGCCCTGCCCAGGGGCTCAGCCCATGGGCCGTGCCTCTGGGTGACTCAGTTATTAAAAGGAACATCTCTTTGAAGTCTCCGCTGTCTCGTGGTCCTTGGTGGGCAGTGGGACCGTTGGTCCCCGGGTGGAGGGCCTGACCTGCAGCCCTCATCCCAGCACGTGGAGGGCAGGGAAGGGCACCCTGGATGAGTGTCCTGGGGCTGCCATAGCAGAGTACCACAAACCAGGTGGCTTCGAACAACTGAAATTTATTGTCTCACAGTTCATGAGGCCAGGAGTCTAAAATCAAGGTGTGAGGAAGGTTACATCCTTCTGGAGGCTCTGCAGGAGAATCTATCCCAGGTCTCTCTCCTGGTAGCTGCTGGCAATTCTTGGCCTTCCTTAGCTTGTAGACACATCACTCATCTCTGCCTCTGTTGTCACATGGCCTTCTCTTTGTGTGTCTCTCTGTGTCCTGTCCTCCTTTTTTTTTTTGTCTTGTTTTTTTGTTTGTTTGTTTTCTTGGCCATGCCGCTCGACTTGCAGGATCTCAGTTCCCAGACCAGGGATTGAACCCGGGCCACGGCAATGGAAGCCCAGAGTCCTAACCACCAGGCCACCAGGGAACTCCCTCTTGTCATCTTCTTTTTTTTTATAGATAAGATTTTTAAAAATATTTATTTTATTTATTATCATTTATTTTTGGCTGCATTAGGTCTTCGTTGCTGCGCATGGGCTTTCTCTAGTTGTGGCGAGCGGGGGCTACTCTTTGTTGGGGTGCGTGGGCTTCTTATTGTGGTGGCTTCTCTTTTTGCGGAGCATGGGCTCTAGGCGTGCAGGCTTCAGTAGTTGTGGTGCGCAGGCTCAGTAGTTGTGGCTTGCGGGCTTAGTTACTCTGCGGCATGTGGGATCTTCCTGGACCAGGGCTCAAACCCGTGTCCCCCTGCATTGGCAGGTGGATTCTTAACCACTGTGCCACCAAGGAAGCCCTCCCTCCTGTCCTCTTCTAATAAGGACACTTGTCATTGGATATAGGACCACCCTAAATCCAGGATGAGCTCATCTCAAGATCCTTAACTCATTTTGTGTGTAAAGATGTCTGTTCCAAATAAGGTCACACTCTGAGGTTCCAGGGGTTAGGATGTGGACATATTCTTTTTTTTAAAGTGTGTTAAAATACACATAACATAAAAATTACCATCTTAACCATTTTTAAGTATACAGTTCAGTGGTATTAAATACATTTACAGTTTTAAGCAGCCATTACCATCATCCGTCCCCATAACTCTTTTCATCTTATAAATCTGAAACTCTGTACTTATTAAACACTAACTCCCCATTCTCCCCTCTCCCCGGCCCTGGCAACCACCATACTATTTTCTGTCTCTATAATTTTCACTACTATTAAGTGCCTCGTGTAATTGGGATCATACAGTATTTGCCTTTTTGTGACGGGCTTATTTCACTCTGCATAACGTCCTCAAGATTCATCCATGTTGTAGCGTGTGTGAACTTCCTTCCTCTTTAAGATATGATATACCACATTTTACTTATCCATTCACCGGTCAGTGGACACTTGGGTTGCTTCTGTGTTTTTGCTATTGTAAATAATGCTGCTGTGAACACAGGTGGATGAATATCTCTTCGAGAGCCTACGTTCAGTTCTTTTGGATATACGTCCAGAAGTGGAATTGCTGGTTCATAACGCATATGGTAGTTCTATTTTTAATTTTTGGAGGAGCCTCCATACTGTTTTCCACAGCAGTTGTATCATTTTACATTCCCATCAACAGTGCCCAAGGGTTCCAATTCCTCCTCATCCTCGCTAACACTTGTTTTCTGTTTTTTTGATAGTGGCCTGTGGACATATCCTTTTGGGGGACACAGTTCAATCCCCTGCCCACTCACTTGGCCGAGCTCCCATTGCACACCCAGGGCCAGTCGTGACCTCTGCACCTGGCCATGCTGAAGTCCTGCTTAGAGCCTTGAATGCGCCGAGGTGCTGCTTCTTTGCGTCAGGACTGCAGCATTTGCCCAGAGTGCGTCTGCTCATGGCCCACCCATCAGCTCTGCCTGGCTCCAGGGACCAGGGGAGGCTGGTGGGCGAGGCACGTGGGAATTGAAACCTTAAAGCCGAAACCACAGAAAGTGAAGTTTCCTTCAACGTCTTGTCTGGGTTGATCACTCAGATGTGAGAGTGAGGAAGTGGGACGGGGCTGAGCGGAAACAGATTGAGAAGAGCAGAGTAGAGGGTTGGAAGGAAAGCAGCCTGGCCGTGCTTGGGCAACAGCAGGTGCCACTAGCGGGAAGACCCAACTAATCCGATCCAGTCCAGGGCTTTATGCGCCGATAGAGAATGGACTGGCGAAGCAGGAACCGAAGGGAAGCAGCCCACGAGTCCACGGCACAGCAGTGGCTCCCCACCCGCTCCCCCTACCCCAGCACTGACCCCAGGGCCCCGGCGTGTCCATCCACTTCTGTCTTCCCAGCCTGGTGCTGGACCTGGGCTGGATCCTCTTGGGATCCAGAGTCACCCGGCAAGGGATAGGTACAGGATTTAGCTGCCCCATCTCTGCCCAGCCCCCCTTCCCTGCCACCCCACACCAACAGCTGCTCTCAGGTCCTGCCAGATACCTGCCCTGCATCTGTCCTCCAAGGCCAGCTAGGACTTTTGTCTCCCACCACCCCGCCTCCCACCTGGGGCAGCCCCTACAGAAACCACCAGTTCTAGGGAACTTGGCCACAGGGGAACTGGGAGGACACAGGTGCAGGGGGGGGGCGGGGCAGGGGGCGGGGCAGGGCGGGGAGCAGGCATCCCACACCTCACCAGGACCATGCTCTGGCTTCTGACCCCAGGCATTGGTCTCCGCAGCGTCCAGGCCCCTCAGGTCACCTTGCTCCCAGGGTGCCCCTGAGCTGAGGAACCTGGGGGGTTGTGGGGAGGAGGGGCGTGTTTGCTTCACTCTCAGGGGAGCCCAGGACACAGTAGCAGGATGGGTGGGCGGCCCTCGAGCCCCTTGGACAAGCGACAGCAACAGCACCTGAGGGGTGAGTGGAGTGGGAAGGAGCCAGATTTTGGCGGGTGGGGTTTAGGGCTGGGTTGTCAGGTACACAGGATGCCCTATTAATGTGAATTCTAGAGAGGCAATGAATACTTTTTTTAGAATAAGTATGTCCCAAATTTTGCATGAGGGCATACTTATGCTAAAAATGTATTCCTTATTTACCTGAAATTCAAATTTAATTGGTGTCATGTACTTTTATTTGGTAAATCTGGTAACCCTACTCAGGGCATGGGTTTGGGGTGGAGGGCATAGAGCCAGGTGGGAAGTGCCCCAAGCCTAGCCAGATCTTGTGGGATGATCCTCCCAGGTGGGCAAGGACCAACAGGCCACTCAGTGTGGACCCCAGGGACTAAGTTATAGTTCTTGATTTGAGACAAGTAAGGGCCAGTGTCCTCCATCCTCCACACACACAGTTGAGCACTTACGGTGTGCTGGGCACTGGGGATATGGAGGAGGGGGCTCATGATCTAGACTAAGAAACAAGGCCAAGTTGTCATTACATGAATGGATTTAATAAGCTACTCTGCAAAGTGTTGGAATTTTTTTTTTCTGTAGTGGCTTAAACGAGATAAAGATTTGTTTCTCTCTCCTATAGAGGGGAACAGTGGCAGGCAGCCTGATAGAAGTCAGACAACCCAACCCCTTCCATATCATGGTTCTAACATGTGTGGCTTCTGTGCCTGAGGTCACTTCATGACTCAGAATGGCTGCTGAAGCTCCAGTCATCGGATCCACATTCCAGGCAGCAAGATAGATGTGTTTTACACACAGTCAAGTGCACACATATTAGGGGAACAGCTTAAAGAACTTTAACACTTGTGTAATCACCTCCTGGATCAGGATACAGAATACTTCTATCACCCCAGAAAGTTCCCTTGTGCTGGGTGAGGTTTTTAAAAGATTTTGAAAATCTCCCCCAGTAAGGGGCACAAGGAAACTTTGAGGTACAGTTGATCTGTTTTTTATCTGGGTCACGGTGATGGTGTCACGGGTGTGTACATGTGTCAAACTCATTCATTTCTATGCTTTATACATTTAAGGTGTGTTGTACATTGTTTATAAATTAAGCCGGAATCCTTTAACTCCCCCGCCCCCCACCAACCCCATGTGGATAAAAACAGGCAATGGAGGGTTAAGGGTGAATGGAATTGGAGCATGTCTTCTGGGGCAACTTTGGGGTGCGGATAGGAATCCGTAAGTGGCTTTTCTGCCTGTTCTGCCCCCACCTCCGGCAGGTTGGGGGGGACCTGATTCAGCCACGTCACCATCTTCTTGTCCCTGCAGGCCAGGTAGACACCTTGCTGAGGAACTTCCTGCCCTGCTACCGCGGGCAGCTGGCAGCCTCGGTCCTGTGGCAGATCTCCCGAGAGCTGGGCCCCCAGGAGCCAGCCGGATGCCAGCTGCTGCACAGCAAAGTGGGTGCCGCAAAGGGGGAGGGGGTGCTGAGTGGGCGAGGCTGGGGAGGCCGTTCATTCGTTCGTTTGAGGGTCCCTCCTCACACCTTTGTCCTTGCTGGTGCCACGACCTGGCGTGACTATTAAAAATTCATTCTGGGACTTCCCTGGTGGTGCAGGGATTAAGACTCCGAGCTCCCAATGCAGGGGGCCCAGGTTCGATCCCTGGTCAGGGAACTAGATCCCACATGCATGCTGCAACTAAGGAGCCCGCCTGCCACAACTAAGACCCGGCGCAACCAAATAAATAAATAAATATATAATATATAAAATAATAATAAATGCTTAAAAAATTTTTTTTAATTCATTCATTTTTTTTTTTTGGCCATGCTGCGTGGCATGCGGGATCTTAGTTCCCTGATCAGGGATCGAACCCACACCCCCTGCAGTGGAAGCGTGGAGTCTTAACTACTGGACCACGAGGGACGTCCCCAAAATTCATTCTTTGAGCAAACATTCACTGTGCATCTACCGCATGCCACACCCCTGGCTGGATGCTGGGGACACAGTAGTGACTGAGACAGATCCCGCTTTGCCCTCCAGGGCTCACAGTCTAATTGGGGAAAATGACCAGTTTGTTGTCAAGTTAACATATCATGATGCAGGATAACTTCTGATAGGTGCTAGGAAGACAAAATGAAGGGCGGTGTTGGGGGCTGGAAGCTGGGGTGTAGGAAGGTCCTTCTGAGCTGAGACGTAAAGGATGAGAAGGAGCCAGACTTGAAGCCCAGAGTGGGAAGGGCATTCTAGGCAGAGGGCACAGGCAATGCAAAAGCCCTGAAGTTGGAAGAGGTGTGGCCTGGCTGAGTGCATCACCCAAGGGCACAGCATGCCCACTGAACGCCCAAGCCTTTGCATGTGCCACCCTCCCCATTCTATCCCATACTTTGTCTGCTACTTCTTCCAAGAAGCCTTCCTTGGCTACTATTACCCCCACCTGAGTCGGGCACCTCCTCTGTAACCCCTGTCTGTCTGCTTCTCCGACGCAGCCCGGGCTCACACGTCTGCCACCTCCATTTGTCTGCTTTGTGAGGACAGGGTCCAAGCCTTATTTCCCCTTCCCCCTGACCCCTTGTGCCCACATGGTGCCTGCACTTAGTAGGGGCTCAGGAAGGGCTTATCGATGGAACAAAAGAGCTTGGAGCTGCCCAGCCCCAGCTCCAAAGGTCTCCTGAGCTGGCAAATGGTGTCCAGGATCTCCATGTGCCCTGTACAACTTAGTTCTCACCAGCCCAGGGGATGGGTCTTTGACCAATGAGGAAACCAAGGCACAGAGAGGTGAAGCGACCTGACTGAGGTCACACTGCCAGCAAGATGCAGAGGCGAGATTTGAACCCAGAGCCCATACTCCTTACAAGGGATACTGGGTCCCCTGTCCCGATCAGGGCTCTGAGATTTCCTCTCTTGGACACCCCTTCTCCCAGCTGTGCCTGCCCTGGGGTGGGGGCTCTGTGGCACCATGGACAGAGCCCCCTGCCACCTGGGACTCCCCCTGTCCTGCTTGGGGCATCATGGGGCCTGGGCATCATCCCCACCTGCACCTTCTGCCTCCTGCTGGTCCCAACCCCCTGGGCCAGGGCACAGCTGACGTTGGGGTTCAAGCAGCGTGGAGGGATTTCCCCTCACTTCAGTTGAAACATTTTCTTTAATACTTGTTTTATCTATTTGCATTATGTATATCATTTCTATTATAACATTTTAACACTATTACTATGAAAAATCTCAGACCTAGGAAGAGAGATGGAGAATTATTTAATAAACCTCTGAGTTCCCACTACCTGCTGAAGAATCAAAACATCACAAATGCTGTTTATTTAGTCACCAAATATTTACCGAGCACCAGCTGTGTAGCAGGAGCTACTCTGGGACCACTGGTGAAACAAACGCACACAATTCAGGTGGCCAGGTAGTGAGAAGAGGGACAAAGAAAACGAAACAAGGTGATGTCCCATCCTGCCTGAGGGAGGGGTCTGTGGGCAGAGGCCTGGCCATTTCTCATAAAGTTAAACTACACCTGATCCACGCCCTAGCAATCCCACCTGTATCAGTTAGCTATGCTGTGTAAAAATACACCACCAAATCAATGCTTCAAACAACACGTTTGTCATCTCAGTTACTGTGGGTCAGAAATCTAGATGGGGCTTTGCTGGGTCCTTTCTTTCAGGGTCTCTCACAGGCTGCAATCAAGATGTTGGCCAGGGCTGGGGTCTCATCTGAGGCTCAACTGGGGAAGGGTCCGCTTGCAAGTAAATTGGAGATAACAAAAGTGTCTGCCTCAGTTCATATTTGGAAGTGCAGGCTGTGAGCGTGCTTGATAAAGAATATAATACCACACCAGCAGCGCCCAAGCACCTGTACAGTAAGTCCCCTACATATGAACCTTCAAGTTGCGAACTTTCAAAGATGTGAATGTGCGTTCCATCAGCGTCAGGTGTGAGTGAAACTGCAGCTTGCCCTCCGTCTCCTATTGCTGATGATCCTTCAGCTCTACCATCTCCCACCTCCTCTCCCTCCTCCAGTCAGTCACTCTTCTTGCCTGTTCACTCGATGCCAGCCCTGTATGCCAGCTGTTGTACTGTACTACTGTACTTTCCAAGGGATTGTACTGTAAGATTAAAAATGTTTTATTTATTTTTTTGTGTTTGTTTTTTATGTATTATTTGTGTGAAAAGTATTGTAAACCTACTACAGTACAGTACTATAGAGCCGATGGTGTTAGTTGGATACCTAGGCAAACTCTGTTGGACTTACGAACAAATTGGACTTACAAACTCGCTCTCGGAACGGAACTCATTCGTATGTAGGGGACTTACTGTACTTGGTGGCACCCGGGACACAGGAGGAGCTGTCCAGGTGGTCTGGACACCGGGACACTGGCCCATGTTCTTGACATCCGCCCGCCCCTCCTCCCACAGAAGCTGCCCCAAGTCCGGGAGCACCGAGGGCCCCTGACCCAGCTGCAGGGCCACCCACCTCAGTGGCAGCCAATCTTCTGTGTCCTGCGTGGGGACGGCCGCCTGGAGTGGTTCAGTCACAGGGAGGTGAGTGAGTGGCCGGCAGCCCATCTACCTCTGGCGTCTCCATCCCACCCTCCCCAGTATGGGTTTGGGGTCCAGTTCCCAGCATAGCCCCCCTCCTTTCTTCAGTCATCAAGTAGGGCCAACCTGTAAGCTTGGCCCTGGGTGGCCGACCATCTCCTGCTGTGCCAGGTGGATAAACTGAGGCCCAGGGGTAGGGGCTCACTCATGGTCATCAGCAGAGGTGAGGTTGAAACCATGCAAGGCCTTTGCACATGCCACCTGTGCCCTGCTTTCCAGCTGGGGAATTCAGGCAGGTCACTTGTCTCCCTGGGACTCAGTTTTCGCCTCTGTGAAATGGGATGATGATGGTCTACGCCACATGGGGCTGTAAGGATTCAATGGGTTAGTCCTCATATAGCACTTGGCACTGGCCTAGCACACAGCAGGTGCTGGGTGCTCTACTACGGGGAAGGGAAGGAGGGAGGGATTGAGGGAGGGGTGGAGGGAGGGGTGGACAGAAGGAGGGAGGGTGGAGGCAGGGAGGTAAGATGGAGGATTTCCCCAGTTAACCCAAAACCTTCCCCTGATCCCACACTGGGATATGGAAGCCACAGTTTAGACCTGTCCCAAGACGGTTCTTTGGATGCCTTTTGCAGGAATATGAAAATGGGGACCGTCCCCTGGGCTCCACAGTCCTGACAGGGTACACAGTCCTGACTTCCCAGAGTGAATATCTCCACCTGTTGGACACTCTCTGCCCAGAATCCTCAGGTAAGGCTCCCGGGGACCCCAAGAGCAGGTTTCTCTACTTCAGCACTGTTGACACTGGGGCCAGATCATTCTTTGCAGTGGGGGCCACCATGTGCTTCACAGGATGCTGAACAGTAGCCCTCGCCTCCACCCACCAGATGCCAGTAGCACTCTGCATCCCAAGAGCGACAACCAAGTATATCTCCAGACATTGCCAAGTGTCCCTGGGGGCGGCATTGCCTCTGGGTGAGCAGCCTCGCTCTAGAAAGAGAAACGCCTATTCTTGTCAGGGTGAAGGAGTTAGGTCACTGGACCAGAATCAAAGCAGCAAAGCGTACAAACGATAAAATATGGTGTCAGCAAGCATGTGGGGAGATGGGCAGTGGTGGGCAGGAAAATTGCACAGACTTGTTACAGCGTGTAATTGGTCAGTCCAGTGTTTCCAGGATGGTTCTCCTTCCTTCCCTCCTCCTCCTCCTCCTTCTCTCTCTGAATAGGCAAGGAGCAGCATAAGTGGGCTGGCATGCATCTGATGAGGGCCTGCATCATCTCATTGAATCTGCCCAGGAGGCAGCCCCATCAGTAACCACCCCATTTTACAGAGGGGGACACTGAGGCTAAGGACTGTCACACAGTTAGTAAGGGACAGAGCCAGAATTACACCTTTTGCTTCACTGCAGTGCTATCCTGCTGTTTAATCATGCGAAGATGTAGCAACAAGAACAGTCTGCAGAAATGTTGATGATGTCGAAAACATGGGAATCCACCCAAATACGCATCCTTTGGGGTTGATTAAATAAATTACAGCCTGACCCTTAGGAAGGAAAGCTGTGCAGCCTCTGAAGGTGTCCCAGACATATGCAGGAGCCAAAAGGCCAGTTATAAACCAGAAAACTCCACATTGTTAAAAAAAAAAAAAGCACTCCATACAGCTTTGTGCAGATTTTAAAATCTGGAATAACGTCCCCCAAACTGTTAACAGCTATTATCATCTCTGGGGGCTGCGATCGAAGGGCTGGATGACAAGGGATGTCCACCTTTTTTCTGTATTATTATTTTTAAATTTATTTTTGGCTGCATTGGGGCTTCGTTGCTTTGTGCGGGCTTTCTCTAGTTGCAGCGAGTGGGGTCTGCTCTTCGTTGCGGTGCGTGGGCTCTAGGCGCGCGAGCTTCAGTAATTGTGGCACGTGGGCTTAGTAGTTGTGGCTTGCAGGCTCTAGAGCGCAGGCTCAGTAGTTGTGGCGCACAGGCTTTGTTGCTCCGCGGCATGTGGGATCTTCCCAGACCAGAGCTCGAACCCGTGTCCCCTGCATTGGCAGGCGGATTCTTAACCACTGCACCACCAGGGAAGCCGTTTCTGCATTATTGCATTTTACTGCAGTCTGTATGTATTACTCTGGAAATCTGAACAAAACACTGAGGATTTGGGAGACTCCAATTTAATTCATCAAAATAAATTCACTCATTTTTGTCCTCCCAACAGTTCTAGGTCATTGGCATCACTTTTCAGCCCATTTTACAGGTAGGAAAACTGAGGTTTTTCAGGGAGATGAAAATCTGTGCAAAGAGCTAGAAAATGGTCTGGCCAGGTTTGAACCTGTGCCTAGCCGACTCCAGCGCCCCACAGCAAGCAGGGCTCAGACCACATGCCAACTAGGAGAGATTGTTGGTGGCTGCCTAGGGCTGCTGTGTTAAGCATGTTGCTGAGGCTGGGAAACAGTGCTGGGATGGATTGCTGATGTCTGCCCTGGGCACACGTCCTCCTGGGACTGAGCTGAAGTAAGGGTTCTCTACACATTTCATGGTTATTGTCTCCTAGTGAATGAATGATTTTAGAGTGAATGAATGAATGAAGATGCGACCTCCTCTGCTTTCAGGACACCATACACAGGAAGAGCCTGACCCCCTCTTGGAAATGCCCGTGAGTTTCCCCCTGTTCCTGCCGCACCCCTTCCGCCGGCACCTCTGTTTCTCTGCAGCCACGGCGGAGGCGCAGCGCGCCTGGAGGCTAGCCCTGCAGGGCGGCATCCGGCTTCGAGGCACAGGTGGGTCCTGGGAAAGGGCAGGCAGTGGTGGAGCACAGAGTCTGGAGTCGGAAGGTTCTGCTCCTGCTGGCTGTGGGATCCTCTCCAAGCCTCAGTTTCCTTATTTATCAAATGGATCGTGGGGGATGACAGAGGGGAAACAGGCAGTTATGCATGGCCAGGGCTGTAATGAGGGCACAGCCCCATGGGAGCTTAGCCTGGGGGATCAGGGAGGGGATGTCCAAACTGGGGTCTAAAAAAGATGAGGGGCCAGCCAGGTGAAGAAGAGGAATGAGGACGGACACATCTGGGCAGGTTGTTGACTGAACAAGCGTACCTAACTGGAGAGGCAACTGGAGACCGCGGTGGGATCTGGGCTGTGACTGCCTGCAGGGGATGCCTTTTCCACAATGGTATACAGGCCCCTCACGGGCTGGTGATAATCTTAGGGGAGCGTGTTCCCGGCGGAGGGCACTTCTCTGCGCAAAGGTCTGGAAGTGGGTGAGACTTAGCTGTCTGGGACCTGGCGAGGAGGCGGAGGGCTTCCTTCTCGGGCGACGAGGAGCCAGGCAGCCTGAGAGCAGGGGAGGGGTGGGCGGGCACTGACGAGCCGCCCCTCAGTCCTGCAGCGAAGTCAAGCCCCAGCCGCCCGTGCCTTCCTGGACGCCATACGGCTCTACCGGCAGCAGCAAGGCCACTTTGGCGACGACGACGTGACCCTAGGCTCGGACGCCGAGGTCAGTGCCGCGCAAGGCCGCACCCGGGACCCCCCGGACCCCTTCTCGGCCCACCGAAGCACCCATGGTCACCTCCCCCGCAGGTGCTGACTGCGGTACTGATGCGGGAGCTGCTGCCTGCGCTGCGAGCCCAGACCCTGCCCGGCCTGCGGGGGGCCGGCCGCGCCCGGGCCTGGGCCTGGGCCAAGGTACGCATGGGGTCGAGGAGGTGGGGTAGGGACACGCGGGAGGCCGCGGATGGGGATAGGAGCCGGACCTGGGTGCTCAGCTTCGCCCTCCCTGCGACTGTCGCCCAACCTCTCCGCCCATCTCTGTGCGTCTGTCTTCTCTCTGTCCTCCTACCCTCGCCCCATCTCGTCTCTCTACTACGCCCCTGGCCCGTGTGGGGTCCCCTCGGCTGATCTGGGCAGCTACTGGACGCCGTCCACGCTGCAGTCCTGGCCGGGGCCTCCGCTGGGCTCCGCGCCTTCCAGCCCGAAAAGGAGGAGTTGCTCGCCGCCCTGGAGAAGACTATCCGCCCAGACGTAGATCAGATGCTGAAGTTGCGGGAGCGCGTGTTAGGGAGGCTGCAGGGTGAGGTCCGGGGGCGTGGCCTGGATGTGAGGGGCGGGGCCGGGAGCCTGAGAGGAAGAAGGGGAACAGCTTGGGTGTACGGGAAGGGGCCCAAGGTCTGGGACCCGGTGGAGGCAGGGCTGGAAAAGAAAAGGGTGGAGCCTAACTGGGAAAATGGGCGAGGCCTTGATGCTTTGGTGGTGAGACTAGATCTCAAGATGGGGTCAAGAGGGAGGGCGGGTGCTTGGGAGGCGGGAAGGCCAGGGATGGAGCTGGGGAGCCCGGAGACCAAGACTGGGTGGGGAGAGGGGCAGAGGCGTTGGCAGTAGCAGGCCTGACTCCGGTTGTGGGTTGTCCAGTCAGACGGCGGAGATAGCTCTCACTCAGCTCAGTAACAAAGAGAACAGAGTTGGAATCCTGACTCTGCCTCTGTGTGCAACTTTGAGCCGATCCCCACCGCACTTGGCCTCGGTTTTCTATTCTGTATAATGGGGTAGAGGAGGGTGCTCAGAGTCAGCGCTCCCGTCTACCTCACCCTGTTGAGCCCATGGCCTCACTCCGTGCCCCCCACCCCCCAATTTGCGGAGCACCTCGAGGAGGAGATCCAGGCCAGTGTCTTCCACTCGCAGCCAACGTCCAGGGTCCCCTCGAGTCGTGCCTGCGCAGGAAGGTGGATGCGCAGCTGCCCCGGGTCACGCAGTCGCTGCTGAGCGCCGTGGAAGCCGAACTCGCGGCGGTGCAGACCCTCCTAACCCAGGGCATGGACCGCCTGTCCCGCCACCTGCGTGGGAGCCCCTCCAGCACCCGGCTGCGGAGGGAGGTGAGGTCCAGTGGGTCGTGTTTCATCGAGCCTATGGGCAGTGTGTTAACTTTATAGAAGAGTTGCGTGAACCTTGAATCTTTCTTGTTTGAAAACCTTCTCTTTTAAAAATCTCTGAACTTTCTTCTAGGCTGCATTTTACTTACGGTGGTCCACTATGCTATGGTCACTGGGGCACGGTTAATAACATGGGGGGGAAGGAGTAAGGTGACAAGATTAGCATTTTAGTAACATCAGTCTGGAGTCACCTTCCCCACAAATTGTTCCTCCTCCCATTCCCTTGTTTGGCCACAGCCCACCCCATTCCCTGGGACAGAATTCTGCTCCACGCAGGTCAGCTCTTTTCTTCCGATATTAAATGAGAGCATGCTATGTGCCAAGAAACCTTCAACTTGTTAAGTGTCTGTTGACCTTTAAAATGAAACAGCCAGTTATTTTATCAGCAGAACATTTTGGGAAGGGAGAGCAGCATGAGAATTGCAATTCGGGACATGCAGGCTATGGCAAAACCAGAGGCAAGTCTGGCAAACGAAGGGGAGGAACATTACTTTATAGAGAAGAAGGAGAAAATTGGGAGAGGCAGCTTTGAAGTCCATTGGAGGAAAGCGAGAGTTCAGGGTGGTGACAGTTTCTCATTGGCTGAGTGGTGGTAGTTTCTCATTGGTTGGGGCTGTTACTGCATAAGGAGAAAATCTTCCTCCTGCTGGAGTGGTAAAGTAATAACCTTCTTCCAGTTTGGGGTCTGCAGAGGGCAAGGATTGGCACTGCACGAGAGCCGCCCCCCCACCCACCCTTTCAGGGCTTAATGATTTCAATTTTATTTATTTATTTATTTATTTGGCCACGCAACTTGTGGGACCTCAGTTCCCTGGCCAGGGATTGAACCTGGGCCACAGCAGTGAAAGCGCCAAATCCTAACCAGTAGACTATCAGGGAACTCCCATGACTTTATTTTAAATGAGGTTTCCCTTTATTAATCTTCACATCTCCATTTCATAATCACCTCCTCCAGGAACTTTCCCTGGTCCTTTCTGCATCTGCAGCTGCGCGTGCTTCCCTCCTCACAGAAGTATTAACACACCACTACAGTTGTTTGTCTACAATCTGTCTCCCCCAACTTTTCTGTGAGCAGTTTGAGGGCAAATACCACTTTGGATTATTGCACTTCTGCAGCCCCAGGATCCAGCACAAAGAGAACATCAGGTGGGACAAGGGCTGAGTGTGCCCATTTCCCCTCAGCCATGCCAGCACCACATGTTATCATTTATTTCAAGTTTTACCATTTTATGTCCATCACACCATACCTCACAGTTACTTTTATTATGCATTATTTTGGTGACAACTGAGGCGGGATGTGTTTCTATTTGTGTTTCTTCTTTGATGAACTGTCTATGAGGTCCTTAGTCTTGCTCTTCCATTGGCTGGTGGTATTTTTCTTACCTGACTGCTATGGGAACACAGGTTTACTCATTTGGGGAGATGCCATGGGACCCAGAGCTGATGCAGACCTGCTACCGAGAGGCGGAGCAGAGCCAGGGGCGCCTGGGGCAGCTGGCAGCACCATTTGGCTTTTTTGGAACACAGAGCCTGGTGTTTGGGGCCCAGGATCTCGCACAGCAGGTAAGGGTGAGTGGGAGGCTGGGAGGAAGCGAGGCAAGGATGGCAGCCTCCAATGAGTAGGTGCCAAGTGTGTGCCAGGGAGACCACGATGACCCAGACAGACCTGGCCCTCCCTCGCTGGACTCCCAGTGTCACGCAGACATGAGCTCATGACCAGGCAGGCAGTAGTCACACGTGATGGACAGGGCTGTGATGGGGACACACAAGGTGCTACGGGAACCCTGAGGAGGCACCTGATCCATCTCCAGGGTTGGGAAGGCTTCCAGGAGGAGAGGACTGCCAGGCTGGGGCAGCTGGGGGAGGAATGGGAATGGGGGCATGTCCTGGGTGGAGGGAACAGTGTGGATAAGCCCTGGGAGGTGTGAGAGCATGTCCACATTTGGGGAAAGTGAAGCAATTTAGAGACATTGGCTTGTAGATTTCAAGGGAGGGCAAAGATGTGGGAGATATGCCAGCGAGGTGGGGGAGCAGATGGGTCAGGGCCTTGAGTTTGGGGCTCAGGGGGCTGGGCTGTGTCCAAGGGCAATGGGAGTCACAGCAGGTGTGTGAGCAGGGGAGGGGCATGGCCAGATTCAAGATTTTTTAGAAAGCCCTGCCCGCCCTGGGGAGCAGGGGCTGTCGGGGGCAGAAGCGGAGGAGGCAGGGAGGAGGTCTGAACCAGAATGGGTTGGTGGAGAGGCGCAGGGTGTGTTTTGAAAGCCAAGGGGTTGGGACCTGCTAATCGACATGGTGACTGAAAGAGACAGGGATTGAGAAGACCCAGTGCTGCCCGGCACGGTTGTTCAGTTTGTATACTGCACAAGGGCGCTCAGCCAAGGAGCCTGGACTATGGACGGCTCTCTGCTCCCCATGCTGGGCCTCCTGGCACTGACTGGATGAGCCCCAAGTCCTGAGAGGAAGAGAGTGCTGTTTCTTGGGACAAGAAGGAGGTTGGAGGGAAGCAGTTGGTCAGGGCAGGCTGGATGCTGAGAAGGGTTCAACCGAGCAGGCGTAGGGCCCAGAAAGAGCATGGATTCCCAGGGCTCATCCCAGCATCTCTTCCCACAGCTCATGGCTGACGCCGTGGCCACCTTCCTGCAGCTGGCCGACCAGTGTCTGACCACGGCTCTGGACTGTGCCCAGGCTGTCCAGCAGCTGGAGAAAGTCAGGGGGCGCGTGCTGAAGGTGGGGTCTGCGGGGAGGGCCTGGCAGTGGGCCTGGGTGCTCAGGGGGTTGTCAAACCAGCTGCCGTGCGTGTCATGCAGAAATTCCAGTCGGATAGCGGCTCAGCGCGGAGGAGGTTCATCCATGGCTGGCTGCTCTGCATCTTCTTGCCCTTTGTGTTGAGCCAGCTGGAGCTGAGCTGCAAAGCGGTGAGCTGACGGGGGATGGGTGCTATAGAACAACCAAGCATCTTTCTGTAAGACTCATAGAACCACCTTGATGACTAGAGACTTTTGTTCCCTGAGCCAAGGGGCTGGGTCGGTTGGCTCTTCTGGGACCTCACAATGCCCTCTGCTTCTCCCATGACAATGCTGTGTCTGCAGAGCTGGCGTGGGGTCCCGTGCATCACATAGCAGCAGGTGATACAGGCTTCAGAGAAGGGAGGAGGCAGAGGGGGAGTGTATGTGTGTGTATGGTGAGGGTGCTGAGTGGTTAGGGGGCCTCTCTCTGAGAAGATGATGCTTGAGAAGCAGTGAACTAAAGGCATGAGCCATGTCCTGGGGAAGGGTATTCCAGGCAGAGGGTACAGCATGTGCAAAGGTCCTGAGGTAGGTCTGTGCCTGGTGTGTTGGAGAAACAGAGAGGAGGCGAGTGTGGCTGGAGCTTAGCGAACAAGGGGGTAGGAAGTAGACGAGGGGAGAGGTCACAGGGGCCTTGCTACCCAGGCTTAGGGGCACCATGAAGGGGTCTGCATCAGGGGTCAGGCAGGAAGTAGCTGTGAGGGGTCCCAGCAGAAACACCTGTACTATTCCCATTGAGGTGTGATGTGCTTTGTTTCACCAATTCTCACAACAACCCGAGGGAATAATGAGTCAAGGAGTCCATTTTAAAGATGAGGAAACTGAGGCCCAGGTTCCCCTAGCTAATCAGTGACAGAGCTGGGGCTCAAACCCATGTCACACATAGCCCACCCCTCCAGCCCAGCCCCTCACCTGCATCGGTTACAGGAGCTGCCTGAGTTCGAAGGGGACGTCCTTGCTGTGGGCAGCCCTGCTCTGACCATTGAGGGTATTTATGAGGATGTCATCCGGGGGGTCCTGCTGCAGAGGATCAATCGAGGTGAGCCCCAGCCCCTACGGCTCAGGGGAGCCTGGTGACCCCTGGCTGTGTATACTGAGCCCTACCAGGGTCCCCATCGCCTCTCACTGCCTGTGAACACTAGTCCTTTGACTAAGGGCCAGGACTGGGACAGAGGGGGTCTGGGGTGGGCGAGCCTAGAGGGGCAGTGATGGAAACTCCCTGAAGGAGGGGGCATTGGAGTGGGGTTGTGACGGATATGCAGGAGTTCTTAGGATGAGAGAAGGGAGACAAAATTTAAAAACTGGGGATAGACATTTACATTTACTCATTCAACAACCTCTCCATGTTTTATTCTGGGCTGGCATTGAGGCCTCAAGAGTACTTGGACTTGGGGTAGGCCTCTTAGGATTTCCTGGGCTGGGAAGAGGCTCCTGACTGTCTCTTCTCCCTCCTGCCTTGTCTGTTCCTTCCTGACCCAATGCCTATGACTGCTGAGACGTGTACTAACAGGGGAATGAGCAATGTGTAATGGTTATTCAGGGAATGTCACAGCTGACACAGAAGGAAGGAGAGGAGGCTGCCAGGGCAGATGTGCAGGGCCTTAAATGACAGGCAGAGGAGTTTAGACATTTTGTGGCAGGCAATAGGGAGCCACGGAGGGTGTGTGAGCAAGAGGGCAACAGTGGCTAGACTGGAAGCCAGGGAGGAGGCTGTGGGCCTGGTCCTTGGGGGCAAAGGATGGACTCGAGCAGGGACAGCAACCAAGGAGACGGAGACCAGGCCTGAGGATGAGACGGAAGTCAGAGGTTGTTGTTGGCCTGGGGTGTCACTGGGTGCATGGGAGGGACCACAACCCTGGGGATGGTGTAGAGAGAAAGGAGAGGAGTCCCAAGGGGCCTGGATTTGAGGGACACAAAGAGGAAGAAGGGATGCAGAAGGAGCAGTCAGAGAGGTGGGAGACCCAGAGATAGCAGTGTTCTGGGAGCCAGGAAGTAAGGGTGAGAAGTGTCCTTGTTCTGTGGGTGGCCAAACGAAAAGAACCGAGTTCCTTTAGAATAGGGGACATTTTAAATGGAAAAAGGCTAATCTCTAATTGGAAAAAATTTTTCAGAAACAGGTTTCCATTCCTAGAAGTTGTACATGTACTGCAGGCAGGGTCGGGGTGGGGTGTTTCCCTCCTCTATTGATTTGTGATGTCTGCTTGAAGCATTGTGCCGGAAGGTGGGGTAGGTAGCATCCAGGCTCAGTGAAGGTGTGGGGATCTGCTAGCAATGTCTGCCATGGGCACAGGTGTGGAGAGAGGCTCATGTGAGCCACTTGTTTAGAGTTCCTGGTTGAGACATTTCTTCCATCCTTTGCCCTCTTGTGGCCTCTCTGGGAAAATACATGGAAGCCCTGGGATTCTGGGGCTTATCCAGGTGGGTCCAGGGGTTTATCTTTTTATTTTATTTTATTTTTAAATTTGTTTATTTTTGGCTGCGTTGGGTCTTCGTTGCTGCGTGCAGGCCCTCCCTAGTTGTGGCGAGCAGGGGCCACTCCTTGCTGCAGTGTGCAGGCCCCTCACTGTGGTGGCTTTTCCCGCTGAGGATCATGGGCTCCAGGCGCGCGGGCTTCAGTAGTTGTGGCACGCGGGCTCTAGAGCGCAGGCTCAGCAGCTGAGGCACACGGGCCCAGCTGCTCCACTGCATGTGGGATCCTCCCAGACCAGGGCTTGAACCTGTGTCCCCTGCATTGGCAGGCAGACTCTCAACCACTGCGCCACCAGGGAAGTCCCTATCTCTTATTTTAGAATTGAAAAATGCCCTTGGTGCCAGCAACATGTCCTGCACTCTGGATGGCTGCTCGGAGCTTCCATGGGACCAGGCAGAAACAGGTGAGGACCTCACAGGTTCTTGGCCCATGCCAGTGAATTGCCAGGATCGGCGGGCCTGTGCTGGGGATACAAGAGGGTTGTGAGTGTGGGTTCCTGGATGGAACAGTATGCACCTTGTCTCCTGACTTGGCCAGGTTGGCCAAGCTCATGGTGAACTAGGGCAATGGGGAGCCACGGAGTGTGCCTGAGTGTCAGAGGTATCCTCTGACATGCATATGAATTTGTGTCCCATCTCTTCTTGCCAGGCCTCTATAGGGCCTCTCCCAATGGCTACCAGTTCCCAACACTGGTGGGGGAGATAGTGGTGATGGGAGCCTTGGGTTCACCTTAACAATGGGTGCATGGAGCTGTGCTCAGGACCAGGGCAGCCTGGCCTCTTACTATAGGACCCTACAGAGACCTCCTTGTTGCAGCAGTAAATGTGTGTAGGGCTGAGGTTGACACTGCTGGTGGTGCAGGGATCCTGAACTCCATCCCTAAGACAGAAATGTTTCATGGGGACTTCCCTGAAATGGGACAGAAAGCAACTGGTCCAACTAGAAGCGGACCAGTGGGCAAGATGTTTATAATCTGGATGTTCAGGACTCAGGGCAGATGCAGGTATTCTGGAGCGGCTCTCAGCTCCTCAACCCCCTTGGGTATCATTGTTATGAGAGCTTTGTGAATCCACCCAGCTAAGTGGCTCCCACATTCTTCACCCACAGAAACTCTGAGCTAATAAACATGTATAGTTTTCAGTGGCTAACTCTGGGGGTCATTTGTTGTGGGGCAATAGCTAACTAATACACTGCCTAGCTGATTGGGGGCAGCATCTCATAGTCAATTGCTGCAGATAAACTGATGAATATTCACACTCACTGGGATACATGAAGATTAAACAATCTTAGAAAGACTTCTGGGTGTCATAATATTCGGGGACTTGCAACTGGGGATGAAGGATTGTGGATGGGCTCCTTAATCTATTTAACCAGAATTTAATTGATGATGGGGTTTTGCTTCTAATCTTTTGCACTAACAGCTAACACCATAGTGAATGACCTTTTACATACTTTACATGCAAGGGGGTAAATCCCCCAAGGTGAAATCTCAGGGTTTAGAGCATGAGTGTTTGTCATTTCAATAGCAGTCTTGAGAGTGCTCTCCACCAGAGTGGTCTCACCTGGTGCCCCCTCATCTGTGTGGAGGTGGCCCATTTCCCCACCCGCTGTCAGCTGACTTGGGATTCCCAGATCTTCTGGGTGAAAAATGTTGTCTTGGCATCATTTTAATGAGCATGTCTTATTGGGGATGAGGTGGAGAGTCTTCTCATGTGTTTAGGAGCTTCTCTGTGAACCTCCATTTCTCTCCGTGGCCCACTTATCTTCTGGGTGCTTTTACATTTCTATTAAATTATTCTCGCTAAGCTTCCAATTACTGAGTATTTATTATGTGCCAGGCATTTGATGTGCCCAAATGTTTTGGCATCCTTATGACACTTTCCATTTTACAGATGTGGAAACTGAGGCTCAGAGAGGCACTTGCTCCAGACAACCAGGCTCCAGCACCGAGGTCTAGCCACTCTGCCCACTGCCTCCTCCAGGGACATTCCAGAGCTGAAGCTTGGCCCACGTTCATCGTCATTCTCAATGGATAAATGTCTACTAGTGGAATTTCTGAGTCAAAGCATATGTACCAGTTCAAGGCTTGTATAATCCCCACACCTCTGCCTTACTCCTCTCCAGAAAGGCTATGCCTTTTAACACTCTCACCAGCAGCATTTGTACATATTCTCTTTTCCAAACACTAGGACTTTTCATAAAAGGAAAAACTGCCAGTTTGATAGACACACACACAGAGTGCATTGTTTTATTTTAAATTTCTTTGATGACTACACTGAACCTAAAAATATGTTTATTGACCATTAATATGTTTGTGTGTTTCTTATTTATTTATTTATTTATTTTTGGCTGTGTCGGGTCTTAGTTGTGCCACGTGGGATCTTTCGTTGTGGTGCGCGGGCTTCTCTCTAGTTGTGGCATCTGGGTTTTCTCTCTCTAGTTGAGGCGCCTGGGCTTAGTTGCCCTGTGGCATGTGGGACCTTAGTTCCCCGACCAGGGAACGAGCTCGTGTCCCCTGCATTGGAAGGTGGATTCTTTACCACTGTTTGTGTGTTTCTGTGTTTTCCTTTCTTTTCTTTTTTAGTGAATTGCCTGTTCATAGCTTTTACCTACTTTTCTCTTCAGGAGAATTTATATTTTTCTTCATGATCTCTAATAACTCTTTGTATATTAAGGATAGTAACACTTTCTGATATACACTACAGATGTTTTTTTCTCAGCTTGCTGTGGGCCTTTGGGTTTGTTTACTTGCTCCAAAATCTTAACTTAGTATCAAGTTTCCCAGCTGAGAGTAGAGCTTTTACTGCCTTCCTGTTTGCCAGAAAAGTCATCTGTCCACCGGAGGCTGGCAGCTTCACATCACAAGACTTCCAGTTGCTTCCGGAGTAGGTTCTGGGAGGGACTTCCCCAGTGTTTTTCTCAGTTCAGCTTTCAGAGGTGGGTAATGCACACTCCATGGTTTCCTCCCCCAAGAGAATGAGATTTTCCTCACCTTTCCTTCCTAACTTTTGCCCAACTGTCTCTTGCACACACTGAGGACACACGATCTGTGCCCTGAATTTTACTTAACAATATTGAGCCCCCACCCCCACCACTCACGTTAATAAATAGATATCTGAGCATCACAAAAACGATGAATTAGAAAACACATTAGATTACTGGAAAACAGCCCCCTCGTAGCATTTCTTTGGAAACGTCCACCTCCCTCCCGTTCCATCTTCACACAAGCCTGCGGGGTCGTTATGACTCCATTCTACAGGTGGACAAACTGAGGCTCACACAGACGGCCCACGCGGGGACTGGATTTGAAGCCAGGTCTGGGGACGCCAGGGCCCACTCGCTTGGTACTCAACAACCCTTGAGGACATCCCAGGGAGGTCGAGAACTAGAGTGGTAAAACCCATGTTGCAGCAGAGGAAACTGAGGCTCAGATCTTGAGTCCCAAACCAGATCCTGACTATCCAGGTTCGACTCGTGACACAGCCGGGTCTTATACAAATGGAAGTTGGATGGCGAATCAGGCTGGGATCCTGGCGGGAGCAGTTGCTCGGTGGCAGGGCAGATTCTGAGCTCTGACACCTTTACCGCACAGACCCAAGTTCAGAGCGCTCAGCGTCTTGGGGTGGGGGTCGGGGTCGGCTGGGCTTCCCGGGCAGGCCTGCAGATTGATGTCACTTCGAGCGGGCCGCTGCGGTGGGTAGGAGGCACTTTGTGTCTTTAAGACCGTTTGGAGGCGGGCCCTGACGGCTGACTCCGCCAGGAGCTCTCCTCCCCTTTAAGGCGCGCGGCAGGGGCGGGGTCCCGACGGCCCCTTTAAGGCGCCGTCCGCGTCCGCCGGCAGAAAAGCGGCTTAAAGGCGACGCGTGGCGCGATGGCGGCGACCCCACGCGCATGCCGGGGGCACGGGCGGCCCCTCCCGGTGCTGCTGCTGCTGCTGCTGTTGGCGTTGCCGCCTTTGGAGGGCCCGCCGGGCGCCGCCGCCTACTTCCCAGAGGAGCGCTGGAGCCCCGAGTCGCCGCTGCAGGCGCCGCGCGTTCTCGTCGCGCTGCTGGCGCGCAACGCGGCCCACGCGCTGCCTGCCACGCTGGGCGCGCTCGAGCGGCTGCGGCACCCCCGGGACCGCACAGCTCTGTGGTGAGCGCGGCGCCCGCGGCCCCGCATCCGGCCTGCTGTCCCCATCCCGGCGGGTCCACGCCGCGCCCCGCCCGCTGTCCTGGCACCGGGCGGGGCGGGCCAGCCCCACGCGTGCCTTTTGCTTGCTGTCCCCCATCAGGGCAGGACAAACCTACGCGTGCCTTCCTGCTTGCTTTTCCCCTGCCGCATTAGCACCAGCCTGAACGGCGCTTTGCAAGCTGGCCTCTTTAGGGTGGGGCGGCCCACAGCTCTGCCTTCTGGCCCCCACATTAGGGCATATCCGGGATCACCCGTGCCACACTGCCGGGGACTAACCCGCGAATCCACTTGGGAGCACACACAGCTTCAAAGGGAAGCTTGAGAACCCGCCCCCACCCCCAGTTGGGGCGTTGCAGTGGCCCACGTTGCACGTCTACTAACTGAACGTCTTTCCGCTCCTGCTGCTGTATTGCTCCCTGAACCCAGCCTGAATCGGACCTCCTGCCTTCTGACTACTGGAGTGGGTGGGTGGGGTGTGCGACGGATGGCGGAAGGTTGGGGGGAGTGGATCCTTCCTAGAAGCAGAATGGGGCAGGGCCATGAACAAGCCTGACTGGTGACTTACTGCTTCCTACCTCAGTTTCTTCATCTGGAAAATGGGGATACAAATACAATTCTAGTTGGGTTGTCTCTGAAGATGAACAGGTTACTGAGTGTGAAGCCCTTGCGCCTGGCATCAGTGACCAGAGCCGTGGTTATTATTATCATTACTGTTATTATTGTCATCGTTGCTATCCTTGTTGTTGACTAAATAACAGTTATTTTGGGAGAATAACTCTCAGCTGATGGTCACACTAGACTTCCAAATATTCCTTTTCCCTCCAGGCCGGATAATCCAAGCACACAGTTGGTGTTTAAGAAATGTTTGTTGAATGAATGAGTGACCACAGCCCACTCCAAAGTGGTATTGCTCATAGGAGAGAATTGAGGAAGGTGGGGCAGGGCTGCGTGATACATATGTATTTTTATTAAATCTCACATATTTAGCAGTGAATGTGGTTATAAGATCATAGATGCCCCATAGTACGAACGTCATCTAATGTGTGTTTCCAAAATTAGCTTGTTTAATCCCCTCTGCAGCCCAGTGAAGTGGGCCCTGTCCTCACCCCCTGTGTCACAGATGAGGAAATTGGGGCACGGAGCGTGGAAGTGTCTTGCCCAGGGCTGTGTAGCTGGTGGGACGCCCAGCCAGGTCGTGGGAGCCCTTGTTGCCTTGCTGCTGCTCGTCCTGCCTTGGTCTCCCTAACTTCACTCACTGGCCTGTGCTGTCTGCAGGGTGGCCACGGACCACAACTCAGACAACACGTCAGCCGTGCTTCGGGAATGGCTGGTGGCCATGAAGAGTTTGTACCACTCTGTGGAGTGGCGGCCGGCAGAGGAGCCCAAGTGAGTGCCAGGCCTTGCCCTGCCCCCTGCCCCCAGCTGGACTTGGCTGTGCCCCTGCTCACACACCCTCCATGACTCCCCATCATCCTGGGCCAGCCCCCCGCTCCCAGTCCCTGATGCTCCAGCCCAGCTCTGCAGCCTTCAGCGCTGGCTGTGGCTACTCTGACCCTACCTCAGCTTCACCAGTGGGTCAGAAGCCTCCCGTTGGACCTTTGCCCCCGCCGTTCGCTCCACCTGGAATTCCTTCATTCCTTGGTCTTTGTGGTGGACGCCCGCTGCTTTGTCCCCTGTGTCACTCAGCCGCAACATCAGCTCTGCTGCTTAGCGTGCCCGTGAGCCCCTGAGTGATGGGGACTGCGGTTCCTTTCACTCTTTCAGGATTAATGTCTGTACCCACCCACTGCCCAGACCAGATTAGGAGTCTGGGAGGACAGGCTCCGAGCTTTCTTGTGCTTTGCGTCTTCTCTCCTGGTGGCTCCCCCTCACCCTCAGGGATGTCTCTGCAAGGCAGTAGAGGCCCTTTCCCCTCGCCTCTGGGCCTTTGCACATGCTGTGCCCCCTACTGGGGACACACCTCCGTTCTCCTATTTTCTCCGTGCTTCTTCCCAGCCTTCAGATCCAGCTTACACATCCCCTCTTCCAGGAAGCCCTCTCTGACCACCCCACATTCAGCCAGCTCAAACCCTCTCTGGGCTCCAAGAATGCCCTGTGCTTCCCACATCACAGCTGCCTCTCTGCAGGTCCTACCCAGACGAGGAGGGCCCCAAACACTGGTCTGACTCACGCTATGAGCACGTCATGAAGTTACGCCAGGCAGCCCTGAAATCGGCCCGGGACATGTGGGCCGATTACATCCTGGTGAGTTTCTTGGCCAGCCAACCCATGGGTCCCCAGCCGAGGGTCTGGGGTATCCAAGGGAAGGCAGAGTGGCGGGATTCGGAGACCAGCCTTAACCCCATTTTACAGAGGGGAAACTGAGACTCTGAGAGGGGAAGTGAGTTGTCAGAGGTAACACAGCAAGTTAGCGGAGGAGCTGGGATTTGATCCTCGGCCACCTGGATTCTTAATCATCAGGAACGAATGGGCTTTTGTGTCCCCAGCCGACCCCTGTAGTTGCACACTTGGGTCATCTCCACTTTTATCAGCATCACCAGTGATGTGAGTTCTCTCTGCAACCACGATGATGACCTCGGGTCACTCCGAGAAGCAGGAGGATGGGGCGGGGGCTGGGAGATGTTGGCGACACTGAGCTGCTGAACCCTGACTTTTACTTCCTCCTTCTGGGCTTCTGGGAAGAGGGGAGCGGTTGAGGTTTTGAATGCAATGTTGGGTTACATGCCCACAGATCACGGGTCTCCTGTGAGCTCCTTCAGCCGGGTTCCTTGACCTGGGCATGGTCCCCTCCCCTGGTGCGATGGGCAGGGCATTGACAGCTGAGCCTGGTTGACCATGGAGGTTGAATGCAGTGATGCCAGTTTGACAGTGCCCGCGGTCGGTTTCCATCTTCGTGCCAAACCTCAAGCTTTGGTCTCTACCTTCTTAATTTATTAATCAGCATATATCTATCGTCCACTCCCTGTGCCCTCCTCGTGCCGGGCCCTGGGGACCCAGTGAGGGTCAGCACAGGCTGAGCCCCACCTTCCTAGCATCCCAGGAAAGGTGGATGTGACCAGAAAACAAACAAAACTGAATGAGGAAATATCAGAAGGCGGCCAGTGCTGTGAAAGGCACTTGATGATATATCAGTGTTCTGGGGCTGCCATAACAAAACACCAACACTGGCGGGCTTAAAACAATGCAAGTTTATTGTCTTGCAGCTCTGGAGGCCAGCAGTGTAAATCAAGGTGCAGGCAGGGCTGCACTCTAGGGGAGGATCCTTCCTTGCCTCTTCCAGCTTCTGGGGGCTCCAGGTGCTCCTTGGCTTGTGGCTGCATCACTCCAGTCCCTGCTTTTGTGGTCACGTGGTCTCTTCTCCTTATAAGGTCACCAGTCACTGAATTTAGGGCCTACCCTAATCCAGTATGAACCCCATCTCTTTTTTAAAGTAATTATTTTTTAATTTGTTTATTTATTTTATATTCTTTTCCATTATGGTTTATTACAGGATATTGAATATAGTTCCCTGTGCCAGACAGTAGGACCTTGTTGTTTATTCATCCTATGTATAATAGTTTACATCTGCTAACCCCACACTCCCAGTCCTTCCCTCCCCCATCCCCCACCCCCTTGGCAACCACAAGTCTGTTCTCTGTGTATGTGAGTCTGTTTCTGTTTTGTAAATAGGTTCATTTGTGCCGTATTTTAGATTGCACGTATAAGTGATATCATATGGTATTTGTCTTTCTCTTTCTGACTTACTTCACTTAGTATGGTAATCTCTAGTTGCATCCATGTGGCTGCAAATGGCATTATTTTTTCTTTTTTATGGCTGAGTAATATTCCATTGTATATTTATACCACATCTTCTTTATCCATTCATCTATCGATGGACACTTAGGTTGTTTCCATGTCTTGGCTATTGTAAATAGTGCTGCTATGAACATAGGGGTGCATGTATCTTTTTGAATTACAGGTTTGGCTGGGAATATGCCCAGGAGTGGGATTGCTGGATCATATGGTAATTCTATTTTCAGTTTTCTGAGGAACCTCCACACTGTTTTCCATAGTGGCTGCACCAGTTTGCATTCCCACCAACAGTGTAGGAGGGATGAACTCCATCTTAGTTTACATCTTAATTACATCTGCAAAGACCCAATTTCCAAATAAGGTCACGGCCACAGGTACCAGGGGTTGGGTGCCTCCCTTAGGAGGGGGCCCTAGCAGAGATCTGAAGGAGCCAAGGAGCTAGCCTTAGCGGGAGCTGGGGGCCAGCGTCCGAGGCAGAGGAAACAGAGCAGGGAGCAAGCTTGCGACATTCAAAGACTGGCGAGGAGGCCAGTGTAACCAGAGTGGAGTGATGGAGGGGGTAATGCTGAGGTGGTAGGTGGGGGCCGGACTATTCAGGCCAAGGGAGGGATGCGGCTTTTACTTTGAAGGTAATGGGGAGCCATGGAGGGTGTGTGAACAGGAGAGGGCTAGGTTCTGATTTCTGATTTCTGATTTTCAGAAGTCCCTGTGGCTGCCGTGGGGAGCAGGGCCTGTGGGGCAGGAGGGGGGGCAGCAGGAGGCCAAGGTGGGGCCCTGTATGGGACTGTGGGTTCAGGATGCGTTCTGAGGCCAAGGGGACAGGCCCTGCTGGATGTGTGGGTGCTGGAAGGACCTCACGTCCTGGCCTGAACCTTGTGGGGAGGACGGCACCATCTCCTGGGAGGAGTTAGGATGGAAGAGGCTCCTCCTGGGATCCCTGTGAGTTGGCGCCTTCTCAGACCATTTTATAGATGGGAAAGTGGAGGCTTAGAGAGGGAAGTGACAGCCTGCTGGGTGGGGTCTCAGAAACAGTGAAGAACAGAGGTGGGACTTGAACCTCCCAGAACCGTCCAGTCCAGGGCCACCTTGTCTGCTTCCCTGGGTTTTGCTTTCATGGTTTGACGTTGGCTGGTTTTCACTTTTTTCTCTCAGCAAACCTGGGTGGAACTCAAGGTTTTGGTTCAGAACTCAAAGCAGCTTTTGACATGCCGTATATTTTTGTAATCGGGGACTTCAGTAATCCATATTGGAATGTGAAATCATTTGTCTAGTGTTTTTAAATTATTATTAAAATGGCCTCTTTTTTTCTTTTTTTACAAACACTGTGGGTGTTACTTGTAAGAAAATATACAAGAAACAACAAGAAGCTTGGAAAGAAAGAAAAAAATCATACCTTGTAGTCGTACCTCCCAGAGAGGCTTGCTCTCTGGCTGCGTTTTTTCATTGAGGTTCAAGTCACATAACATAAAATTATCCCTTTTCAAGTGTACAGTTCAGCGGCATTTAGTACGTTCATCATGTTTTGCACCACAACCTCTATGTGCTTCCAAAATTAGTTTCCATCACCCCAGAGGAAACCCTGTGCCCATGAGCAGTCACTCTGCATCCCCCTCCCCCAGCCCCTGGTGACTGCTGATCTGCTGTCTGTTCTGTGGATTTGCCTGTTCTGGACATTTCACATAAACAGGATCATGCGCTATGTGGCCTTCTGGGTCTGGTTTCACTCAGCCTGATGTTTTCTGGGTTCATCCAGGTTGTAGCGTGTGTCAGTGCTTCACTCCTCTTTCTGACTGAGTGATATTCCATTGTATGGATGGACCACGTTTTGTTTATCCATTCATCCATCAGCGGACGCTTAGGTTGTCTCCACAGTTCGGCATCTGTGGATAAGGCTGCTATAAACGCGGTGTGCAGATGTCTGTTCGAGTCCCTGTTTCCAGTTCTCTCAGTCTGTACCTAGGACAGGAATTGCCGTAACTCCATGTTTCACTTCCTGAGGAACTGCCAGACTGTTCTGACTGTTTCCACTGCAGCTGTATTCCAAGGTCACAAATTCACATGTCCGCAGGGGTCTGGGCAGGAACATAACAGGACCGCACGGCTTGTCCCAAGGGACAGCCACCTCCCATCTCCAGCTGGGGCGTGCCACTTGGGAATGCCCTTCCCGCGTTGCTGGAGAAGGCAGGGATTCTAGTTTTTGCTCTTGTTTATGGCAAGTGATTCATACGTTCTAAAAATCCTGCATGGGGGGCTTCCCTGGCGGTGCAGTGGTTAAGAATCCGCCTGCCAATGCAGGGGGACACGGGTTGGAGCCCTGGTCCGGGAAGATCCCACATGCCGCGGAGCAGCTAAGCCCGTGCGCCACAACTATTGAGCCTGCGCTCTAGAGCCCGTGAGCCACAACTACTGAGCCTGCGTGCCACAACTACTGAAGCCCGCACTCCAAGAGCCTGTGCTCCGCAACAAGAGAAGCCACCGCAGTGAGAAGTCCGTGCACCGCAACGAAGAGTAACCCCTGCTCGCCGCAACTAGAGAAAGCCCGTGCGCAGCAACGAAGACCCAACGCAGCCAAAAATAAATAAATAAAATAAATAAAATTTTTTAAAAACCCAGAAAAACCCTGCATGGGTAACGGAAAGCATATCTGTGGACCAGATGCATTAAAAAAAAAACCCACCTCCTAATAATAGTTGTATAATATATCATGCCGTGTGTGTTTTCACATCCCAGTAGACAGGAACGTCCTTACCTAATTGTTTCCTGTGGCTTGATTTTTCAGTTGTCTCGACACATTCTGCAAGGGGACAGCAGGGCAGGGCCAAAGTTTCTGTAGCTGATTCTCCACTGCTAGACTCCTGGGTCGTTCCCAGTTTGTGTGATGACCAACCCTGCCATGAATATTCTGGTGTGGCCTTTCTGGAAGGTGTTGGTGACATACGGTTTTGGGGGGGCAAGCAGGCACCCCCCACCATGATGACCCTATTCATGGGTTGGTGAGTTTCCTTCCAGGCTGCAGCAAACAAGTTATCATCTTTTTACCCCAACATTCAAGGTGTTAAAAAAAAAAAAAAAAAGCCTTATGTAAAGATCCCATTTTTACGAACTTTTTGGTGGCATTTAACTTACATAGAAAAAAGTGTGTTCCAGCCCCGACTGTCCTCCTCATTGACCAGTGCTGCCCATCTTAAAAGTTCCCCTAAAAGGAGCCACGTGATGCACCCGCTGTCACTTCCCGTGGCTCGCCAGCACCGTGTGTGGGACCCATTTGTGTCGCTTCGTGCTGTGTGGTCCGTCCCTTCTCTTGCAGTGTCGTGTATTTCATTGTGTGAACGTAACTCTGCTGGTGACTTAGGCAGAGCTGTCCGTTGAGGAGCAGGTGGCTTCCAGGGCCGCATGTGCTATTCCAGGCGCCCCCCTCCCCAGGGCTCCGGCCTCTGCCCCAGCTGTTCCAAGCTGTGGCCTAGCCCGGCTCACTCTGGCGGCCCACACTGATGCCATGTCGGGTGTTTTGCAGTTTGTGGACGCGGACAACCTGATCCTCAACCCTGACACGCTGACCCTGCTCATCGCTGAGAACAAGACGGTGGTGGCCCCCATGCTGGATTCCCGGGCTGCGTACTCCAACTTCTGGTGTGGGATGACCTCCCAGGTCAGGGGGTTACCGTGGTAGGGCAGGGGCCTGGGGGTGGTGGGGGCTGGATTTGGAGTCTAACTTATCCTCACACTGCCTCATGGTGAGCATCTGATAAACACTATTGTGATAATCCTTAAATAGACCTTGAGGGAGGGTCTACGATTGTGTGCCCCCTGCCCCTACACCCATTACTGAGGCAGAAACACAAATGCAGAGAGAGGAAGCGACTTGCCTGCGCTCACATAGCTATGACGTGATGGTGCCAGGATGGGACTTCAGGCACAGCTTGATCCAGGTGTTCAAACAGTATTCCTCTTCCTCCATGCCTTGCGTGGCTTCATTTCCAAACTCCTGGGGAATGATCCCAGCAGCATTCAGCCAAAGTCCACTCTGATAGAACCTTGTCCAGTCTCCTCCTACCCCTGAACCAATTACTGAAGTCAGGAAAATGTCAGGCTCTGATTGTCCCACCCAGTGATGAGGGTGGGGTTTTAGGCAAAGCCAGGGAGAGTGAGGGGCTGGTGATGGAGCAGGGCTGTGCCAGGGGAAGGGGGCTGGGTGGCTAGAGCCAGGATACTGATCCATCCTATCTCCTCCTATCTTTTTGTTTTGAATTGATGTGTAATTCACAAAATATAAAGTTCACCATTTTAAAGTGAATAATTCAGTGGTTTCTATATTTTAAAGTATGTCATAGAAATCTAAATGTTATATGCTAACAATTCCAGTTCGTAAAGGATAGGAGGAAGAGAGAGGACTGTTCCAGAAGCTTCTAAAACTTCTCTTCTAAAAGATTGCCCCCCGACTTTCTTGAAGTCCCACTTCTGATGTTTAATTTTAAAATCAAAGGATCTCAAATATCCAGTCCCTTTTTCAGCTTTTTAATTTCCTTTCTCAAATGCTGCTTTTCTGATCAGAAGTATTGAGCTGGGTCTGCCAATGAGTGGCTGTTTCCCTGTGTTTCTGTGCCATTGCCCAGCAACTGAGACTCTGGAGCTGGAGACTGACAGGCCCTGCTCAGAGCCCTGCGCTCAGGGAATGCCCACCACAGCCAGAAACTGGCACCCAGTCTTACTCTCCGGGTGTTCTGTGCCTCCTGTTGTCCCGGGCCTCCAGCCTCACCTTTAGGGACCCCCATGCAAAACTCTGCCCGCCTCCCCACAGGGCTACTACAAGCGCACGCCTGCCTACATCCCCCTCCGCAAGCGGGACCGCCGGGGCTGCTTTGCAGTCCCCATGGTGCACTCGACCTTCCTGATTGACCTGAGGAAGGCGGCATCCAGGAACTTGGCGTTCTACCCTCCCCACCCCGACTATACCTGGTCCTTCGACGACATCATTGTTTTTGCCTTCTCCTGCAAACAGGCAGGTGAGCCCACAGGGGGTTTGCCATCATGGGGTGTCTCTCTGCTTCTTTGGGACCAGTGCTGAGCCCACAGAAGGTTCACAGAACCAGAACTGCAGGGTGCAGTGATGACTTCAGGTGCAGCTGTATCCAGGTGTTCAGATGATATCCCCAGGACCCGTTCTCTCTCCAGCCCTGGCTTTGCTGGGTGGCTTCACTCTCCAGGTCTTTTAAGATCTGCTTATTGAAAGTTATTTCCATCTTGATATTTTCCTATATTCCCCCAAATATCTGTGGTTGAGCATAATTGTTCCCTAGTGGTATACTTTGGGCAAAAAAAAAAAAAAGTTTAAAGAGGAAGAAAACATAGCCATATGCTGACCTGTCATTTATTTTTAAACCACGGTCAGCAAACTATGTCCCATGGGCCAAATCTGGCCCACTATCTGTTTTCGTATGGACGCAAGCTAAGAATGCCTTTTGGGTTCCTGGACCCAATTCCTATGTGTGTAGGTTGGAGGTGGGGGTGTATTCCCCACACCGACAAGCAATTCTGGGACCCCAGCAGGGTGTCTGAGAATTCAGCTCAATTCCAACTCGGTTCTGGCTCTGTCTACTTGGAGATAGCCTCAGATTCCACAGGTTAAGGGCTCAACCCCACAAAACTATGTCCCCCACCCCGCTTGAGATGCTGATCGCAAGTCCAGGTTGTCACCTGTGCTTCTGACCAAATGGCTAGAAATCAAAGGTTCCCGCGACTCCTTCCTTGGGTTCTGCTAATTTGCAAGAGCAGCTCACAGAACTCGGGAAACCTGTTTACTCACTAGGTTACTGTTTATTATAAAAGGATATAACTCAGGAACAACCCAGAGGAAGAGGTGCACGGGGCAAGGTTTGGGGGAAGGGGCGCAGAGCTTCCACGCCCTCTCTGGGCACGGTCCGAAGGCAGACTTGAGTTGTTGAGACAGAACTGTTTGGCCCACAGACCTAAATATTTACTGTCTGGCCCTTCAATGAAAATCGTTTTCGTTGGGTTTATCACTTTAAAAAAAGATATATACTCATTATAAAATTTGAAACCATTCAGAAAAGCACTAACACAGAGATAATGTTACTCATGGTTTGTCCAACTGCATCTCATTTTTGTGCATAAATGTGCATCTTTACTGTTCACCTGCAGTTTTGCGGTTTGCCTGGTCGTGGAATCCTGCAGGGACTGAGTCAGTACCGGTGCAAGGCACTCGTTAACAGTTCTGGAGTTTTTTGTCTTCTTTCCTGGCACTGCGAACCCCTGTTCTGGCTCCAATTCCCAGATGGAGCACCGAGGGGGGGCGGTCTCTGCCGGTTGCTGGGAACAGCTGGACCCATTTTACGCTCTGGCCCCATGCTGGGCCGTGAGGCTAATGCTCTGTTCGGAGGTTGCCTCCACTGCCTTATTGCTCTGTTTTCAATTTTGATTGTTGTTTCCTTGGCCCCAGAGGTCCAGATGTACGTCTGCAACAAGGAGGTGTATGGCTTTCTGCCGGTGCCACTGCGGGCACACAGCACCCTCCAGGATGAGGCCGAGAGCTTCATGCACGTGCAGCTGGAGGTCATGGGTGAGTCTGCCTGCGCCAACCTGGGAGGGCTGAGTCGCCTCCCTCTCCCTGCCATCTCGCGTCTGTGAACACTGACTGAGTGTCTGCTGGGCGCCAGTCTCTTCGCCGGGCACTGGGAACCCAGTGTGAACAGGTGGACGGCTGCCCTCCCTCTCACAGAGTGCTGGCTTGCAAGCAGCTGTGCACGGCATGCTCGGGGAAATGAGGGTGGGCTTTCTGGCGGAGGTGGCGTTAAGATGCAGGGTGAGTAGGAGTTAGCCGATAAGAGGATTGCAGCCGGAGGGAGCAGCACGTGTGGAGGCCGGGAGGCTGGAGGGGCTGTGAGCTCAGGAAACAGGTGAGGTCGGCGGGACAGAAGTGGGGCTGGTGAGCTGGGCAGGGCTGGCAGGCAGGGCCAGGGCGGGGGCCTCAGACATTCGGCTGAGGAGCGGGCCTTTTCCTCCGGGGCAGTCAGGAGCCATGGAGGGTGTAGGAGCAGTGAGGGCAGCAGGTTTCACTGATGGCCCTGCATGTGCGTGGCAGCATCTAGGACACAGCCATTTCGGGCCATTTTGTCACTCATGTCCCTGCCAACCTCCAGACCCACTATTGTTTGTTTAATATCTATCTTAATGGACACTTTTTTTTTTTTTTAACTTGAATACATTTTAAAAAGGAGACTATACCTGGTCCTGGAGACTACATACTTTTACCGTGGTTGCAAGCTCATGTCTTTCTAACACATATACAGATAGATCCGTAGACTATTAAACTAGCAGCTGTCCCTCTGGTGAGGTGGGCTGAACGCACAGGGCCGAGCTGCCATTGATGCTGCTTGAGGAGGGGATTCTGCCCCGGCTGAGGGTCTCTGAAGCAACCGGATAGTGGTACGGCGTCCTCTTCCATAGGGGCCTTGCCCTGTGCTGACCACATCCCTGTGAAGACCTGGGAAGCAGCATGGCCGTTCCTCCCACTGCACAGATGGAGAGGGCCTTGGAGGGCCAGGCCCCTGCCCTGAGGTTCAGTCCGTGCCCCACCCCCTGGGCCCGGCTCTGATCCGTTTCTAGAAGGTTCTGTCTGTGGCTTCCCCTTGTGGCTGAAGATGGAATGACACCCTACCTTCTTTGTTTTGTGGGGGCTTTGGGGTCTTTTGAGGTGACACCTGGAGGCTGCAAGGTCATCAGTGTGAAGACCCCCGCGACACCCAAGTGTCTGTCCCATGTAGTTGCCCAGGCTCAGCCTGGCAAACCCACCAGGCTGTAGTCATAAGAAGTGGGTCTCTGCCTCTTGCCAACTCCTGTGGGCGAGCGGAACCCAAGAAGCTTCTCCAGGCTGCCATAGTTTTCCTAGTTTAACTTTTCACATATATTTCCCTTGTTATTTTTGGTCAGAAGACTGTTTACGCTGCTGTTATAAACGGAAGGCACAACAGAAGCGTGAATATTTTCGTGTTTCTCAAGCGCCAGAGCAAATCACACAACAGACGGAAGGAGGGTCTGGAGGTTTCAGATATTTGTGCAAATCCTTCCTTACAGTTCTAGTGAAAACCACCTTTTTTCTCCACCTCTGTGTGGGTACCTGTTCCAGGGCTGTGCATGTGATTTTTCATGTGTTCAAAAGTCTTTCGGGACTTCCCTGGCGGTCCAGTGGTTAAGACTCTGCGCTTCCACTGCAGGGGGCACAGGTTTGATCCCTGGTTGGGAAACTGAGATCCCGCAAGCCGTGCGGTACGGCCCAAAAAAGAAAAAAATCTTTTTTACAATGAAATTTCAAGCTTAGAGAAAAGCTCAGAGTGATGCCCTCTGTGTGTGGGGAATCCAGCAACTTCCTTCCCTACCTGCTCATGGACTACGGGGTGTCTTTCCCAGTTGGCCCCATAAACTTGGCTCAGTGTAAATCCTGTTCTTTGAGTTTTAGCATACACAGCAGTGACAGGTCATATGTGTGCAGCATGATGATTGTTTTTATTTTATTTTTTAATTTTTTTATTAAAAAAATTTTTTTTCAATGTTATCATGTTTTTATTGATCAATCTGTGTCCAATTAAAACATAGACAACCAAAAAAATACCCTTATCTAAAAGCAAACAACTCAGGAACATCCAGATGCAAGAGGTGCATAGGGCAAGGTATGTGGAAAACAGTAAGGAAGCCTGCATTCCCTCTCGGAGCTCGCCGTTCTCTGTTTTTAATATCCTTGTCACCAGACACGGACCAGGCTCTGGCCCTCCCCAGGGTCCCCCACTGTCATGATTCCACCAGCTGACGGTTTTTTTCCCTTTTTGTGCTTCTCATCAGTCAAGCTGCTCAAGTGCGGTGTCTTCTGCCCCATGTCCTCGTCTGTGCTGTCACCGGGTGCTGCGTGTGGCTGTGGCTCGTTCTCTTGTCTTGCTGTGTAGTATTCCATGTAGATGTTCAGCCACAGATTCATTCACTCTTGGCTGTGTCATATGTCACTTTACCAGTCTTCTCCTGAGCGGCATGGGGGGGCATTTCCCATTTTTCCCAACATTGCCATGTGCGAGAGAGTTCTAGACATGCATCAGTGGGTGCAAAGTTAGGGAATATCCACAAGGTTGCCCTCACTTCTTACACCAGTTGCAAAATCTGGGGTCCCCAAGACCATGCTCAGGTTTGATAATTCACGAGAGGGACTCAGAGCTCACTGGAAGCTATTATACTCACAGTTATAATTTATTACAGCCAAAGGACACGAATTGAAATCAGCAAAGGGAAAAGGTGCATGGGGCAGCATCCAGGAGCGTTCCAAGCACAGAGATTCCTATTGTCCCTTCCCCGTGGAGTCATATGGGCAGTGCTTGCTTCTCCTAGCGCTAGTATGTGACAACATGCATGGTGTACTGCCCACCAGGGATGCTTCCCAAGCCTTCATGGCCAGGGTTTTTACTGGGGCTCCTACACACAGATAGAGATGATTGCCACGTGGCTAACCTCCATCTCCAGTCCCTGCAGAAATTGAGCCAATACCAAGTAGCCCAAGACCTCCACCCTAAATCACACTGTTGGCATACATACCCAGTATGGCCCAAGCCCTGAGATAAACAAAGACGTTTCCAAGGGCTTCAACCTCCCAGGAGCTGGGAGCAAAGGCCAGACCTCTCTGTGGTCAAGTTTAATTCTTCACCCTATGATGGGTCTAGGGGTGTTACATTTTTTGACATGGCTCTCTGGAAAGGCTGCATTGTGTTGCTCCTTCTGGACCCTAATATGCTCCATTTTCCCAGAACTGATAAGAAAGGATGAAGAGATACCCCCACTTCCCATCAGCAGGTCCTTTCACCATCCACACCCCAAGTGGGCAGGCAGAGGCTGAGAAAGAGAGGGAAAGGGCACCTGGGATTTGAATTTGGGTCTTCAGATCCCAAAGCCTTGCCCTTGGGTCCTAGGCTCCCCTGAGGAGGACGGGGTGGCAGGGAGCTCTGACGGGCCCTGGATAGGAAGAAACCCCAGGGCACAGTGTCCCTGGAGGAGGCCCTGGCTGTGAGGTGGGAGGTGCCAGGTTGACCCTGAGCCTCGCCCAGGCTTCTCCCAGACAGAGGGGCCTGTGTCTGTCCTTTGAGCTCACACAGGGCCTTTGTTCTTGGGGAGGCAGATGCCACACTCACCTTTTCTGGGCCAGCCTGGTAGATGACCAGGAGCCTCACCAGGCCCACAGTCCCCTGTGGATCTAATCCTTCTGTGGGAAACCGTCAGGGATGTACCAAGACAGGGCCCAAGGATATGGTCTGAGCACTGCTCACAGCAGCTAAAAGGGGAACAATCACGAACACCCTGAAATTCTTGGCATACCTGGGCTCGTAGGTGTGTCACTCCAGTCACATGGCCATCTTCTCCCTGTGTGTCTTCACACTGTCTACCCTCTGTGTGTGTCTGTGTATCCGAATTTCCCATTTTTATAAGGACCCCAGTCAAACTGCTTAGGACCCACCCTAATGACCTCATTAAAGATCCTATTTTCTAAATAAGGTCACATTCTGAGGTACCGGGGTGTCAGGATGCCAAAGTATCTTTTTGGGGAGGATACAGTTTCACCCAAAACAATGTGTGTGATTTCATGGCATCTTATCATGACATAAACCTCTGAGAGATTTATTAGCCCATTTTATAGATGAGGAAGGTCATTCCTATGTTCATTTTATGAGTTTGTGCTGAGCTCTGTGTTGTGCGTAGGGAGCCAGTGTGAGTGGACAGACCTGGTATCCGTCTGGCAGAGCTCATGGGAGATAATCAGGGAGCCGGGGAGGTAGGACAGCAGAATGAGGCTTTGACGGAAGCCCAGGCGCTGTGGGGACCCCCGAAGAGGTACCTGACAGCCTGGGGAGGTCAGGAGATTCCTCTGCTGCCACCCGCCCACCCCCCGCCCCGTCCCAGAAGGCCTCTTAGCTGATAACTCAGGGGGAGGAGGGGAGGAAGGAAGGGTATTTCAGTAGAGGCCCAGCGTGTGCAAAGGTCCAGAGGTAGGAATGGGGGATGGGTAAGTCTGGAGCAGTGCCAACAGCCAGCGTGGGTGGGAGGCGGAGGAGAGAGACTAGCACTGATGCTGTGAGTGGGGCCGTGTCGGACAGGGTCTCCAGCACCAGGCTGAGGAGCTCGGGATGACGGAGCCACGCAGAGGGTGGGGAGGGGGCGTTGGAAAGAGGCTGGACACCCCCCCACTTCGCAGTGACCCCCGTGACCCCTCGGCTTCTCTCTGCCACCCAGTGAAGCACCCACCCGCGGAGCCCTCGCGGTTCATCTCGGCGCCCACCAAGACGCCAGACAAGATGGGCTTTGACGAGGTAGGCTGGGCCTTCCCTCAGGGGTGGGGCCGGGGGCCGACCTGGAGGGTCCAACCGAGGCTCTGGGCCACAGGTCTTCATGATCAACCTGAAGCGGCGGCAGGACCGACGGGAACGTATGCTGCGCGCGCTGCAGGAGCAGGAGATCGAGTGCCGGCTGGTGGAGGCTGTGGACGGCAAGTGAGTCCCACCCCGGCGGGGGAGGGGCGGCTCCACGTGTGGGTGTGTAGACCTCGCGGGTGGCGGCTGTGGAGCGGATGTGAGTCTGACCCTGCGCGGGGTGCTGGCAGGTCTGCGCACATGGTGTAGACCACGCCCTGGCAGCCCACATTGGGTCCAAGAGGGGTGCGCAGGTTGGGGGGGGGTGGCAAGGGGGAATGTCGCTAATGGTGGAATTGTGGGCAGAGAGAGTCTTCCACTGACCCCCTCCTGACCCCCCTTGCAGAGCCATGAACACCAGCCAGGTAGAGGCACTGGGCATCCAGATGCTGCCCGGCTACCAGGATCCTTACCACGGGCGGCCCCTCACCAAGGGCGAACTGGGCTGCTTCCTCAGCCACTATAACATCTGGAAAGAGGTGGGTCCCGCAGCGGGGCAGGGCCCTCCTCAGCCTTCTTAACAGCTCAAGGAGGGAATCACCTGCACCCCAGACAGTCTTGTCTCTTTAGTGAATGTGTCACCTGAACCCTGGGTGGGTGAGCTGCCGTCCTTCTCCTGTGCAGATGTGGAGCCTGAGTCTGGGGAGGGTTGAGCCTGACTCTAGAAACAGGTAGGGTCTGAGGCCCAGGACCTCGAAGCAAAACCTCTTTATGTCCACCCACTGTCAAATATCTAGAGCCTGGGCACCGTGCTCAAAGCTTACTAGTAGGAGTAATAGCCATGGTGACGATAACTAATGCAGACCCCACACATTGGTACCCCATTAGCCCCAGAGGCTCATCACACACCCTTGGAAGGAAAGGTTATGATGGGCGAGGATGCCAGGCACGGGCTGGAACCTGGACCAGCAGGCGTGAGGCCAGATGGGGCATTTGGTGTTTGAGGCGACAGGTGCTCAGCCAGGTTGCCCTCCTTTTCTGATATTCATCATGGAGGTCATGGGGCAGGGATTGCAGTGTCCGGGAAGCTGTAGAGCCAGAGGGGATCCAGGTTCAAGTCCAGCCCTGCCTCTGAGAGGGGTGAGCTCTGTGAGCAAGGAAGGCATTTCCCAATCTGAGCCTCAGTTTCCCCAGATGATGGAGTCACAACTTTAGGGGCAGTCGTGAAGATTCTCTAGTTCATTCATTCTGGGAACATTTGTCAAGGACCTACTATGTGCCCAGCCTGCTGCTGGTGCTGGGGACACGACAGCCACCAAGATAGACCCAGCCCCCTTCAGGGGGCTTACAGCCCTGGGAGGTGGGGAGACTGATGATAATCCACAAAGAAATGAATGACAATGAAATAAGTGAGAGGCATCTACAGGAGAGGCCCAGGGTTATGAATTATCCTCAACTGGCAGCTTTGGGTGATAGTCAGGGAGGACCTCTTGAGTAGGTGCCAGGTGAGCTGAGGCCAGAAGGGTGAGAGGGAACCTACCTGCTGCTGTGTGGGGGAAGGGTGCTCTGTGTCAAAGGCACAGCGTAGGCCCAGGCCCTCGGTTGGGAAGGAGCAGCCAGGCTGAGGTGAGGCTGTGGAATCTGCTGCCAAGTTGTGAGGAGGAAGTTTTGGCCGGGAGGTAGATCCAAACTGGTGGTGGTGTGTGTGTGTGGGGGGGTGGGGTTTGCTTTTCTCCTGGTGCCCCAGAGCTTTTAAGCAGAACTGGCTTCGGGGTCTGGCCTGGCTTTGATCTCTCCAAGATCTCAGCAGGGCCTCCTCCCTCAGGTTGTGGACCGCAGGCTGCAGAAATCACTCGTGTTCGAGGACGACCTGCGCTTCGAGATCTTCTTCAAGAGGCGTCTAATGAACCTTATGCAGGATGTGGAGCGGGAGGGTCTGGACTGGGACCTCATGTGAGTGGGGCCTGGGAGGGGCCAGAACTCAAAGGTGTGGCCTAGAGCCTCTAGGTCGGGGGGCCTTTGCAGGTTAATATGTTGGGCCAACTTTTGGGAGCTTGGCAGGAGGACTTGTTCTTGACCCAGAAGTCTAGGGACCTGGTGGAAGCCTGCCAGCTCGTTCAGGGTTTGGAGACTTGACTGGAGCCTGTGGGATAGAGAATAAGGCTAAGATTTGACCCGGAAGCCTGGGGAACGTGGCTAAAGAGCTTAGGGTGTGGCCTGGGGTGGGTTTGATCCGAGCTTCGATGCAGGGCCAGAAGCCTGGGGGCTTGGCTGAGTGGGGTATGCCCACGGGAGCCTGGGTCTCAGACCAGTGCTAGGTAGAGTATGGCCAGCATGTTTCTGGAACAGTCCCTTGGCATCTCATGTAGGTGGGTTGGTTCATCCTCCCCACCCCACCCCTGCCCCCACCACCACGTGCAGGGCCCTGATGTGGGTTCTGGGCCTCAGACTCAGGACCATGCTACTGATCGGAGCAGTGGCTTCTCCCCTTCACTCCTGACTGCTCACCCTATCCGTCACCTGGCCCGCCTGCCTCACAGCCCTCTGAACCCAGAGCAGCTCCCCTCTCAGCTCCGCTCTCCTTCCTGTGGCACAGCCTCCCCAGCTCCAGATCCTCCCTGGCACCCTCAGAAAAAGCCCCCTCTCCTCCCTGCGGCCCCAGACCCCTGTGGGCCTGCTCTCACCCCGTCCAGTCACACCAGCCTCCTCATTGCTCCCCACCCCCCCAGGGCCTGACAGGGGCTCAGTGGATCTCTGCGTTAGCACTCTTGGGTGGGCAGGTGGGAGGAAGGTGACAGGGCCCCCATCCTGCACCCCAGCTACGTGGGCCGGAAGCGGATGCAGGTGGAGCACCCCGAAAAGGCTGTGCCCCGCGTGAGGAACCTGGTGGAGGCCGACTACTCGTACTGGACGCTGGCCTACGTGGTCTCCCTGCCAGGCGCCCGCAAGCTGCTGGCTGCCCGGCCGCTCTCCAAGATGCTGCCCGTGGACGAGTTCTTGCCGGTCATGTTCGACAAGCACCCAGTGTGAGAGGGGCTGGCGGTGGGCAGGCGGGCTGGGGTCTCGCTGTGGAGCTGGCCTGGGTGGGGGCGTGAGGCTCGTGGGTCCCAGGGAGGTGGCTTTCCCTCTGCCTGCTTCTTCCTCCATCTGGTCCCTCGCCGCCGCCCTCCCCCCACCCCTGCCACCCACTTCTGTCTCCATTCGTCTCTCACCCCCCAACCCACTGCGGCCCCCGTGCTCCCCTCCCCTGCAGGTCTGAGTACAAGGCCCACTTCTCCCCTCGGGACCTGCGCGCCTTCTCCGTGGAGCCCCTGCTCATCTACCCCACACACTACACAGGGGACGACGGGTACGTGAGCGACACAGAGACCTCGGTCGTGTGGAACAACGAGCACGTCAAGACCGACTGGGACCGGGCCAAATCCCAGAAGATGCGCGAGCAGCAGGCCCTGAGCCGCGAGGCCAAGAACTCTGACGTGCTGCAGTCCCCGCTGGACAGCGCTGCCCGGGATGAGCTCTGAGAGCTCTGAGGGGCGGTGGCCATGAATCCAAAGCAGCCTGTCGCTGGCCCGGCCCCCGCACGCCCGCCGGGGACAGCGGGGCCCCTGTGGACCCCTGGCAGGCCAAGGAGGGCTCCCCACACAGGGCGGCGTCCAGCCAGCTCTTGCTCAGCAATCACGTGCACGCAGGCAGCATTAACGGAGGTGCCTGCTGTACGCCAGGAACAGGTGGATTGGGTGGCAACAATTCGTGCGCCCAGCACTTTAAGCGAGTACTGGGTACCAGGTTCCTGCGTTCCGGCAGTGAACGAGGCATGATTATTCCCTCCCTCGGTGACGGATCCAGTCGTCAGGCATTATCGATCCCCCATCAAGAAGCAGGCGCTAGTGATACACATTCACTGTTTGAATTCATTCGAGTATTTATTGAGTGCCTACTGTATGCTGGGCACCATTCCAGGCTCTGGGACTAGTGAGGTAAACTTTCATTTATTCAGAGACATATTGAGCACCTACTATGTGCCTTGTACTTGTGACACAGAAGTCCTTACTGACTCGGTGCATTTATTGAGTGCCTGCTGTGTGCTGGGAGCTGAGCTTTGTGCTAGGGCTGAAGATAAACAAGATGCTTTTCACTCCTAATTGGTGTCTTCCCCACCCATCCAGAGAGCATCTCCTGTGTGCCGGGCACTGGTGATACAAAGCAGGATGACAGCTGTTCAGTCAGCATCTGATCACCAACAGAGATGAAGGAGTCCTTTCGTTTCTTCATGCAGCAAGCATTTATTGAGTGCTGGCTGTGTGCCTGACCTCATGGACTCCCAGTGGGGCTGACTGAGTTTGATTCCTCATTTCCCGCCACCCCCCTTCACCCGAGCCGTGTGCAGATAACATCCTCTGTCCACCGCCCAGGAGAGGGGGTGGCTCTTCCCTTGCCAGGGGCAGCCACGGGTTCCAGCAACCCCATGTCCTCATGCAAGGCCCCCCTGCTAGACCCAGCCCCCCTGGAGCGGGTGAGGGGTGAAGCTGGGGGCAGGGTCTCCCATGCCCACTCCTGGTCTCAGTTGCTTGACTGCCCTGCCCTGCACGTCAGGTGTGGTCTCTGCCTGCTCGATGGCGTTCCTCTGTCCAAGCCTTTGGTGGGATCATGCATTTGGGGCCTCGCGTGGGCTCCGCTGCACTGGGGTGCTACCCACGGCCCGGGCAGGACGTCCCCCGGCACAGGCTGGAGGACTCGCTGGGTCTTCAGCCTGAAACGAATGTCAGAGCCGGCCAGCGGTGCCTCATTCTCTGAGGGATAACTAACTGCTGTCCGGGTCGGGTCCTGGATAACTTGCTTATTTTTTTATTAAATGTTCCTGGTTGGTTTTCACATACATCTGTGTTCCCTTCTTGGCCCAATGCTCTGCTCACCACCTATGCACCACCCACACTCCCCACCCACCCCCCCGCTTCAGGCCAAGATGTGGGAGGAAACCAGGTGCGGCGGGGGGAGTGAGACCCCGGGGTTCCAGTGTGCCCCATAAAACTTCCCCAGAATAGCCCGGGGGCGACAGATGGTCAACTTCACTCTGTCCTGCGGGGTCAAATAACAGAATGAAGAGGGGGGCTGTCATAGTTTGGAGTCTCCAGAAAACAGACCCCAAGATGAGGATTTGAATTATCCGAGAGGTGACCCCAGGAAACCCTGATGGCGGTGGGGACATGAGGCAGAGAGGGAAGGAGCCCTTCAGGGGGTGCCAGTGAGCAATTGGCGGGGTGGGGGGAGGCAACTGGGGGGCAGGGGCAGCATAGAGCATGCACCTCAGAGTGGTCCCACCCCAGGGGCGAGGGAGGTGGGGCATTTATCCATCCTCAACAGCATTTGAATTTTCTGGGTCAAATAAGGGTTCTCAAGATTCTCAAGCCCTTTTAGGGTGTGCAGGCATATACCTGAGGCTTTTACAAAATAACGGATGGTGTGTGATCCTCGTGGAAAAACGAGAACATACAGCTAAACAAACCGAAAAAAGCAAAATTAAATCACACGTCCTCAGAGACAACTCCTAACTTTTTAGTGACAAACCTTTCAGTCTTACCCATTTGCATGGTACAAATATATACATGTTTTGAAAAAGAGGATTCGTGTTACATAAACTCTGTTACAACCTGCTTTTTTCTTTTTCTCCCACACAACACATTTTAATTTCATAAACACGGGATCAAATTGTACCCGGATTTTTTTCAGCAATTTTCTTTTTAAATTTAACAACATATTGCAGACATTCTAATCAGCGCAGATGTCTACCAGGTCTTTTTGGATTGTTAGAATAAAATAGGCTGTGATCAGGATGGACCAGCATTTATTCAATCATCCTGATGGAAGAATATCACAGCCTGGCAGTGAACAGTATTATACAATCCATCTTTCCTCCTGGAGTGTTTATTTCAGTTGGGTAAGTTGATACAGGTGGGATTGCTGGGTTAACAGAAATGCGCCCTTGAAGTTTCAGTAGAGGCTGCCATGTTTTCTTGTTAAATCTTAGCTATTCATCATGTATCTGCGAGGGTGGATGATCCCAGTTTATTAACCAGTCTCCTCTCGTAGAACACTGGAGTCGTTTCTCATGTGTTACCGTTACATGTTATGTTTCCAAATCTTATTTTAACCTGGTGGATCTCAATTGGGGGGGGGCGTGGATTTTGTCCCTCAGGGACATTTGGCGATGTCTGGAGACGTTTCTGGTTGTCATGACTGGGGGTGGGTGCTCCTGGCATCTAGTGGACAGAAATTAAATTCCCTGAGTGCACAGGGGGGACCCATAACAAAGAATGATCCGGCCCCAAAAGTCCACAGTCCCTACACACAATTCCATTCAGCCCTTTGGGGACAGAAGTCTCTAGAAGAGTCTTCTTCGTGGCATGAGTGAAATTTCCTTTGCCATGAAATGTCTCTGATTCAAACGTAGATTCTCGGGCTCTGCCTCCAGACTGAAGGGGTCAGAAGCTTGGAGGTGGTGCCTGGGAACCTGAGTTTTCTTTCGATGCCCCCATCCAGTTATCTAACTCTGATCTCCCCTTTGCTCTCTGAACATCTGGGAGAACCGCATCCTTCCTTCTAGAACATTCATACAGGAATGACTCCACAGAACTGGCTCACCGGGGGAACTGAGGCGCCCCACGCTCACAGAAGGCGGACGGTCGGGAGGTCCTTGCAACCTCCAACTTGGGGCACACACCCTGTCTCTGTGATTCAGGAATAGGATGCTGTCTTTGCCTTCATCACAACTGCTTTTCAGTGCCCTCCAAGCTTGTCACTGAACAAGGGAATTTGGATTCCAAACTATCAGATGCTTCCATGCCCTGCTGCCGGCCCAGTGAAGAGGAAGCAAAACCAAGACAGCTCCGGTTTCTTCTGCCTTCCAAACCGCCCCCAGGACACCTCTGGCCGGTGGACCGGAGCACAGGCACAGCTGCAGGGACCTCTTCCAGCGTGCAGCTTCTGCCCAGAAAGGGGTTGGGTGGGAGTGGGTGCTGACGTCAACCCACCACTCCCCCTCGTTTATGACTGCACGTTGTGGTGATGGTAAGAATGATGGTGAAATTGCAGGCTGCGTAATCATAGCAACCATTCTATGTAATTGCAGGGTTAGGAGCAGAATAATTATAATGCAATCTAACAAATTATGGAATGAAATGTAATCTTACGTAGGTCGTGAATCACATAATTGTGTTACACCCTCCAGGAACTGACTGTGCATTTTGTTGACATTCCCTGGGTAGTCCTGCCCTGTTGGCAGGTGCCGCGAGGAGGAGGCTTGGGTAAATAGTGGGGGCGGGATTACAGTAGTTTAAGGCGGGTGGGGGAGGGGGGAGGTGGGGAAGCTGAACCAGAGGGTTCAGGTGAGACTGGAGGGTGGGGTGAGCGTAAGGGCGGCGGTGCTAGAGTTTAGCTTAAGGTTGGGAAAAGTGGGGAGAAACAGGAGGGGAAGTTGAAGAAGAATGGATTAAGTCAGGGGTTGGCAAACTATGGCCTGAATCTGGCCAGCCATGTTCTGTTGTTTAAAAAAAAAAGTGGTTTTTTTATTGAGATGAAACTCAGGTAACATAAAATTAACCATATCAAAGTGTGCAATCTCATGGCAGTCGATGTACTCGCATTGTTGTGCAGCCATCACCACTATCCATTTCCAAACTTTTTCATCCTCCCAAACTGAAACCCTGTCCCCAGTAAAGACTAAGTCGCCGTTCTCCCCTCCCCCAGCCCCTGGCAATCACCCTTCTACTCTCTGTCTCTATGAATGTGATGGCTCTAGGGACCTCATATAAGTGGAATCATACAGCAATTGTCATTTTGTATGTAGCTTCTTTCACTCAGCATAAAGCCCTCCGGGTTCATCCATGTTGTAGCAGGAGCCAGACTCTCCTTCCTTTTTGAGGCTGAATAATATTCTGATCTTGGGCGGCCTCGGCCGGCAGTGGCTTGAAGCAGGATCTCAGTTTCCCCGAGCAGAGACTGAAGCCAGGCCACAGCAGTGAGAGCACTGAATCCTAGCTACCAGACTACGAGGGCCAGTGGCTGGTGACAAGTCCCTGGCTTGTCTGCTTTGTGGAAATGAATTTCAATAATGGGACGGAAAGTAGTGAAAAAAGTAAAGTGTTTACTAGCAGGAAAAAAAGAGTACATGTGAATAGACACGCACGGGTGGGCTCAGAGAGAGAGTTGCGCCTTCGTGGTAGTTCAGATCATTTATACAGGGCATTTCTGCTGGGTTTCCTCTGGTCAATCGTCTTGCTTTGCCTGGCTCTGAGTCCGTATTTGGTATAACTCAGGGTCCTCCCCTGTGTGCACGCGCATCTCTTAGCCAAGATGGATTCCAGCGTAGAGGCCTGTGGGAAGGTTGACACCATCTAATATGGGGTGGCGCCCCCCACCTCCTTTGTTGGCCCCCGAGGAGCCTTTCTGGGCTTGTGTAGTCGGGAAGTTCTCCCTGACCTTAAGAATGAGAAATATGTGGTCTCTTTATCTTTTATCCAGGCAGGACTCAGCTTCTCTCTCCCCCTGCCATTATCTATCTGTCCACAGGGGACAGCTGCTCAGCCTGGGGTCCATCTATCTCCTGCCTCAATTCCACTGCATGTAAGTATAGATCACATTTTGTTTATCCATTCATCTGCCAGTGGACACTTGGATGGCTTCCACCGTTTGGCTATTCTGAATAAAGCTGCTATGGACGTAGGTGTACAAGTATCTGTTCCATATTTGCTTTCAGTTCTTTTGGGTATACACCCAGAAATGTATTGTTGGAGCATATGGTAATTCTATGTTTAATTTTCTGAGGAACTCTCATCCAGTGTTCCATAGCTGCTACACGTCTTTTAAAAAATATATATTTATTTATTAGTGTTTATTTTGGTGAAATTCACATAATATCAAATTAACCAATTGAAGTGTACAATTCAGTGACATTTAATACATGCACAAAATTATGCAACCATCATCTCTGTCCAGTTCTGGGGTATTTTCAGCACCCCAGTGGAAACCCTGTACCCATTAGCTGTCACTCCCCAGTTCCCCCTCCCTGCAGCTTCTGGCAATCTGCTTTCTGTCTCCTCTGAACATTTCATATGAATGGAATCATATACTATGTGGTCTTTTGTGTCTGGTTTCTTTCACTCATCATGTTTTTGAGGTTCATCCACATTATAGCATGCATCAGTGCTTCATTCCTTTTTTAAAGCCAAATAATATTCCACTATATGGAATGCATTTTGTTCATCCACTCATCTGTTGATGGACATCTGGGCTGTTTCCAACCCTTGGCTATTGTGAACAGTGCTGCCTTGAACATGTGTGGACAAGGATTTGTTTGACTATAGCTGCTATAGCTGCTTGTTTTTCCAGGTGAAGTTTTCTGGGCACTGAGCCCCGCCATTCATTTATGTGTGTCTGCTTTCATGCTACAGCGGCAGAGTTGAAGAGTGGTGTCAGAAACTGTATGGCCTAAGATGTTTACTATTTGACTCTTTACATAAAAAGTTTGTTGACTCCTGGTTGGATGAGTTTGGGAGCTGGGTCGGCTGGCAGAAACGTCTAGTTTTTTTTATAATCAATTTTTTTTTATTGAGATATAGTTGATTTATAATGTTGTGTTAATTTCTGCTGTACAGCAAAGTGATTCAGTTATACATATACATATATATATATATACATTCTTTTTAGAAAAATATTCTTTTCCGTTGCGGTTTATCATAAGATATGAATATAGTTCTCTGTGCTATACAGTAGGACCATGTAGAAACTTCTACTTTTGCCCCAATAAGCATTCTTTTCTCCTATAGAACTATAACTTTGGTTGGGGAAATGGCTGCTCAGGGCAAAGAATACATTTCCCAGCATCCTTTGCAACTAGGCACATGCAGTAATGAGGTTCTGGTCTGACGACTCCTAGTGGAAGTGATGGTCACAGCCTCTCAGTCTTACCTAAAGGGACAAGATTTGCCCCCCTCAGACCCTTCCCTTTTACCACCAGCTGGAGCAGCCATCTTGCACCCTGAGCTGAAAGAAGCAAGATGGAAAGATGGTCCCATAGGGCCACGTCAGCCCTGGTAATACAATTTCACTGTGGCTCTCATTTTCACTCTCTGATTACCAGGAGAGGTGAGTGTCTTTCCATATTTTTATCAACCATCAAGTTTTCCATTCAGGAAATGCCTATTCATGCTTTAGTCCATTTTTCAACAGGATGTGATCTGCCCCTTATTGATTCAGAGTTCTTTACAGATACTATTCTTTTCTTGGTCCCGTGCGTTGCAAATATCTTCTCCCAGTATTTGCCTTGTCGTTTCACTCTCTTCACAGTGTCTTTCGATGAACTGAAATTCTTCATTTTTATGGTGTTGAGTTGATCATCTTTTCCTGTATTTTCCTTTTATGCTTTTTGTGTCTTGTTTAAATTTTTTTCCTTGTGTCAAGGTCATGAAGCTATTCTCTTACATTCACTTCTAAAATCTTTATCATTTTGCTTTTCACATTTAAATCTTTAATACGCCCAGAGTTGGGTTTTGTGTATACTTTCATGTTGGGTAGGCCAGGATGCTCAAATGCTTTACTTTTATTTTTTGACACAGAAACTCCATTTCTTTCTTTTCTTTTTCTTTTTTTTTTAAAATGAAAATCATCAGTGGAACCCTTGTAAACCAGTAGCAGGATTATCCTTCCAGTTTATTTCTGATGGGGGGTTGTGCTCTATTGTCATTCAATTCCAGTGCATTTGTTCCAGCAGAAAAAGCAGGCCAAAATGCCGCAGGCTCAGAAACCAAAGTCCTGTAAGCCTCAGGGTTAGGGCAGGAATTTGAAATCAAGGGGAATGTGGCCATAGTTAGGGAACCCCCGAGATGGCCCCCAATCATCTCTGCCTGGTTTTCAAGCCCTTGTGTAATCTTCTCCCCTTGACGTGGGCTGGACTTTGTGATTCCCTTCTAACCAATAGATTATGACAAAAGTAATGGGATGTCACTTCCAGGATTAGGTTACAAAGGACTGGGATTTCTCTCTCTCTCCGATGAAGCCAGATGCCATGTTGTGAGCTGTCCTGTGCAGAGGCCCACATGGCATTGTGTACTAAGCACTAGATCTTCATCAATATCATCACACACACTTCCCTGCTCCCTGTTCCCACCTCCCTGCCTCCCCCACTCCCCGAGGCAATCACTGCCCTTGGTTTTGTGTTTCTTTTTTTTCAATCCTTCATTTTTAAAAATTGTGTTAAAATACGCATAACCTAAAATTTACCATCTTAACCATTTTTAAGTGTACAGTTCAGTGGTATTAAATACATTCACAGTGTTGTGCCACCATCACCACCATCCATCTCCATAACTCTTTTCACTTGTAAAACCGAAATTCTGTACTTGTTAAACACTATCTCACCATTCTCCCCTTCCCCCAACCCCTGGAAACCACCATTATACTTTCTGTCTCTATGATTTTGATTACTCCTGGGTACCTCGTATAAGTGGAATCATATAGTATTTGTCTTTTTGTGTCTGGCTTATTTCACTCAGCATAATGTCCTCAAGGTTCATCCAGCTGTAGCATATTGCAGAATTTCTTTCCTTTTTAAGGCTGAATAATATTCCATTGACCACATTTTGCTTATCCATTCTTCTGATGATGGACACTTGGGTTTCTTCCATGTTTTAGCTATTGTGAATAACACTGCTATGAACATGGGTGTACAAATATCTTTTTGAGACCCTGCTTTCTATTCTTTTGGGCATATACCTGGAAGTGGAATTGCTGGATCATTCAGTAATTCTATTTTTAATTTTTTAAATTGAAGTATAGTTGATTTACGATGTTTCAGGTATACAGAAAAAGTGATTCTGTTTTATATATATATATATATATATATATATATTCTTATATATATATTCTTTTTCAGATTCTTTTCAGTTATAGGTTATTACAAGATATTGAATATAGTTCCCTGTGTTATACAGTAGGTCCTTGTTGTTTATGTATTTTATATATGGTAGTGTGTATCTCTTAATTCCAAATTCCCAGTTTATCCCCACCCCCCTTTCCCCTTTGGTAACCATAAGTTTGTCTTCTATGTCTGTGAGTCTATTTCTGTTTTGTAAATAAGTTCATTTGTGTCATATTATAGATTCCACATATAAGTGATATCATATGGTATTTGTCTTTCTACTTCTGACTTACGTCACTTAGTATGATAATCTCTAGGTCCATCCATGTTGCTGCAAATGGCATTATTTCATTCTTTTTATGGCTGAGTAATAGTCCATTGTATATATACACCACATCTTCTTTATCCATTCATCTGCTGATGGACATTTAAGTTGCTTCCATGTCTTACCTATTGTAAATAGTGTTGCTATGAACATTGGGGTGCATGTATCTTTTTGAATTAGGGTTTTTGTCTTTTCCAGATATATGCCCAGAAGTGGGATTGCATGATCATATGGTAACTCTATTTTTAATTTTTAAAGGAACCTCCATACTCTTCTCCATAGTGGCTGCACCAATTTACATTCCGTATTTTTAATCTTTTGAGGAACCACCATACTGTTTTCCACAGCAGCTATATCCTTTTACATTCCCACCTACAGTGCACAGAGGTTCCAATTTCACCACGTCTTTGTCAATGCTTGTTTTCTGTTTTGTTTTGTTTTTGTTTTTTGATAGTAGCCTGATGTGTATGAGGTAGAATCCTCAATTTTTTAACCATTAGTTTTATGCTTATTATTTTTTATTAATCACACAATTATCCTTAAACAAAATCTCTGTGGATGTATCTTGTATGTCTTTTGAGCTTTATAAACGTAGTGTAATGCTCTCTGAAGCCTTCTGGGACTTTTTTTTCACTCAGTATCACACTTCATTCATGTCATTTGTCAGAATGAAGAAGCTCACTTCCTAGAGAAGTAAGCCTGTCCCTCATCCATAGGTTTGGAGTCAACTGTGGGACTCAGAGCAAGACGCAACTGTGCATCAGAGCAAGACGGTTTATTCCTCACAGGGCAGCAAGCAACATGAGCCTCAGTCCCCAAGCCCCATGGGTGACACGATGGACCCCACATGCTGAGGGACACAGGGTCAAGGGCTGAGCACCTTTTGTAGAAGGCAGCAAACAAGCCAGCTTCCCTCCATCAGGGATCAAACAGTTACTCAGAAGTTATGCTGTGGGGGGGACTTCCCTGGCGGTCCAGTGATTAAGACTCCGCGCTTCCACTTCAGGGGGCACGGGTTCGATCCCTGGTTGGGGAACTAAGATCCCGTATGCTGCACAGCGTGCGGCAAAAAAAAAAAAAGTCATGCTGAGTAGCCTATGTGCTTAGCTACGGAAACGGCTTGGTCTTGGGAGAAGTATAGGTCTGCAGTCTGGCACAGTCAGCAAGAATATGCAGGGAAGCTCAGGACCTGCAGGCTACCCCTTCTGACGTCATGCAGACACCTGTGGCTCATCCACTTCACACCTGTATCATATTCTCCCTTTGTGAAGATACCACGGCGTTGAGGCTGCTTCCAATCTTACCCATGTGCAAGAGTCTCTTGAGGGCAGAGTTGCTGAGCTACGGGTTATCCCTGTGTTTGTTGTAGTTTTTTTTTTTTTTTAATTTTTGGACGCACTGTGTGGCAGGTGAGATCTTAGTTCCCCAACCAGAGATCGAATCCGTGCACCCTGAAGTGGAAGCGTGGAGTCTTAACCACTGGACCGCCAGGAAAGTCCCTTTCTTTTAGTCCTTGTGTCTCTTACTTGCAGCCAAACGCACTCATCAAACTCACTCCCAGTGATGGATCCCATGGCCCCTGCCCTGGCCACTCAAATGTGGAAACAACTCCAGATCTTAGGAGGAAATCCTGTGCTGAATAAGATTCCGTTTCTGCTCCCTGGTGGGATGGGGGCTCAAAAGAGAAGTCAAATTCGGGTGTAGAAAAATGAAGCTTCCTTCTTTGCACATCCAAGTTTATGAAATGAGATTCTCACCTGCTACAGCAAAAAACGAAACAGAACACCTCCAAACGTGGGGGTGTGGGTGGAATTTGAGTGTGTCCCTGGCATTTGTGTCCTAACTTGCTTGAGCTAAGAGCAATAGCTGCCCAGTGTCCTGGGTTCAGATCCTGGCTCTGCCCCTGGGACCTGTTTTCCTTCTCTGTAAAATGGGACCATGGTAGTTGTAATGAGTTGCGTTCGCGGGCGGGAAGTGTATTCAGCAGTGGCTGCTCATGGTAGATGCTACGTGATTTTTTTGCCAATAGGGGAGGGAAGGAGGCCACCATGCATCTGAGGCTGTGTGCTTTTTTTTTAATGTCTGCTGTTAATAAAATATTTTTACAGAGACCAAAAATTCAGAATAGTGCAAAACATCTCAACACCATGCATTCATGACCACTTCTCGTTGATTTTCAACATTTGTTCCAAGTCACATATTTACAGAGAAATGGGGGCATCTGTGCAGATGCCGGACCAACGGGATGGAATTAAAACAGACAAACAGCGTCTTGAGTTCACATTTGCAATCACATGCTAAGAGAAGTGTGGAGGAAGAACCTCCCTGGACTGCGTGGCCGGGTTTGGGGGGGATCTTAGGGGGCCGGGGCCAGGGCTGGGGTCTGAATCCCCCTGGCTGTGTGGCCGGGGATGCATAGGGACCCTCTGCCTGTGACCTGTGCCTGGAGAGAGCCACTGTGGCTGGGTGGGGGTCAGGGGGAAGATGGAGGGGGTCTTACCTAACACCATCAACTTGATTTGTCTCTTTAAAAAAAATAAAAGGCAAAGAGAAGAGCAACAGGTATCAGTGAAAACGACTTTGGTCCTTGACAATACTTAGGAAAGGATGTTCAGGGGACAGCAGGGGTCATGATGTGGACCAGCCCCCCAGTGAGCTCCCCCATTCTCTGCCTGCACAGCAGAGTTGGGGCAACTCCAGGCTGTCTCCACTCTGCCTCGTGCCTCAGTGTTCCCACCTGTAAGATGGACAGCGCTGGGGCGGGGGGACAGAAAGGTCTCTGAGGTCGCAGCTGAGAGAGGTCCCAAGGATTTCTAGTTGGCTAATTTTTTTTTTTTTTTTTTCATCTGTGATGGAGGCATGGTGAGGTTTCAGGCTGTGATGCCTGAGGATCAGGACTTGGGCGCCTCCTCATTTTAGGTAAATCCTTCGAGGACAGACTGGTGAGAGCCAGAGAGAGCAGGGGACCCTCTTCCTTCTAGAAACCCGTTTTTGCTTTTTCTCCCTTCTCTGTCTCTGCATCTCCCCATCTCTGAATCTCTCTCTCTCCATTTCAAAGTTCTGGCTGTCCCTATCTGGCGTGATCTTACCCTCTTGATTTTTTCCTTTGTTCTTCTGTCTGTCCCCCCTTCTCTCCTTCCCTCCCTGCTCTTCTTTGTGTCCTTACTCTGTGTCTGTCCCTTCTGAGGGGGGATTGGCTCTGTCCAAGATGTCCCTCAATGTTACATCCCCCCAATCCCAGTACAAGCCTACTTTATTATTTCCCTGATCCATGGAAATCTGGGGCGAGCTCCTGGCATGGAGTAAGGTCCAAATGCAACCCCAAGACCCCACCTGGGCCCAGAACCCCAGGAACCTCAGGTGAAGTGGTGAAAGCCCAAAGGTATCATCTAATGCTGAGTGGCCTTGGGGAAAGCCCTGTTTCTTGTTCCAATACAGGGACATCCTGATTTCAAGCACTTCCAGTCCCCTCTCGTCCTCTCTTCACCCTGTGCCCTGTGGCTCAGCCAGTCTGGCTGGAAGATCTCCTGAGTGCCCAGATCTGTGTGGGAGGGGAAGGCTGGTATGGACAGACACACATGTGGATGCATGGGCACTCACAGAACCCCCTGCCCGAGACACAATTCAACTAGGCATCCCCTCCCTGCCATCCCCCTGTGCCCAGAGAGCCTTTCACAGACACCCCTAGCCCCATGGCACCAGAGACAGAGGCTGCGGAAGGGACAGACAGAGGAGGAGGGACAGAGGCTGGGGAAGTCCTGAGGGGGATCAGAGAAGGTTTTCTACAGAAGGGAAAATTTGTACTGAGTTTCGAGGAATGAGTAGGAGTTCTCTGGGAGAAAGAAGAGGGAGGAAATTTCCAAAACAGTTCTAGCCTGGGAGTCAGAAAGTGTCATTCGACAAATACTCCCTGAGGCTTCCTCCATGTGCCTGGGCCAGTGCTGGGGAATCCTACACACACACACAAACACACACGCTTTGATCAGAGAGCCTCCCAATGAATCTTTTGGGAAATACCTTGGCTCTCTCCGGCAGAAGCTCAGCTCCCTCTTTTCCTGCCAGTCATCCAAAAAATCTTTCAGAACCCACCCCAGATCACAGATTACCTCCCCTTTGGGTGTTGCTGGTGTTTTCAACTCCAAGTGAACCGCCCAGCCCACCTCCACCTCTTGGATGGTCTGAAGTTCAAATCTTCCTCTCAGTCCTTTTGACCAAGACTCCATGTTCTCCCCAAGCCACCTCCCAGCCTGTCCCTTGCCCCTGGCTGGGACCCACCTCCCCCACCATCCTGAATGAGAACTTTCGTCCTAATCTCTGGTTCAGAACCTTCAGTCACTTCAACCTGCCTGAATTTAGAGGAACGCACAAATACTTCCAGGTAAATTAGAAAACAGTGTCGCTTCTTCCAGATTCTTGTTCACGGATGGGGAAACCATTATCATAAACATACAACACTCAGTTTGCACATGGCCTCCTTAGAGATGCTCAGCCCCTCGGCAGTGCACAACTGGGACATCTGTACCCAGGGACCCTGGGGCTCATCTAAGGCAGAGTTTTAAATATATACTCCAAAGTCTTTCCAAAAATTAATTTCAGTGTCCTGAAAGCATTTTGTCCTCTCCCCCGCACCATCAGTCCATTCTTCATGACGTAGCCAGAGGGAGATTTCAAAACCTGAAATCAGACCCTCCTCAGCTTTAAAATCTCCTGGGTCCTTCTAAGCCTCTGAGGGTAAAATCAAAACTCCTCAGGGCAGCGTACAAGACCTGGTTTGATACCTTTGCAGGTGTCCCCAACCTCATCACCATCCCCCAGTACCCCACTCGCTGGCTCAGCTCTAGCCTCGCCGACCTGGCTATGCTTCAAGTCAGCCTGCCTCCTAGCCTTTGCACCTGCTGTTCCAGCTGCCTGGAGCTCTTTTCTCTCCAATGGGTGGTTCCTTCCCACTTTTCACCTCCAGAGAGAGCCCTCCCTCACCTTCCCCATCTGATGTAGCCTCCACCACTCCAAGAGCCCAGCTAATCCTCATCTCATCCCTCTGTTTTAATTTCTCCCTAGCACAGCACAATCCTGTATTTATCATTCTGGCAGAAAAAAATCCCATGGCATACACACGCTGGTCCAAGGTGGAAAAGCAGATTCTGGGCAAAGATAAGCTGTGCCAACCTTTCCCAAAATGTTTCCCAAAATGCCTGCATGCGCTAAAATGGGGAAATTTGACTCTGGCCAAACTGCCCCAACATCCCTGCAGGAGGAAGAGTTTCAGGCAGCTAGAGGCCCCACCTGGGGTATCCTGTGACCTGTGTGTTTGAATGAATGAATGGGATTATGGGGAGGAAGCTCCCAGCAAGTTTGTATATTTACACACACACACACACACACACATACCCCTAGAGTTTCTGGTCTCTTTCTGTTCTTTCCTGACTGGAGCATTCTGGGGGAGGAAGAAGGGGTTGGGTTAGGGGACTGGGTCCAGGGAATCCCAAATCTTCACTCTTTTTTGGCGGGAGGTCAAGAGTTCTCAGGGTATCTCCCCCTGGGGTCCCACTGGAAAGGGCTGAGGGCAGGGGTTTTGCTTGGCAACCAGAGGTGGGAGGGGGCACTGGGGGCCTTGGCCCAGGACCCCCATCCCTTTAAGGGTTGGGGGAGGTCCCCTAAGGGGGGTTAGCAGCAATGGGGAGCTGTATCGGGTCATCCGATCTCAGCCCACCCTTCAATGGGGCACACAGGCCAAAGGGAGTGGGGAGAGGGTGTGGCACTGGGACCCTCGGCATTGTCTCAGGCAGCTCTCCGGTCCTCAGTTTTGTCGTCAAATGGGTGGGTTGAACTCTATGATATGAGGAGTGGATATGTGGGGGGAAAAAGGGAGGCAAACCCCCATAGGGAAGTGGGGGCGGCGCGGGTGCCCCAGAGCCGACCCCTTGGTCCCCAGGGTTTGGGCGCCCAAGGGCGCATGTGCTTTTGAAATTCCATCCTCCCCCCTTCCCTGTTTATTTTTTGCACAAACATCAAAAGGGACTCTGGTACACCCGGGGGCCCTCCAACCACCACCCTAGTCCCTCCAGGCCCCAGACCACCCTAGGGGGCGCTCCAGGAAGCCCTGCCCCTTGCCCAGGGCCCGCCCCTCGAGGGAGCTCAGAGTTCCATACTTGGCAAATTGATCTTGGGCCCCAGGGGTTGGGGACCCATCTTATGGCTTTGCCAGGGGGCAGGAGATAGAGCCTCCCGGTACCACAGCCCTGGGACCTGGCCTCCTTACTAGGGGGTGGGTTTTCCTCCCATCCCAGCTCGAAAGTCCCCCTAGACGCTGGGGGGGCGGCCTCAAGTAGGGGGACGTGGCTTCTTCCTTCCTCGCGCCCCACTGCGTGGCCTCCTGAGGGGGCGGGGCGTTGCCATTCACCTTTCCCCAGACGGGGAACTAAATCCAGGGAGCGGGGCAGCCCAACCTCAGCACAGAGCGCGGAGACTCGCCCTCTGGGAGGTCCCAGCGCGCGGACGCCGCCCCACTCCGCGCGCTCTGCGCAGGCGCAGCGGTGCCTGTCTGCGTGCCCCGCGTTAGGGGGCAGGCGCGGTACCGCCCTCCTCAGCGGAGCGCGTGTCCGACTTAAGCTTGACGAACTCCTTGGCCACCTCATCGTTACTGCGTTGCGACAGGATGCGCAGCACCGTGAGGCCCGTGTCGTCCATGTGGATGCGGCGGCCAAGCGGCAGCCAGCAGGCGGCGCTCCCGCGCTGGACCAGCTCGCGCAGCTGCAGCACTGCCAGCCCCACTGTGCGGTCCTCGCGCGCGAAGCAGTAGTCCTTGACGCACACCTGCAGCTCATAGCACTCCGGGCCTGCTTCGGCGCTCAGCGTGCTGTGGGAAGGCGGGGCGTGAGGACAGGTCCCGCCCACTGACCAGCCACGCCCCTACCGGTGAGCCTCACTTTTCCCCACTGCCCCCCCCCCCGTCACGCCCACACCCGGGCATTCTGAGCTGCGGCATTCTGAGGTGGGCCACTCTCACACTGAGTGGCCTCCTATTTTCAAAACCTGCCACTTAGGCCGGGCCCCACCCCTGACCCAGATGTCCGGCCCCATAGCCCCGCGCTGGGACACGCCCACATCAGCTGACAACTTCCATCCCCAGCACTGTCCCTGCCAAGTCTCTCCTCCTTCCCTCACCCAAGGACGCCCCCATCAAACTACTCCCAGCCTCCAGCCAAGGCACATCCCCACCCCCAAGAGACCCTTCCTCCAGACTCCTCTGGCTAGGCCATGCTCCCACCCCGTGATACCAGCACCCACACTCTCAGCCAGCTGAGCTGCTGCCTCCACCACCCCACCCCAGATATGACACCAAGAAGCCCCTTTACCAGGCTCCCATCTGAACCCAAGTTCTCCCCTTGACGTGACCCCTCCCCCCTGCTCCCTAGCCTACCCTTCTTACACCCAAGATGCCTCTCCATGTAACCCTGCCAAGATGTCTCACCATGAGCGACTACCCACTCCAGCACTCCTCCCCCTCCCCCAGGCTACGAAGTCCCCAGTGCTGCTGGGTCCTGACCTGATGCTGGCTAGTCAAGAACTCGTTTCTTTCAGGCTACACGCACACCGATCCCTTGCATCTCCTGCCCAGGCTACATTCCTAGCCCTCAACTAGTTTGGCCCACCCCAGGAGACATCTGCCCCCTCCTAGGCGGTGCTCTTGCTCCCAAGTATTGCTTCAGGTGACCTACCTCTCCAAAGTCCTCTGACCAAGAGCTCTCCCCTCACAGGACTGGCCAGGCTCCTGTTCCTCAGGGGCCCCCACTTCCCCCCAGCCCTGATGCCCCCTTACCCCACTGTACTCTGTCCCCCAAGAACACCCCCCAATGTTACCCTGCCCCAGTGAGGCTCACACCTGATCCAAAGATCCGCCGACCTTCACCCTCACCCCCAGATAACCCCTCTGTACACCTTGATCAGACTTGTTTATGTTCCCCATAAATCATCTGCTCCTCTAGACCCTGATGCCCCTGACCTAGGAAGCCCCACCTAGATGTGACCACAGCCCTGCCCATATGACACATATCCGCATGACCTGGACCAAGCCACACTCCACTCTTGTCCCCCAGAGCAGACTCCTCCAGATGACCTGCCCCAATAGCCCTGACAGAGTTCATTGCTGACTCGAGCAGGTCCATGCCTATGCCCCTCAGCCCCTCACCCACAAGCCTCTCGCCCCATGATGACCAACCACGCCTCTTAAACAGACCAGAATCTCCAGCCCCAGAAATGCCCCTGCCCAACATGCTCCTTCTGGCCAGACTCCTCCCCTTCATGAGCCCTCATCATGCGGTTATATCACACTCACTGCCCTCTGGGACCTGTCTGCCCCCCAAGGTGGTCACCTCCATCCTGGTGTCCCCTCACTGATGTCACTCCTGCACTAAGGTGCCTCCCTTCCCAGCATACCCGCCTAGGATGTGATCCCTCCTGTTCCTGTCCCTAGGTACCACTGGCCCACCAGACATCCCTCCTGTCTGGTGGGCCCTGAGGTTCAGATAGCAGATGTCCCCTTGCCATTCTCCCCAAAGCATCCCAGACTTACAACTGGAAGCTCTCATTGTACTTTGGGGCCCAGCTGTTGTTCTTGGATTTGGTCGCAAACTTGCGTTTCTTGTCACTGAGCTGGGGCCCGATGATGTTGACCTCGATGAATGGCCGGAAAATGCCAGAAGTCTGCCACTTGAGGTCATTGGCAGCCACCACTGTTGGGGGAATTAGAAGGTAAGATTGGTTAGGGTCCCCCAGTACACAGTTGTGGTTTTCAAAGCCTGTCTGAAAGACTACATTTCCCAGAATGCTTCTGAAGCCAAGCGTGGCCATATGACTAACTTCCAGCCAATGAGATGTAAGAGGAAGTGATGCGTACAGCTTTCAGGTTGTGGCTTAAAAGGCAGGGAGAATGCCCTAAACTTTCTCCTTCTCCTAGCTGCAAGGTGGGATGCCGATGGGGGCTGAGTTCTTTGGGACCCTACAGAGGAAGAAAGCACATTAGGGATAAAAGTACAACAAAAGATGTCAGGGGCCTGGATCCCCAACACTGTGAAGCCTCTACATCAATTCTGGGCTGACTGTCCTCGGAGTTACCTCAGAGAAAGCTTTATTCCACCTATCTTGTTTAAGCCACCGTTATTTTAGGCCTTGGCTAAGACAGCCCAATCTGTGTTCTAATTAGAAAATAAAAGCCAACAAAAGGAAAGCGGAGCTGAGAGATCAAGTGGAATGAGTTCTGTAACACTCTTTGTACCTCTTCATCCAGCTATGCCTGAAGGTGGTGACTTCTGGAATTTTCAGTTTTATAAAAACATTTTTTTTAATGAAAAAAATTTCTTCCTTACTCCAGTTTTGAGTTTGGTTTTCTGTCTTAGAACCTAGTGCATCCTGGCTGAGGCACTCTCCCTCCCACCTCAGGTTACTCACCTTTCACTGTGACCTTGTGTTCCCCAGTTCCTGGATGAGTGAAGAGCTCTACATGGACGGAGACTTCACCCACAGGGTCTTCCACACCTGAGCCTGGGCGGGGCAGGGGAGGATGCTTGGCATGAGCTTCATTCTTTCCCACCCACCAGAAAGGACCTGGACTGCCTCCCACCCACCATGTGCTGGCGGCACCAGGTCATCAGCCATGACAGGGTGGCACTGAGGGTGGGCTGGGAAGATGGGTGTTCTTAGGGAGGCCAAGAATCCTGGGTTCTAGCCTTTCACTGCCTCACTGTGTGATCTCAGGCAGATCTCTTAACTTCTCTGAGCCTAATGTCCTTTTTCTCATTCCCTGTCATTAAACTCAGCCTTCACCTTTCACACCATCTTGGCAGCATCTGATACCCTGGCTTTCTGTGCCTCAGTTTCTCCTCTTGGCTGCAACAAGGCCACACTCTTCAGGTTCTCATCCTACAGATTAGTCACTCCTTCTCACCCTCTTTTGCCATTTCCTCCTCCTCTGTTGATCTTCAGACTGTTGGGGCACCCGGTGCCTTAGTCCTCAACCCCTTTTTTGTTTTCATTTCCTCCCTAAGTACTGGTACAGTGGAAAATCCTGTCAGCTCTACCTTCAAAATACATCCAGAATTTGGCCCACGTCCTTGGCCTCCATCCTGGTCCAGCCCCCATCAACCTTCTGGCTCCATCTCACACTTCAGGTATGGCTAAATGAACCATGGCTGCCCAATCAGAGCATTCCCTGGCCATGGCTGCAGTGACTGGCTCAGGAATGGTCATGTGACCCAAGATAGGCCAATAGGAGTTGTCCCTGGGCCAACTAGGCCAACCTGGAATATTGCAGTGGCCTCCTCCCTGTCTCCCTGCACCCTCCTCTCAGCTTCTTTCCATACACCAGCCAGAGAAATCCTAACTCAGATCATGTCCCTTCTCTGCTCAAAATCCTCCCATGGCTCCCATCTCACTCTGAAATAATCAAAGTCCTTTTATGACCTTCAGTGTCACTCCTGATATGTGTCACTATTACCTCTCCTGCCTCACCTCCCTCCACTCTTACCCTTGCCACGTCGGCTCCAGCCTCACAGGCTTCCTCACTACTCCTCCAACACACTGTGATAACATGACCCAGAATCCTCAGCTCTCCTGAAGTGACAGCTTGTAGAGAAATCTTTCATTTTCCCTGCCATTCCTTTTCCAATAGACCATCTCAAGTTTCCATTGAGAAATGTCCCTACCTCACCTCAGACCTTGTGGCTCCATCTCACACTTCAGGTAAGGCTAAACGAACCACGGCTGCCCAATAAGAGCATTCCCCAGCCATGGCTGCAGTGATTGGCTCAGGGATGGTCATGTGACCCAAGCTGGGCCAATAGAAATTGGCCCTGAGACTTTTGCTGTAACTCTTAGGAAAGAGTCTCTCTCTGGTTAGGCTGGCAAGGCTGACTCTACCCAGTGAGGGGAGAGTCCACCCCACAGAGGTCTCAACAGAGACCAATGACCAATGGCATTGTTGGAGACTCTAGATCCAGCTATTACTGATGCCAAATCAATTCCTAATCTTTCAGTTACAGGTTCACAAATTCTCTAGTCTGCCTGAGTCAGGATAAGGTACGCTTTAGTTTCTGGCCACCACAAGCATCCTGGTTGATTAGTTCTGATGGGGATCATTGAAGGAGCAGTTTAAAAGCTTCTGTCCCCATTCCTCCCTCTGTGACTCTTGGGAAGGGCATCCTGTGGGGCCTGGGGACCTGTGACCATCAGCACCCCCACCAGTCCCCTCCCCTGCCCCTCAGGAAGCTCCCCACACCTGGAGCACCCCATGCATGGGGGGAGGAACAGGGGGAAAGGCAGGGGTGGGTGAGGGGAAGGAGAACGGGTCAGTCCAAGGTTGACCGGGTTACCTGTCTCTGGGCAGAAAGTGACCGAGGCTCAGGGGTCAGAGGGGCCTGAAGACCCTGCACACCCTCATCTTCGCTGCCCACCCCAGGCTGCCTTCCTTGTCATCTCAGGCTCCCACCCCCTTCCCCCAACCAGTCACATGCTCAGCCTCACCCGCCACCCCCAGGCTGATGCTTCACAGCAAGCTCAATCCGGGCCAGACTGAGGGGTGCCAGGGGAGAGTCGGACAGTAGTGGGTGGGGTGAGGGGTCAGATCATGGCCAAAGCTAGTAAGAAGGGGGAGGGGGGCAGTGCTGGGCACCCCCATCCCGTGGTTTGCTGGCTCCAAGGGGAAGGGTCTTTCGCGGGCTTCTCTGTGCTTTCCCCAGCCCCATCCCCACTCCCCAAGTCCCGGACACCCACTACAGGGGAAGGTTCCTTGGGCAAAGGGCTTAATCTCCTCTGAGACTCAACTTCCTCATCTATGGAATGATGGACGCCCTGTGGAGCGACCAGGAGGAATGTTTTTGAGAATCCCTGAGAAATGCTTGGCACAAGGGCTGACCCAGAGTTAGAGCCTAAAAAATGTTGGTTTTCTATGCTCGGAAAAGTGACATCAATAATAATAATAATCATAATCATAATAATCATATAAACAATAATAATAAAACAACTAACAATTGTTGCCCCCCAGTACACGTCAGGAACTTTCCTGTCAGGAAAGTCTCAGGGCTAAATTTAATTCATCTAATCCTAAAAATAATCCTATGAATTAGGGTCCTTGACTGTTCCCACTTTACAGATGAGAAACCTGAGGCTCAGGGAGGCAGCCTGTTGCCAGAGGCGCCCAGCCATGGAGTGGCAGAGCTGTAATCTGAGCCCGCTCTTAACCGGGCAGGCGCCTGTCTGGGGGGACCGGGGATCTGGTTTAAGAGAAGCACCTAGGGAGAAACGGATTCCGACTCGAATCGCTTCTCCTTCCCCATGTGGAACCAGCAAGCCGTCCTTCCCCCTTGTCCGCCTCAGCCCCCTCGCAGCCAGTCGGGTCTGGGCGGGGCCCCGCAGGCCTGGGAGACGGAAGGACGGGCCTTTTACTAGCCGGGCCGGGAGGGGCGCAGGCACCGGGCACCGGGCGCGGGTGGGCGGCGGAAGCACGTACCCTTCTCAGGATAAATGTCTTCACTAAGGGTAAACCTAGTCCCTTTTCCACCATGGACTAATCACGGTGGGGAGGTGGAGAAAGGAGGGAAGGGAGGAGTGGTGGGGGGAAGAGACGAGCGAGCGAGAGGCGAGGATGGTGGGCGAGTGTGCGTGACGGGGAGCAGGGGAGGCGCAGAGAGGGGGCGGCGAGTGAGAGGGAGGAGAAACAAGAGAGAGAGAAACGTCAGCTGCAGACGGACAGACAGACAGCCTCCTGCTCCGGGGGGACACCAGGGACACTAAAAGCAGCAGCGTGGGCTGGGCACGAAGCCGAGGGCCCTAGGCCCTGGGTTGACTCGGGGGGAAGGGGGCCGCTTGCGGCCACAGGGTTTAGCTCCCCTCACCCCGGCCTCTTCTTCCACTGCCGGAACTAAACCTGGGTCAGCGGCCAAACTTCTCTCCCTTGTCTGCACTCTTAGGGCCAATTTTGAAAAGGGTGGTCCCCAGGGAGGGGAACTAGGACCCTGGAGTTCTGCCCCCCAGCCCCAGCTGCTGTGTGCGAACTCAGAGAGGGACAGGAGACAGAGGCAAGAGAAGAGAGAGAGAAAGAGAGAATTTGAGAAATGAGAACTCCCTCTCCGTCCGCCCCCTCCAGGTCGGGGTCCCTCCCATCTCTGGGGCTGTCATTCCTTAGCCCCTGACAGTACAGAGGTCCCTCCCTGGGGTACTTTCAACCATTCCCCCAGAGGTCCCTCCCCGGGAGCTGCCAATCATTCCTTGGCCGCATGACGTCAGAGGTCCCGCCCCTGCCAGAGCTGTCAATCACTCCCTAGTCCTGGCCGTCAGAGATCCCGCCCCACAGCTTTCAATCACATCCTGACCCCATGACGTCATGGATTTTCCCAGGAGAGATCATCCCCTCCTGGCCCAATGACGTCATAGGTTCCGCCCCTAAGAGCTGTAGATCGCTCATTGGCCTGGTGACACTATGGAGCTCAGGTGCGCCCCGGAGCTGTTAATTCGGCCCGGACCCATGACATCACAGAGGAGGTGAGTCAAAGGGGCTCGGCTGCCCCTGCAGGCGGGGATTGTCATCGCGTTAACCAGAGGCTCCTTACCCTGCGCCGACTGCGTCTGCACGAATGTCTTGATGAGCAGGTCGGTGGCCTGCGTGTAGAGGGACAGGGCGTAGCGCAGGGACTGCAGGTCTGGACTCTTCTCCAGGAAGGTTTTCTTGAGGCCCACGCCACCCGCATGGAAGTATTGCTGTGGGGAACAGGGTGGAGACAGGTAAGGCTGGCGGGACCCCCCTACCCGCGCATCGGGCTGGGCAGCCCCAACTCCCCCTCCCCCACTCCGCTGCCCTCTGCTGTGATACGCCATGACAGGGCAGATCTTCAGAACACCCAGGTCCTGCTATTCCCTCACCTCCACCCCTGCCCCAAACGCGCCTGTGGGCTCCCAGCACCCTCAGAATAACACCCATGCCCTGCACCCCTCCCAGCCTTCTTTCCAAAAGTCTTCCCTAGAACATACCTGCCTCAGGGGCTTTGCACTTACTATGCTCACTGGCAGGAAGGCCCTCCCAGCCCCACCCCCACTCCCTATTTTGCCATGGCTGGCTCCCTGTCTTTCTTTGATTAAGGTTTCAAGGAGTTTTCCTTAACCACTCCAACTTAATGTGTTGCCAACCCTGTTGTGCTGTAATTCTCCATTTCAACAAAACATTTCCTTCAGAGTAGTTTTCACGCTTTTTATTTCATGGAGACCATGTCCCCTTTCATGTCTCCATGTTTTTGCATGGACTGGTTCCCTGCCTAGAATGCTGTTGCTTTGCCTTGTGAATTTCTATGCATTCCTCAAACCCCACCACCTCCCACATGCCTTCTAATCCAGAAAGCCCTTACTGCCCCCTCCCTGGGCTCTCCCATCTCTTCTTCTACCCTGTCCTGACCCCACAGGGCTGGGGATGTCTACATCCAGCTGACATCCAGCCTGGGGCTCCTCAAGTCCCTGCCATCAGCCAGCCTGGAGCTGACATAGAAGGGTCATCAGGGAGTGTTTATAAATGGAATGAATTAAGGTGGGTTTGAGCCTAGGTCCATGTCCACACCAGCCACACCCTCTGCCTGCCCCATCTGGGATGGGCAGGGGTGTGGCCTCTCACCTTGATAGTGTCCAGGGCCAGCTCAACAACTGCACACTGCTTTGGGGTCAAGCTCTTGGCTTCTTCTCGTACCATGTGGTCCTGGATGGATGGAGAGAGTGTCCAGGTGGGCAGAGCAAATTCTGCCTTGGGGATCTGCCTATGGGTCTCATTCTTGCTAAACTCTGAGGAGTTGGATAGTGGGTCTGTCTTTTCATCATTGTGTTCCCAGTGCCTAGCATGTGGCTGGCACACAGCAGGTGCTCAATAAATATTTGTCAAATAAATTATTTGTATTCTTGATCAAGCTGTATCTGAAGCTGAACCTTGCACCTCTTTTCAATACACTGAGCAAATACATTGTGATTAAGCCAGTCTGAGTAGGGTCTCTGTCCTTTGAGCCTGCAAAGCATGCCACTATTCTGGGACCTCTTCCCTAAGAAGCCTCCCACCCCAATCTCCTGCCCCCACCCCTGGCCTCACCTTGAGTTTAGATAGCTGACCCAGCTCCTTGGCTGCATTGAAGATCATCTGGGTTCCCTGTAGGTAACAACAGACATAACCCGGGTGAGGGTGGGGGGTCCTTCTGCCCAGTGCCCAAGCCGCCACTGACACCCCAGCCCTGGACGCCATCTTGGTTCTTGTCCAAAGGCTCTGGGCAGGGCAATGGTTGTGTCCTGGGGACAGAGGTCTGGAGCCCCCCAGGAAGTGCTGAGAAGGAGATGGTGACCTTGTCTCCAGAAATCTCAGTCCCGTGGGGTGCTACCCAGCCTGCCACCTCCACCATGACCCCAGGTTTGTGGGACAGAGAAGAAAACAGAGAGCGGGCTGTGATGGTGTTTGCGGGTATGGGTGGGGCTTGCCAGCCCCAAGTCATGGAGCCTTGCGAAAACTATGGGATGGGCTCTGTGTAGTGAAAACCACTACCCACCATGGGCCCATTCCCTCTGTAGAAGAATTCCCCCAGTAATCTGGGGGGCCTGTTAATCTGACCTTTTAAAGGAAGAATCCTCCCCCTTAACACACACCTCAGTACCCCGCCCCCACTCCTCCCCAAAACAGACATCAGCAATAAGACATCCTGGTTATGGCTCCGATGAACCGGGTGGGCATGGGTTCAAATCCCAGCTCTGCTATGTGGCCCTGGGCAAGTCATTTAACCTCTCTGACCCCCAGTTTTCCCATCTTGATGGGGGAAATCATATCCCAGCTTAGCTGGGACTAATCGTGTCTTTATTCAGTGTTCACGGTTCTTATCACTTGGTTTCGAGGTCACGGGCAGTGTTAGGGGAGACGGGGTCATGGCCTGGAAGCTGCATGTCCTGCCTCCTCCATCACTATGTTGGGTGACCTGAGGCATGTCCTTGGCCCTTTCTGGGCCTCAGTTTCCTCCCCTGGCTAATAGGGGCACCTACACTAGCTTAGGGGCTAACAGCTGTGGGGGGAGCTGAGTATCAGTGAAGTTATGAGTCCTGAATTACTGGGTCCTGGGGAGGTATGGGGGTCCTAGGCAGGGCTAGACAGGGAGGAGGGCCATTTACAGCTGGGATGTCTGGAATCACGTTGATGCTTTTCCAAGCTGGCCAGTGGGATCTGGTCACCCTGCCACTACTGGTATTATTATTAGCATCCTGGCTGTCGCTACTCTTCTTATTCCTTGTCTGTGATTCCCCAAGGCTGTCACAAGGCACAGTCACTCGGGAGCCCAGCCTGGGCCTTGGTTTCCCCTGCAGCACCCTCCTCCCCACCTGCCACCCTCCCCGCGCCACCCCTCACGAACAAGCCAGACAGACAAAGGAAGAAGAGACCAACAGACAGGGTCACGGTACACCCCCAGATGGCACGGATCACAGAGGTGGAAGAAGGTACGGGGTGGGGTGGGGGGTAGGTAGGGGTTGGGGTGGGAGCCAGACAGACAGGGAGAGGCTGGTCTTACATCTGAGTGGCTTGGCAATTTCACCCTGCCCTGTGGAGAGAATCAGGCGAAGGTCAGAGTTCGGGTGGCTGCTGAGAGGATACTCAGTGGGACTTCCCTGCCCCCCTCAAAGCACAGCCCACGAGCTCCCTCCCAGGTTCTGGGTCTAATGCTGGACCCCCTCCCCAGCTAGGCACCTTCCCTTGTCCTCTGGTGGGGACCTGGGGCCAGACTCTGGACTGTCAGGAGGCTAGAATCAGTCCATCACCTGGGGACAGGTGCCCAATCCCACAGTCAGCCTGCCCCAAGATGGGGTGCCTTGGGGAGGGGAAAGAAGAGAAGGCTCAGAGTCTCTCCTCCCCCAACTCCCAAGACCTTACCCCAGCAGGCCTGACTCTAAAAGAAGCGTACTAACAGGTATCACCAGTTCACTCAACACATAGACACACACCCAGGCACATCCATGGGTGTGCAGAAAGTTTATGCACACACAAACCCCCAGATCAACATACGAAGACACACACATGTGCAGAAGAATTCACAAGCTAAAATACACACGTGCACTACTAAACACTTGCACGCACGTGCACAATTACACACATAAACCCACACACTCTCCACCCCCCACCCCCAGGGATGTATGTACATGTATATGGAGCCTGACATATTGCATGTGCTCCCCAAAGGGCTGGATGAGTGAGTTGGGAAGTCCTACAACCCATGTTCATGAAGTGGAGACCCCACTTGTATGCACACAGGCATGATAGCTCCTGTGTGACTGCACAGTAAGGGCAACTATTCACGTGTTGCCACGGCTCCTATCTCCTTATAACGAACACCCATTAGAATAAACAAAACAAAACAAAACAAAACATGTCTCAGTCCAGGGCAGTTGTCCAGTGTCTGGGCCCTTCCTGAAGCCACAGAATTTCAGCTGAGCCCAGGGCTGGGATAAGCCCTTTGGGTATTGTCATGAGAGGGCAGGAGCTGTCTGCGCACCAACACGCACACACACGCTAAGCCATGTCCCTGGGGAATCACTTTGTCTCTGACTTCCAGTTTTGTGGGACTTCGTTAGGATACCCTCCTCCTACCCATGACCCCCAGCTGGCCTTTCTGCCCATGCAAATGGACACACACATACACACACACACCCAGACGCCAGAGCTTGGGACCTCAGTGCAGACGAGGCCCTCATTACCTTTTCTAATCCCTTGCCATGTTTTCTCAAGAGGTTGCCCTGCAGAGACAATGTCACAAGGTGATCAACCTAGCAAGCTGTGTGGGATGGGAATCCAGAGTGATAACACATACTCATGGGGACAGGAAGTAAAGGGCATCTGCACTGCACAGAGGGCTGGTAACAGGGTTGCTGGGGGGATTGTGTGTGTGCCTTAATGACTGACTCTTAAAAAGGGCAAGAGAGTCAGAGAGACAGGAAAGAGAAAGAGCCAGAGAGAGAGAAGTTGCTGCCAAAATATAATCCATTTACATTTACTGTATATATGAGGCTCTTGGTTCTTGAGTCAACAGGAAAGCAAATAGGCTCCATATTCAGACAGACCTGAATTTGAATCCTGATTCTGGCATATATTTACTATATGGCTTTGAGCAAGTGACTCTCTGAGCCTCAGCTTTCCTCATCTGCAAAATGGGAATAATAATATCCATCTCACTCAAAGGGTTGTCATGAAGGTGAGCTGAAACAACAGCTATGAGGTCTGGAATACAGGAAATCCTCAATCAATGTGAATTCCCTTAGCTCTCTACCCACAAATGCATTGTCTGTAGTTGGGTACGCTGCCACCATGTAGTTACAGCCAAAGACCCACACTGCAGCCACAAGAAGTGAGATGAGCACTAGCAAACTTTTGACAAGGTGAAATCTTGTAACAGCCTTGTCTTGCCTACAAAAGAGGACTCTAAAGTGGTTTTAACTGATCTCTGCCCTCCTATGTGTCTACATACTACCACCACCACCAATAATATTAGTTCTAATTTAGTGAGCATTGCCTCAGTCTGTCACTGAGTCGAGCACTTTAATGCATCATCCTATTTGGTTCTCACAACAACACTCAGAGAGCTGCTACAATTAACCTCTTTTTCCAGACAAGGAAATGGAGGTTGGGAGGTGAAGTGACTTCCCAAGGTCACAGAGAGAATGGCTGGGCTGAGATTTGATGCCAAGTCTGCCTGACACCAAGGAGTCACAACATCGTCCCCCACCTGGGTGCCTGGGTGTGTGTCTGGGATTCTTGTGTGTTAGTATGTGTGGTGGAAGGGGGGTGAGCAGGGCTGGTGGTGGGGTCTGCACTGATCAGCTATACAGACCGGGGTGGTGAGGACCTGTATTTTGGACGGCTACTAACAGTTCAGAGCTGAAAAGAGAGGTCAGAGGAGTTCCATTGACTTTGAACTTCCTTCTAGCTTCGGGGACCCAGATATCCTGGTGGTGTCTGAGCATGGGAGTAAGGGCGAATTCTAACTAAAGGATGTGGGCAGATGTGAAGGTGCCGGCCCGGGTTTTGGGAGGCGGGAGGCCCCTCCTTCGTACTTATAATTGGGGGTGGGCGTGGCCTCCCTCCCTCCCAGCCCCGCCCCTCCCCATGCCCCGCCCCAGACAGACACAGGCACATCTAGGCGGGAGGTGGGACAGTGGATGGGGGGCCAGTGGGTGAGGAGGGGGCGCTGGGTGGGGGGGTGCAGCCACGCGGTGGGCCGAGTCCAGACACAGAGCGGATGGACAGACAGACGGACAGAGGGGCCTCTACTTACGATCATCTGTCAGCCGTGATGGGGGCAGGGCGGTGGGGGAGGGGGGAATAAGTCACCATGAGTCTCCAGGGAGGCCAGGGAAGGGGAGGAGAAGGCACCGAGGGACGACCCGGACTCTGTGCCCCAGCCCAGCCCAGCAGCCCGGAGGAGGCGGGCAGGCAGCGGGAGGTCCGGCGCCTCCCCCATCATTGCCTCTAGGCGGAGCCCCGCCCCCCCACCTCCCCCAAGCCTCTCTCATCCACCCAGGAATGTCCTCCCATTATGTGTTGTGCCATCACTGTCCTCAGGCCACCAACACCTCCCCGCTGGAACCCACGCCCAGCCACACCCCTCTGAAGATGTCGCCGCCCCCCGCCCCCCCCCTCCCCCCGCCAACCCTGCAGATCGCCATCTCTGGGCTGTTCCCAGAAGAGTCCCAGAGGCACGGTCCTGGTCTCTGGATGACCACTGACCTCTGCTTGACCTCTACGAACTTGGGTGCTCTCCATAACCTCTGGTTGACTTCCTGGAGCTCTCTGTTCTGTTGGTCTCTGATCTTTGAAATCTGGGTATCTCCTCTCCTTGTCTCTTGATTGACCTCCAAAGCCCCCTGATGAACCCACTGGCCCCTATAACCTCTGTAACCCATGGATGGCCTTGATCCCTAAGCTGACCTCTCTGTTTTCTGGGTGATCTCTGACCTTTGAATAATCTCTTGACCCACATGTGACCCCTGTGTCCCCTAGACATCTCTTTACTTGACCTTTAAATGACCCCTGAATGACCTCTTTGATGCTTTGATGACTTTTGACCCATGTGTGACCTCTCTGATTTTTGAATGGCCCCACTGACCTCCGGTGGCTTCTATACCCTCAGATGGCCCTTGTGCCTGGATGACCTCTAAGCCCCCAATGCCTTTGATTCCAAGCTCTCTGGGCTCCCAAAGAGGAGGAAGCCCAGATGTCCCCTCTGGCCCCCTGTGGGCCTCACCGTCTGGTCAGTGAGGGGTGGCAGGACGATGGTCTTCTCCATGGTGTTCATGACCAGCTTCCATAACTCCTTCAGCACCCGCTTCAGCACCGTCTTCTCACAGATTTTGGCAAAGAGAGTCAGGCTGGGGGCAAGGGACAGGGCTGAGAGAGTGCCCAGATGGACCTAACCTGAGCAGCCCCTTCCCCTCAACACATGGGCAAGGTGGGAAGGCATTCCATGGACACACAAGAGGGCACAGAGCCTGTACAGGGACCCCTGGGTGGTCTGATGGGGCTATGATACATGACGCATGGGGAGAAGAGTGAAAGGTGGTTGGACAGGTGAGCAGGGGCTAGACTTGGAAGGGGCCTCAAAGTCTAGGAGGAAGGCCTGGGCCTTAGCATGAGGGCACTGGGGAGAGTGTTTAAGAGAGAAGAGACACAGCCAGACTTTCCTGTTTGAAAGAACATAGTGGGGGATGATCTGGAATAGGAAGGTTGGAGACCAGGGACTATGAGGGGGCTGAGGCCATGCTCAGAAGGGAGAGGAAGGGAATGAGAGGGAAAACAACAGAATTCATGATTGACTGTATGGGATTGAGAGAGGGCAATCCACCATGATCCTTCCAACAACTGACCCACCCATCCACCAAACCATCCTTCCCGCAACCTTCTTTAATTCTTCCTCCATCACTTTTCCCTACCTTCCTTCTTTCCTTTCTTCTGTCCTCCCACCCAGACATCCATCCACCCATCCTCCAGTTATTCATCCATCCAAATATTTACCCAAATCTCCATCCATCCATTCATCTACCCAACCATCCTTTTACCCATATACCCTCCATCTAGGTTTCTAAGCATTTATCTTTTAATCTACACATCCATCTGCCCACCCATCCCTCATGTCATTTACCATCCATTCATCCATACAAATACTGACCCACCAATCCTTCCAATCATTAACCCACCCATTTTTCCATCCTTTCATGCCTCCACTCACCCACCCGTCCAAACCATTCAACCACCACCCAGCAAACATGCCCTGAGTGTCCTTTCCAGGCCAGCCCCCAGGTTTCTGAGGCCCGACCCCGGAGCCCTCCCTGGTGGACTCAGTCCACCTAGCCTGGCTCACTTGCTGTCCAGCAGGTCCATGATGGGTTGCAGTACATTGTCAGCATCCTGGGCCACGCTGCTGCAGGCACTGGCTGGCACATTGCCTGTGCCTTTCACCTGGCTAAGGATGTCACCCATCTGCTTGACACAATCTTCAATGTGTGGCTGGAAGCTGGGAACACAGAGAGGAGGAGCTCAGGTCAGACTCTCCTGGCCTCCGGAAGAAAGGCAGGATGAGGCTGATCTGTGGATGGCATATAACAGCCAGGGTGGGATTTAATAGCAGAAATGGACATCAGACTAAGATATTTACCTGTGTTGTTTATTTCATCACACAGTCCTACTCAGGTACTATTGTTATCATCATCCCCACTTTACAGATGGGTAAACTAAGATTCAGAGAGGTTAAGCAACTCACCCAAGGCCACACAGCTAGTAAGCAGTGAAGCCTGCATTGAACTCGACTTCATCTAACTCCTAGCCTGAGATCTTCGCCACTACATTTGCTGAGTCTCCAGATGCTGCAGGCTCAGAGGTCTGAGAGCTGCCCCCTCCCTTCTGCTCCCAGCCCTGGAGATGCCCCCACCTGGTAGCAAACACCCGGCTGAGCTCATCCAAGACGTTGTTGAGTTTCACCTGTAGCTCCTTCAAGATGTCACTGGCCTCAGCATCCAGCTGAGGAGGAAGAAGGCACATCAGGTCAGGTTTATAGGGCATCCACACGGATGGGGCATTTTCCCATCCAACCCAGGGAAAGGGATCCAATCCAGAGAAAGGGATACCAAGGGGCTGGAGAGGAAACTGAGGCCCAGACAGTTAAGCCGCTTGCTTGGGTTTGACGGAGTAGCTGAAGTGGAATTCATCAGGTACAAGCTCTGGGGCCTGCAGGGACATGGGGGATGATGGTGACCCCACGGGGGCCCTGCCTCACCTCCTTTCCTCCCATGGCTTCGAACATCTTCTCTAGCTGAACTCGCAGCTGCTGAGTGTTGTTCATGAGGATGCAGGGCTGGTGATGGGAACAGAGCAGGGAGTCAGTGCTCAGGACCCCTCCCCAGAGCCTCCCCTCCCCCACACTGCCAGGGACCTCAGATGGTTACAGGGTCTGGGTCTGGAGGAAGCTGGGGTCCCATAGGGTCATCTGAGAATGGAAGATAGCATTTGGGATCAGATTTCTGGGAGTGTTGAGGGGGGGTGTCTCTGGGGACCAACAGGGGGAAGGAGGACTCCCCCCCGGTGGGCTGAACCTGGTGGGTCCAGGAGAGGGGCTGGACCTCTGGGAGTAGCAGGAAGGGGAGTTCTTGTTTGTCACCTACCAGTATTCTTCTACATGGGCTCAAAACTTTGTAAGCTCAAAGTTTTGAGCTTATACCCTGAAGCATACACCCTGAAGGGTTCATTCACAACAACCAGACAATGACATGAGGGCACATCCCCTCACCTCCAGATACCCCCAGACTCACATAGTCTGACACAAAGACACACACAGTTGGAGACACATGCAGACACAGGTATCAGAGCCCAGGGAAGGATGGATCTCTGGGGGTATGGAATGGGGTTAAGGGGAAACAGGACAGGGATCCCCGCAGGTCACCACTTTCTCCTTCTCCTTGGAGCAGTAGGAGGCGAAGTCCTTGGAGATGATGTCCGCATACTGGAGGAGCACATTACTGATGGTCTGGGGGGGACACAGAGGGTGGGTGAGACAAGGGGCTGGGCTTGGATGGGCCCATCAAGAGCCACTAGTGAGATCAGGGATGAACCCGAACTCCTACTAGCACCTAAGATGGACCACTGGGCTGGGTGAATTCTCCACCCAGGATGACCATCATGGCCAAAGGGAGACACCACCAGATGAAGATGATTATTTTACATAGACCCAGCTCTTTTTAAAGCTGGGTTCAAGAGCAACCAACAATCACATTAACCCAGCCCCAAACACAAGCATAACTCAGTCCCAAATGGAATCCCAATTCCTATCTGCAGTCCTCAACTTCACCCCAGGTTAAAGTCAATCCATCTGAACCTCAACCCCAGGCCAATGGTCCCAACCTTCAAACTCGCCCCAACACTCACCCGCATTCTCCATAAATCCTAACATTCACTCCAACCTCAATGCCCAATAGAATCTCAGTCCTAATAGTAACCCTAAAACTAACCCCAACCTCAACCCCACCTCTAACCCTGACCCCAGCTCCAAATTCAACTCCAGCTTTAACCACAACCCTGACCTCAATCCCAACCTCAAACTCAACCTCAGCCCAAACCCGGATCCCAACTTCAACTCCAATCCCAATGATATCACCAGCCCTAACCTCAACCCAAACCTCAACCTCAAATCCCAACCTCAAACACAACCTCAGCCCAAACCCTGATCCCAACTTCAACTCCAATCCCAATGACATCACCAGCCCTAACCTCAACCCAAACCTCAACCTCAAATCCCAACCTCAAACTTCAACCACAACTCCAATCACTATGGCATGACCAACTCCAACACTGACCTCAACCCCTACCTTAATACCAGTGATAGCACCAGCTCCAACCTTGACCTCAGTCCCAACCTCAGTATCAACCCTGACTCTGACCTCAATCCTAACCTCAACTCCAACCCCAACTTTGACCCTATTCCATCCCCCACCTGGACCCCATCCATGCTCCCGAACCTTGGCAAAGCGTCTCATGTAGTGCCCCACGATCTGGGGGTCAGGACACTCAAGTTTCTTGATGATCTCAAAGCTCTGATTGAGCTGGGAGAAGACATCCACCACGGAGCAGGAGAACAGGGCATGCTCTGAAGTCTGTTGGAACTGCATTGGGAGGAGGACAGGAGGGAGGAGAGAGGTCAGAGCCAGACAGTTCCCAGAGCCCAACCCTCTTGCTCTCCACAGAGAGAGCCAGAATGCCCTGGGATGATAATGAGATGGACAGTGTGCAAGGTGAACTTAGAGGCGGACACAGGGGGGAGGGGTGGGGCTTGATAAACCGTCATTCATTTGTTGGATGAACAAAAGACCGTCAACACTGTGAAAAAGACAAAGATGGCTGGCACCTTTCAGAGACTGGCCTCATCCCAAGGGCAGTTTTTGGCCCCCAAATTGGATCCCAATGGACCCCAGAAGTAGTGAGGCCACTGTGAGCAGACCGGGACCTTGGTGGTGGATCAGCCTTCTTACCCCGTCCTTCTTGTCTCGCTCCAGGGCTCCATGCAGGAAATCCCGGGACACTTCCTCATTCTCGTCCAGCCACTGGATGACGAAGGGCTCAAACCACCTGGAATGGCGAGACGGGATGGGGCCCTGCCGTCTCTTGTCCCCCTAACCCTCTGCTCAAACTCACACTATGGCCTGGGTGGCCACTCCCCAGCTCCCCTCCTGCACGAGTCCTTGGCTGCTTCATCCTTGAAATGAAGGATGTGACTATTGTCAGAGCAAGGCCCAGACATGTGGAAATCCTGGTGGATAAACTGCCCCTGGGCAAGTGGGTTTATTCTCTGAGATCCTGATACAGCACACAGTAGGTCCTTGGTAAATGGTGACCATCATCCCACTCTCCAACAAAGCCCTGAGAGTCACACATCCCGAGTTTGAATCCCGGCTCCATCACTAATTAGACATCGCCTTGGGCAAATCCTTCAGCATTTTATCCTCTATTTCCTAATCCACAAAGTGGGAATGACAACACTCCCATCTCCTTGAATTGGTGAAAGGATTAAATGAGAAAAGACAAGTGGGACTGCTCAGCTCGGTTCCTGATACTTGTGATCATTCATTGTCTGGCTATAGGAGTCCATAGTCCAATGACTGAGAACGGAGAACACTGGGTTTGTACCCCACCTGTGCCCCTGATGCCCAGGGAACTCTGAGGAGGTCAACCCTCCCACCCTGGACCTCAGTCTAGCTGTCAGCGCTACAGTTCTGGCTTGGGTTCAGGGCACAGGACTTACGCAGGATACTCAGGCACTCGGTCCTTAAAGGCAGGAAGCTCTGCCACATACTCATTGTAGAGCCATTTGACCTTGAAGTGGAGGTTCATGTAATCAGCACTCTTGCATAGGCGATGCTTATCGTGCTCTGGTGGGGGAAGCAAGGGGGCAGCTTAGCCGGGAGGGTCTGCCACTCTCTGTCTTGGTAGTGCCCACTCTGGCCATCACTGATGGCCTCAGGTATGAGGGTCCAGGGCACTCACAGCCTTAGAGGGGACACTGAGGCACAGCTACCTGCTGTAGCCAGGCTGGGAGATACAGGGGTGGGAGGACTCACCCTCCATTGCATACTTCATATCCTGGGCAAACAGATTCCACATCACTTCAGCGCTGATTTTACCCACGTTCAATTCCTGGGGAAACCTGGTGAAGGCCATGAAAGTATGAAACCTTGGCAGACAGAAGCCAGATGGCACAGGATGCTTTGGCCTTCCCAGCCCCAGAGGGTAGTGCGGGACAGGCAAGGGATCTGGATTCAAGTTCATTCATAGCTACTGACTTGCCGAGTGACTCTGCACTGGGGCCCTGTTTCTCTCTGAGCCTCCACCTACCCATCCCTCCATTCACTCATTAACCCATTCATCCATCTATCTACCTATCCATTCACCCACCCATCTGTCTGTTCACCCATCTGTCCATCTCTCCATCCATCCCTGCATTCATTCCTTTATCCACCCACCCATCCTTCCACCGATCTATCCATCCATCCATCCATTCATCCATCTGTCCATCCATCCATCCATCTATTCATCCGTACATCTCCATTCATCTGTCCATCCATCCATTCATCCATCCATCATTTGGTCCATCCATCCAAAATCCCTCATCTTAACTCAATATCTAAGTAACCAAGAGGTGCTGGCACCCCAGAGACAGGAGCCTTTCTAGCGCTCACCTCAGGGAGCAGTAAAACACAATAGCTCATTCAGCTAACACAGGCGAAAATTCTACAGACATGTAAAGCCACAAACCAAAACTGTGCACACATTCACACATAATTACACAATACACAACATTGCACATTAAAGTACATTCCACAATTGTACACAAATAACAATTAAATCCATAAACCACAACTATACACAAAATTATATATTATATATATGTGATGTACATGCAAAACATTTAGTAGAGTATCGAACATAGTAAATACTTGAACAACACGATCTATTGTTATTTATGAACCTACAGACACATATATAATTACATACATATGTGCACAGTTACACAAATCAACACATACAAAATACATGTCTGATTAGACCAGTGATTGTGTACATGCACACAATTTTGTTTGTTTGCAAATTATGCCATATTTCATCCATGCACAGCCACACCCACAACTGCCCCCACATATACAACATTTCATATGTAATTAGATATGATTGCCTTTACACACAAGACACAAAACTGTGACACACATTCATGATGACCTCCAGATAATTAACTGCACAGACACAGAACTCACTGGTTGAGGCAAGGAGTGTACGAATTCTTGTCTTCCTCAATGATGGACACTATGAGAGTGATCAGCTTGGACCAGAAGTCGAGGTTCTTGATGCTGGGGCCCTGTTCCTCTGGGGGAACTTCCCCCTTCTTGGCCTGGAAAGAACAGTGGGGATGTTGGCCACAAAGGATCCAGGGGTGGGGAGCTCAGACATTTCATTATTGAGGGCCAGGAGGTTGGTGAGGAAGGGCTCCATTAACATATGTAAGTTTCAGGTGTGAGGTCTGCATGAAAAGGAGCTAAACTCACATAAACTGACCCCAACACAGCTCAACAAAGCTTAATTAGGCTCAACTAATAAAACTGAATGGAACTGAATTTAGTTGAACAAACTCAAGCCCGCTAAACCGAACAGAACTGAAATGAATGCAAATCAGGACCACTTAGTTTAACAGATGGCAGTTTTCAGAGTTAATTCAGTGGAACTGGGCCAATTACACTGAATTAGTGGAATTAAACTTAACTGGATTGAATTAAACTCAAATGAACCCAATTGGATTGAACCTAATCAACTTGTTCAAGATCAAGATCAATCTAAATCAAAATAACGGAAATAAATCAACTTGAACTCAACCCAACCAATGTAATCTAATTCAACTCCACCCAAGTCAAGCCAATCCAACTCCACCTACTTATCTCAACCTAACATACTCAGGCCACCTCAATCCAACTTTAGTTAATCAATAGAAATGAAAGTAGTTAAACTCAACTGAAATAAGTCCAACTCAACCAAACTCAGTTGAACTCAACAGTACCTAATCCAACAACCTAGCTCATCCTAACTCAAGCCAACTCAACCCAGTCAAGAACAATTTCAATTCAAGTAAACTGAATGGAGATGAATACATTTTTACTCAGTTAAAGTCAACTCAGTCCAACTCAGTGATGCTCACTAATTAGCCTAGAGCAATTTTAAGTCAAGCAAACAGAAATAAATAGATCTAAACTGATCATAGTTGAACTAAACCCAGCCCAATTTAATCTACTTCATCTCAACCCAGTTAAGAACGACTTGATTTCAACTCAACTGAATGTAAATGAACAGGATGAAATAAAATTGAACTGAATTCAGCTTACGTGTTATCTCCTATCTGAAGCCCAAGCTGAGGAAGGGGCTCAGCTCCCACAGCCTCTTGCAATTCCTCCCTTCCAGTGCTAATCACCCCAGGTTGTAAATTTCCAATTTATACGTTTTTCCCTCCTAATAGAGTATAAGTTCCTGGAAACCTTACTGACAATCCTGGGACATTATATGTGTACACAGCGTGTTGAAAGATCTCAAATAAATTGAGTTCAAGACTGAACTGAAGAAATTCAATTCAACTCAATATTTATTGAACAGGGACTCTATTCTAGGCACATTGTATTATGCCGGACTCAACTAAGTTTAACTAAAACTAAATTTATTGAGCTCCTACTGTGTACCAGGTGCTAAGCATTTAACTATGTTTCAGCTGAAGCTTGTATCTCATTGAATCTCCTCCTTAATCCTGAGATGTGGGTTTATGACCCCATTTTACAGGCGGAGATACTGAGGCCCAGAACAGTTTAAATCACTTGGGAAGGGGCAGATCTGGGACTTGGACCAGGGTCTGGTTGGAGTCCCCTAGTCCCTTCTGCCTCATCTGGGGTCCTCACCGGGTCAGTCTGGTACTCTCGACTGTAGAGTTCATGACAATTGTTGAAGATGTATTCATAAGTGGAGTTGAGGCAGGCTTTCACACAGTCCTTCACCACCTGGCTGGCTCGGGGTGGGCTCTGGAGTTCTTGCACCTGGCAGGAGGAAGTGACATGGGCATGGGTGTGCACAGTGGGGACAGGGGGTACCCAGGAAGTGGCTACAAGTGGAGCTGGTTTTAAGGAAATGTTGTAGCAATGTGAAAGCAGAGGGTCACTGAGAAAGGGCACTGCTTTCCAGGAGAAATGTTACTCATTTAGGAGCTAACAGTCCTGGAGTATCCTCCCTGGAGAGCTAATGGAACTGAGTCCCCTTACCAACCTTCATCCGAAAGAAGGTGATGCTGGTGAGAAGATCCACCGTGGATTTGAGGTCCTGGAGTCTCTCTGGGCTGCTGGCTGGGAAGTTATTCTATGGAAGGGAGAAGAGAGGTGGGGTTATGGAAGAAGGCCGGGGGATGATGGGAGACAGCGTTTTAGGGGAGACACAAGAGCCTCCAAGTTTCAGGAGGTGTGTTAGGGGTCATTGAGAACACCTTGAAGTAACTGGGGGTGTCTGCTTGGATACACCAAACTTTTTGGGCAGGTGCTGCCCACATATGTGTACATGTGTCAGAGGAACACATTCTACATGTTAAGATGGGTCCTGCCATGTGCATGCCTGCTGGCAGCTGTCCCCTCCAGGCACACACATGCCTGGGGTGAGCAAATCATCATGCATGCTCTTCTCACCCGATACATGGAGAGGTCAATCCGCAAGGAGTTATGCAGCTGGTCCAGGAGCTTCACAAAGCGTTCTTTCTGAGGAGGCAGAGGAGGAGGAGAAGGTTGGATGAAAGCAGGCACTTGGGGATCAAGTGTAGCAGCTAAAGGTGGCTGCCACATTGGCTAAGTGGTTGCTATACGTTATGTGTACCCCATCCGCTGTTGAACTGACCCCTCATAACATCCATTCAACAGAGGGGTAAAATGAGGCTCAGAGAGGGGAAGTGACTGGTGCAAAGTCACACAGCAAGTCAGGTCCAGATTGGGAATCTGGAAATCACACGAGGTGTGACCAGCACAGGGTCAAGCTCTCCCTCATCTCCAGGCCCCCACCCCTGGGACTGACCCCAAAGTTGGAGGCTGCGAAGCGGTCAGAGGCAGACACGTTGGTGGAGGCGGTGGTGTGCGCGTAATAGGCGTTGATGTTGGCAAGCAGGGTGCTCATGACGGCAGGCACCCCAGGACACATGTACTTGGAGGAGAGGCAGGCAAAGTGGCTGGTAGGAGGGAATGGGAAGCACTGGGTCTGGTGTCCAGCCCCCAGAATGCCTCTAAGACAGCCCTCACAACCCCCCAAACTGTCCCCTTTTCCTCTGCTTGATTCTGTCCTCTGAGTTTGTCTCCTCTCTGAATTGCCCTATCTCTGCCTCTTATCTCCAGCTCTCATCCTTGTCACTCTAGCCCCCAGCAATGGCACTTGTCTAACCTCCAGGGAAATTACATAACCCCCACCACACTCACTTCCTCTCTGGCTCCTCCTCCCAAGAATCCCTTCCACCCCAGATTTGCCAGTGTCCACTTGGTAACCACCCCTCCCCCCAGTTTCCTCCACCTCGTCCTCATGTCCACCACAGCCTGCAGCCTTACGTCATGGCTTGGTAGATGGACTCGACGCCATAGCGCATGGCAAACTCGTCCACGATCTCCTGGGCTGTCTCATCATAGTAAACCTTCCAGGCGTCGTCACCCTTGGCATCTGGGATCTTCACGACCCCGTTGTTCTGCACATCTGTCACGAAGTGGAACAGGTTCTGCCACCACAAGGGAGAAGGTGTCATAGAGAGTGCAAGGGGACACCGGGGGTCAGAGATCCCAAGTATAGGGCAGCTTACATCATCCATCTATCTGTTTATTCATTAATTCATTCATCTACCCTTTCAGCCGTCCACCACCCGTCCATCCATCCAACTACCCCAAATTTCAGCTATCCCTCATCCATCCTCCCAATAGTTCAACTACACACCCATCCATCTGTCCATCTGTCCATCCACCCATCTACCCACCCATCCCTCTAACCATCTACTCCCTTACCCATCAATCCAACTACCCAAAAATCCACCTGTTCACTTTATCCATTCTTTCAGTAATTCAACCACACATCCATCCATCCCATACATTTACCCGCAACTTCACCTGTCCATCCAATAATTCATCCTTCTACCCAATCAACCATCAATCCACCCAGCCATCATCCATCTGTCCATGCATCTACTCATCCATCCACCTACCCAACTACTCCAAAATTCTCCCATCCATACACCTGTGGATGGTTCAACCATACATCCATCCACCCACCCTTTCTTCCATCCATCCATCTATCCACCAACCTACCTACCCACCATTCCAACTACCCCCAAATTCACCTATCCACTCATCCTTCTGTCTAGTAATTCAACCACACGCCCATCTATCCCATCTACTACCCACAGCTTAATCTGTCCATCTAACTTATCAACCCATTCAACCATCCATCCATCACCTATCTATCCACCCATCAATTTATCCATCCATCCATCCTTCCATACTTCATCTATCTGTCCATCCATCTATTCACCCATCCATCTATCCAACTACCCCCAATTCACGCATCCAACTCATCTATACTTCCAATAGATCAAGCACACATCCATCCACCCATCCTTTCATCTTTCCACCCATTCTTTTATTCACTCAATACTCATTCATCCAATCATTTATTCATTCAACATACTGAGTTCTCTCCAGGAACCCCTAGGCAGCTGGAAGAGACAAACCCAGGCACACAAAACCTAACCCTGAGTGTTCAGGGCTGGGACAGTTGGAAGACCTGGGTTTCTGTAGTGAGAGTCTGCCTGAAGGTCATGGAGGGCTTCCAGAGGAGGGGGCCCTGAAGCTGGACATTGACTGACGGGGAGGAGTTTTCTGAGCACAGAGAATGGCATAGGGGACAGTCTCAGAGGCCCAGGGGAATGTGAATGGTGTGGTCAGAAAGAGGAAGGAGGAGCTAGGGCAGGCAGGAATGGTGAGTGGAGGTAACGTGGGAGACAAAGGTGAACTTCAAATGCAGGGTGGGGCAGTGGGCCTCACCTCGTGCAAACAGGTATACTGGACATGGTAGGGGGCCACCTTCTCCTCGCCTTTGATCTCCACACTGATGTGTAGCCGGATGGCACCCGACACAGCAGATTTGTCAGTCCGCTTGTCTGCAGGGCAGAAAGGCATGGCAGTGTCAGAACTTCCCAATATAGCCCTGGACTATTTTAACATATGCGTAACTGCAGCCCTCTCAGACTCCCTGCATTAAGGCCGAGGTGTTTCTCCTCAGATTGGCTTCCTAGACTTGTGTCTCCCCCATTAGACTAGAATTCTTAGGCCCTGTCTCTCCCATCTCACTAGGATCCCAGATCTTTCTTCCTCACTCAGATTAATTTCCTTGGTCTGCATCTCCCTCTTTAGACTAGGAGCCTTGCTTCTTCCCCAGGCTGTGCTCCCAGACTCTGCCTCCCCCATCAGATCAAGCTCCCCAGAGTCTACTCATCTTCTTAGACAGGATTCCTGGGTCAGTGCCTCTTTCCTCAGACTAGGATCCCCAGGTCTTGCTTCCTGCTTCCCCCATCAGAATAGGATATCTAGATTTCCTCTAACCGAACTAAGAAGTTCCTAGACTCTGCTCACCCATCTCAGACTGGGTTCTTCCTCTGCCCTCAGACTGGGCTCACAGATTCTCCTCATCATTCTTAGACAGGGCTCTTAGGTCTGTAGCTCCCTTCTCAGATTAGGAATCCCAAACTCTACCTCTTCCCTTAGACTGGATTCTCAAAGTTCAATCTCCTTTCTTAGGTTAGATTCCTGGGTCTGTGCCTCTCTCCTTACACTAGGGTCCTCAGGTCTTGCTTCCTGCCTTCCGCATCAGAATGAGATATGGAGATTCTGTCCCTCCCTCACTCTCCCACACCGAAATAAGACAGTCCTGGGTTCTGCTCACCGTCTCAGCCTGGTGCTTCCTGCCCCCATCAGACTGGGCTCACAGACTCTGCCTCCTCTGTTAGACTGGGCTCCTAGATTAACTCCTGCTGACACTGTCTCTCCCCTCCAGCTGGGCTCCCCACTTTGGTTGGCTTCCTGGGACCCCCTCCCCTCTCCCCTGCAGAACCCCACCCTTGCTCACCCAGGTTGTACCACACGTCCATCTCGCCACTGAGTGTCCGCACCTCGATGATCGTCTGCCCCAGGAAGTCATCGGATTCCCTCTTGAACCGCTGCTTCACGCGAGATTTGATGTCATCGTCCTCATCCCAGACACGCACCTTGATTCGGTCCGAGGAGTTGTGACATTCACTGCAGGGGGGGAAGAGGAGGTTGGGGCAGGGGGCTTTTTTTTTTTTTTTTTTTTGTCTGTGCCGGGTTGCGGCGCGCAGGATCTTCTTTGCTGCATGCGGGATCTTTAGTTGTCACATGCGGGATCTAGTTTCCTAACCAGGGATGGAACCCGGGCCCCCTGCATTGGGAGCACGGAGTCTTAACCACTGGACCACCAGGGAGGTCCCAGGGCAGGTGTCTTGAAGCCCACCCTTCAGCTGCTCCAACAGGGAGCTCCATCTAGGGGGCTGGGGGCCCAGCCAGACACCTACAAGTGGAAGTTCTCCTCCCACACGGGGTTCAGGTTTCCATAGATGGTTTTTGTCCGTTTCTTGGTCTTCCCGACCTGGACGGTGACATAGGGGTCACTGGATCCTGTCTTGTCCTTTGCCTGCAAGCCCTGGGCACAGACCACTGGAAGACACACAAAACAAATATAAATGTGGGCTCAAGGAGCAAGGCATGCCAAGAACAGACACTGTCACAGGCTCCACAGGGAACACCTGTGACAAGGACTGAGGGCTTTGTTCTGGCCACAGGAGCCCATGGACACACCCACTGGGCATGCTCGGCTTGCTAGAGTTAACAGCCAGGGAACCCTCACCCAATGAAGAATATGAAGGTGCCCCAGGGTCACCCCTGGGGTGGGACACTCGGGTGTGTGCTCTACAGTGTCCCCCTAAGGTCCCCAGCAGGATTGAGCCCCCAGTTGCCCACAGTATGACATTGGCATCCTCTGCAGGGCTCTTTACTTCCCGGCTCTCAAACTCATGTCTCCACTTCCCACTGGCACTCCCTGGGACCACCTCCTGGATACCCATCTGCCCTGAAATCCTCATCTTGGAGTCTGTTTTCAGGGAAATCCCAATGACGATGAGGAATGGATAAACACCACAAGGCCCCCACCCCTGGGAAGGACCTCTCAGCCCTGGGAGGTCAATAATGTCCCCCAGTGGTCCTAGGTGTCCACTGCTTCGCCTGCTCGGTGGCACCCTGGGTAGGGCTTATTCCCTCCTGGTCTCACTTCCCAATACCCCTGGGGGCTTCCTGGGTTCACCTCCCAGATAAACTGTGTGCCCTCAACTCCTCTTCTTGAGGTCTTGTTCTGGGGGCTACCAAGCGAGATGCACCCAGATAGTTTCATGCAAACAAGTTTGGAGGCATATATGCCCAGGTTGTGGGCACAAACGCATATACACCGACATGAGAAAGTCACGGGGACGCTCAAATATGTGCAGCAAAGGGAAGGAAGGGGCTTGGGAGGGAGCACAGGGGGCCGAGAAGAAGGGACCCCCGTGGCCGTCCCTCCCCCTCCCCCCCGCGGCCTCACCGGTGATGCTGATCTTGGCCGACCACTTGGACGTTCCATCCAGCACGCTCTGCTTGACGGCCTTCATCTGCTGCGTGTGCGCGGTCTTGGTCACCGCGAAGATCTCCTGGATGAGCTCGAAGATCTCGGGCTTGTTGCGCTCCCGGATCTTCATGCGGTCCTTGAGCACCATGATGATGTTCTGCGTCCGGTCCTCCGCCCCGTGCTTGGAGCTCTTCTCCGCCGCCCCTGCGCGCAAAGACAGCCGTCACTGTACACAGAGAACTCCCTCCCAGGAGCGAGAGCCCTGATTCCCGCTCCAGGGCTTCCTCATCTGCTGCCACGGACACAGGGTTCAGGTGAATCGTCCCCCCAAAGCTAGAGCTACCTACCTGCTCTCTGAATCCTCCCCCAACCAGGTCTTTCCCCCTAAAGTTCCCACCCCCTGTCTTAGCCCCTCCAGTCCGCGTGAGTCCCCTTCCCCTCCGACACCCTGCCCTCTCCAAGCCCCTCCCCTCCTCGGACTCCTCTCCCCAACTTGAGCCCCCTCCCACCTCTGAACTAACCCTTACCCTAACCCTCTTTTTCTCCATAGAAACCGCTGCCTCCCATTAAGCCCGCCCCTTGAACAGTTTAGCTCCTCCCTGAGTCCCGCCCCACCCCTCTAGGACCCCTCTCGCTTCTCCTTTCCCCTCCGGTCGCTCCCGTCCCGTCCCACGGCCCCGCCCCGTCCCACGGCCCCGCCCCTTGTCCCGCCCCCTCCTCCTCGTCAGAGCCCCGCCCCCTAACCATTAACAGTCCTGCCCCTCCGTCTCCGCTCCAGCGGGAGCCCGGCACTCACGCTGCAGACAGTCTGCGTTGAGCAGGTCCTGGCACTTCTCGTGGCACTTGACACCGCACTCGGTACAGCGCATACCCTGCCGCGCGATGCCCCACAATAGCCCCTCACACTCGTAGCAATAGGTGGGTGTGGTGGCCGTCCACACCTCGAAGTTGTGCGGCGTCGTGCACGAGATGGGGTAGATTAAGGCTTGCAAGGTCTTCTTGTAAACGTGGTTTTTCTGCGGGGAGGGAGGACATGCGACATGGGCGTAGAGCCTTAACCTGGGGGCACTGGCTTGCCCCGCCCTCATTCCCCCCGCCCCCCGTCCCGTTCTGAGTATGGTAAAGTCCCCGTCCGTCCCCCGCCCCACACTGTCGGAATCCACGGGTTCCTGTACACAGACTGTGCTCGCTGGCGGCTGCGTTGTCGGAATTCTGGAAAGCGAGGAGTGCCTGTCTCTGCCCCACCCCCTTCCTTTTCTCCGGGAGCCCCCCAACCCCGCCCACCCTCCAAGCTGGGGAGGGGGAGGTGCCCCACGCACCAGCTCTTCGTTGTTCAAAGTGCTGGATGCCAAGGCCGAGGTGATGCCTGCTTTTCTGGACTGCACCAGAGACTGGAATAGGGAAGTCACCAAGGGAGTCAGAGGGATCGATTGACACCCGGGGGGTTGTCACCGCGAGCAGAATCCCCAGCCATGGTTTGGGGCCGCCAGCCACGGATTCAAGCCACAGCCACAAATAGGAAACAGGTCACAGCAGCGGGAGCAGAACCAGAAAAGAATTGGGAGGTGACAGAGGCTCCAGGTTAGAAGAGACCCTGGAAAGGGAGCAGCCCCACACCTCTGACTCACCCATTCCCCACCACCATGGACCAGACTGGGGAACTGCACTTGGCCGTGGTCAACAGCCACAGAGCGAAAGCACCAGCCAGGCCATGAACCAAGGTGGGGAGTCACCTGCTCTCTTCCCCACCCGTGAACTGTTGGACATGGCAAGGTCCCCTCCCCAGAACCCATGGGATGGGGACCAGTTGGAAGATCCCAGTGGGGGGCGGGGGTCTCGGGAGGAGATTCAAGGGCCTGGGTTGCCATCACTCACCATGGCCTGAAGTGTCCATGCAGCACGCAGGGTAGAAATGAGATCACATTAGTCCCAGAGAATGCCTTGCCAGTCCCCAGCCCCAGTTCTGCCATGGGCAGTTGTACAGGTTGAGCACTGCTTGTGGCAGGGCTGCTCTGGTTGGGCAGGGGAGGGCACAGGCGCTCACCAGGTCGCTCACGAGTGGGATAGGCTTCCTCTTGCGGATGTCTGGCATGCTGTCGATGATGATGAGACCACCGCCAGGGCTGCAAAACACACCCAGGGACGTCAAGGGCCCAGGGAAGTTCCCCTTCCTCCAACAGGCATCTCCTGAGGCCTGGGCAGGACACCTGATCTCCCCAGGTATTAAGAGTTGAATTGTGTCCCCCGAAAAGATACATTGAAGTCCTAACCCCCAGTGCCTCAGAATGTGACCTTATTTGGAAATAGAGTCATTGCAGATGTAATTAGTTAAGACAAGGTCATACTAGAGTAGGATGGGCTCCTAATCCAATATGAGTGGTGTCTTTATAAGAAGAGAGACACACAGGGAGAAGACAGTGGTGTGATAGTAGAGGCAGAGATTGGAGTGACTCGTTTACAATCCAAGGAATACCAAGGATTGCCAACAACTACCAGAAGCTAGAAAGGCAAGGAAGGATTCTCTCCTACAGAAGTCAGAGGGAGTGTGGCCCTGCCAACACCTTGGTTTTGGAATTCTGGCCTCCAGGAACTGCGAGAAGATACATTTTTGTTGTTTTAAGCCCTCTGTTTGTGGTAGTTTGTTATGGCAGCCCTAAGAAATGAAGACACTGGGCCTCAACTTCCTCATCTGAGAAATGGGGAGATGATACAGTTGCCCACGTTGAATGAGCATTTGAATTAAGGCAAATCTAAATAATATGCAAAAATATCAATGAAATCTTTCTTTATGCTCAAAATTGGAAATATTTGTGTATATTTAAAGCCTATCCTGGAAGAAGTGATTTCAAAGCCCATGAGAAAGAGGGAACTGGAAATTGTATTTGTGCTGTTGCCTCTTGGCAGCTTTGCTGTAGCTGGCTAATCAGAATGAGGGCTGTGGCAGATGCTGCGGTGGTCTGTCCAAATCTACTTTACTGAGAGGTGCAGGTGTTCCCAGAGAGGGTTCAGGTGTGGCTCCTCTCCAGAAAGTTCTCAGTGGCCATTGAGAGTGACGCCTGGCAGCCAATGACTCTGGACAAGCCCTGGGGTGCTATTCATGCTCCAGCGCTCCCTGAAGGATCAGGCAGAGGCTTGGTGACTCCTGAACTACCTCTCTGCTTGGCTGTTTCTCCTACTTGGTCCCGCCTGCCTCACAGGCTTTTCTTTTCTTTTTTATAAGTTTATTTATTTATTTTTGGCTGCATTGGGTCTTTGTTGCTGTGCGTGGGCTTTCTCTAGTTGCGGCGAACAGGAACTACTCTTTGTTGCGGTGCGCGGGCTTCTCACTGTGGTGGCTTCTCTTGTTGCGGAGCACGGGCTCTAGGCACGTGGGTTTCAGTACTTGGTGGCGCATGGGCTTAGTTGCTCCATGGCATGTGGGATCTTCCTGGACCTAGGGCTTGAACCCGTGTCCCCTGCATTGGCAGGCGGATTCTTAACCACTGCACCACCAGGGAAGCCCTCACAGGCTTTTCTTGAGAGTGCTTCCTGTATAAATCATGCACACAGGAGCCCCCATCTCAGACCCCACTTCCAGGGCTCCCCACACGGGACACTTGCCCCTCTGGGAGTCACAGCTCCTGTGTCCCTGTCTCTGTTTGAAAAGGATGTACAAGGGAAGGCAGTCGCTCTCCAGCTGTTATTTAAAACATTAGTGTAATTTACAAATATCTTTTGCATCCCCTAACCTCACCACACAAGTGCTGAAAAAACACCCTGGAAAAGCAATAACTTAAGAAATTAGATATGACATATGCTCCATGTAAGACCAACAACTATCGTTATGAAACAGCCAGCAACTGTAGCAATAATCTGAGAAATGTAAAAGCAGAATCAAAGCAAAAAATTCACTCCAGGGTTGCAGATGTATCGTGCAGTAAATGGGTTTCTTCTTTACCTTACATTTATTTCTAGGGGGAAATGTTCTTGAATTATATGAGTGGCTTGAGCAAGGCCTCTCTGGACTGTTTCTCCATCTGTAAAATAGGGGTAGTGGGCCCCCCATGGGTTTGTTGTGAGGATTCAATGTGTTACTATCTTCGGCTCCTGCTGGTCATGAGTGCCTTATTACAGTGGCTACATTATTTCACTCATGTGCAATCTGTCCCCTGTCTAAATGGACCTTCTCCCTGCCCTGGCTGGGCTGAGGTTATGGTGCAAACCAGCCTTAGGCTCTGGGTTCAAAACTTCCTCTCCCTCACCCCCAAGATCTGATACTCACCCGCCTTTGAACCACAGGGATTTGGACATCTCTCCTTCTCCCCGGGCCTGCAGGACAGAAGACAGATATGGTCAGTGTAGCTGCCCCTTCCCAGGGCAGCACATGTACCACACCCACAACTGTCTCCCCTTTGGGTTGGGAGTCAGGAGGCCTGGGTCCTAGTCCTCACTGTGTGTCCTTAGGGAGCCCACTGGCTTTTTCTGGGCCTCAGTTTGTCCATCTGTAAAATGAGAAGAAAGGAGATACTCTCTGACACCAACCTCAGTGAACTTCACTCTCCTTGTCTGTCAAAATTGGGGATTTGTTAACATCATCTCGAACAAGAGCTCATGCTCTATAGTCCTGGGATTCTTAGGGGCTGGCTCAATACCCATAAGATCCTATCACTCGCTAAACTCCCCCTGCCTCACCTGATTATCTGATCTCATGCCCCAGGACCTTTGCCTGAGTGGTGCCACCTGTATATATGCTCTCCCACCTTCTGCACCCGACCAGCCTCCATCTATCATTCAGGTCTCAGTGTGGACCCAGAGTCAACACCCCCTACCATGCAACTAAAGGGTGGCATGGTGGTGGGGGGGAACAGGGAGAAGGGTCTGACACCTTCTTCTGAAATATTGTTTAAGTACTTTGGATATCACTTCACTTTAAGTGTCACCTCCTCCAGTGAGTCTTCCTGATTGACTTGGATTAGTTTTATGCCCCCTCTATGAAACCCAGAGATCCTGCTCATGTTTATTTTTCTTGTCATATCGCTAGTTCCATTACAAGGGTAGTTGCTGTCTTTTTCATTTAATTTGTTGACTTAGTGAAAGTTATTCAATAGATTTTTCACAGTGTATCTTCTACTGTTTGAATCTAGAACCATGAGACTGTATAGTAAAAGAAAATTCTACTGTACAACTGATAAGAAATTTGATTTGAAACTTTTGTGGCTCTGATAATTGATGGTCTAAGACTTTGGGAGTCTGTTTAGGATCTCCTCCTGCCAGCCTCACCCCAGTTTGGAAGGTCACCCCAGATAATAACACTGCTTGGTGTCCAGCCCAGAGCAGGTTGAGTGAATGAAGGAGTGAATGAACGGCCTCATTCCTGCTGCCCATCTGAACAGTCATCCTGACCCTGACGTTAATTCTATTTTTCACCTAATTTCTTCTGCAATACTGACCAGATCTCAGACCTTTCCCAAACCCCAACTCTGACACCCATTGTGAGCCCAAGCACTGACTTCTTCCGCTATCACCAAGTTTAACCCTGAACTCTGATCTTTGACTGCTGCCCTAACCCTGACCTATAACCCTAACCCTGACCTATAACCCTATCACTAACCTCTATCCCTATCCATGAACCTGGCCGCTGAACTTGGCCATAGCCATGACCTCAGCTTAATTTCAGCTCTAGGTTCCAGTTCGTCTCTCCTTCTTCCCCACTTAGAAATCCCAGGCTGCCCTGGGGGAGGCTGGACTAGACCTTGGTGGGGCCAGCTGGTTGCAGGGGAGAGTAGGCAGGCATGGGTAGGGCCAGGGAGGAGTCAGATTGGGCAGGGGTTGGGCCAGGAATGGTGGGGCTGGGGCCAGGGCAGGAGTGGGTGGGGCTAAGGAAGGGCCAGGCTGGGCACAGATGGGAACAGGTTGGGGTGGGCGGAGCCATAGAGGAACCAGGATGTATGGAGGCATGGTGCTGGGCGGAGTGGTGAAGTAGGCGTGGCCTGGTGGCTCATGAGTGGCATGGGCTAGTGTGGGCAGGGCCAGGGAAAGGACCAGAGTGGGTTGGGGCATGGAAGGAGTGGGGAAATGAGGGTGGGTGGGGCACTGGGCGTGGCCAGGCTGGGGGTGAGCCCACTGCTGCTCTCACTCACCTCCTGCAGCTGCAGCCGCACTTTGTTGAAGGCTCGCAGCCAGTTGGCCTTGGCCCTAGACATGGAGTCCTGACCCTCTTGGCCTTCCTCATCTTCTCGTGGCCTGAAACTGAGGCAAGGGGTTTCATGAGGCTCCGGGGCCGGCACTCCCTCCACCCTCCACCCTCCGAGTGATGCTGGGCCCTCCTTGGCCTCCCTGACACTTCGGAGACACAATGACCCACCTGTGACCCCTCTGACCAGCCTCAGTGATCCTCCCCCCCCCCTTCCCACATGCCCATCACCTCTCTGACACCTTCAGGTCTCCTGGGTCCCTTTGCCACCTTCCTGGCCCCTCTGCAACTTTGTAACCCTATCCGAGGGCTCCTCTGATGCTTCTGTGACCTCTCTAACCCTGGCAAACCCTCCAGCCCCTCACAACCTCTAAGACTCCTTCATGACCCTGCTTGACCCCCTCTGACCCCACTGAGCCACTTCTGACCTCCTAGACCCATCCCGATCCCTTCAATAAACCCAGGACCCTGTGACAACCTCTCCCCCCATTCCCCAGGTCTACACTGACTCCATCATGGCACCACTGACCCTGTGACCTTGTGACAGGCCCTCAACCCCTTCCCGTTACCTCTCCTCAGCCTTGGGGGGCTCAGGCTGAGGCTCTTGCTTAGCTGCAGGTGCCTCCTCAGGGACGGCTGACTCAGGGGCCACCTTGGCTATGTCGGGGACCTCGGTGGGCACGGCTGGGGCCTTGTCCTCCTTCCTGGGGGTGGCGGGTGGAAAGCTGACACGCTTGAAGTCCCTGGGCTCGGCCACGGCCACCTGCTCACGCTCAGTGTAGCCTCGGATGTCATCCGGCACCTCCTCCTCATCCTCTAGCTCTTCCTCGTCCTCAGGCAGCTCCTCCTCCTCCTCCAAGAAGTCCTCCAGGTCCTCATCCAGCTCTTCGTCCAGCTCCTCATCCAGCTCATCCTCATCCTGGTCCCAGCGTGGCGAATCCTTGTGGTAGCTGACCGAGCTGTGGCAGGAGTGGTAGGAGTCCCGGTCCCGCTCGTCTTCCAGCTCAGAGCCCTGTAGGCTCTGTTCATCCGGGTCGAAGTCCTCGCTCAGCTGCGAACTGCCCTGACTCAGCTCCCCTGAGGAGGCGTAACGGCTGCTGCCTGTGGGGCTACAGGAACGGGCCAAGGGCTCAGGGGCTGGGGCACAGACCCACTGCCCATCCCAGCCCCGGTCACACAGGTTCCATCACCCAGTCATTCCCTGGATTGGTCATTCCCTGGATTCCCAGCATTGGTGGAGCTCCTCTGGCTGCCAGGGAAACACAGCCGTGAACAAAAGACAAAAACACCTGTTCTTGGGGCGTTTACCATCTTGGGGGGCAGGCAATAAAACCAGATCAGTGACATTAGTGATCATCGGTGACCTACCGTGCACCACTCCTATCCATGCACTGTGGAGGCTGCAAAGCCTTCACCCACATGTTTGGGACCCCGAATCAGTGTCCCTGCCACAGCCCCCTTGGAGACCTAGTGCTCCTGAAACAAACATAGTAGCCCCTGTCTCTTGATGTACCCTCTACCCTCCGCCTCAACCTGGTCCTCCCACTGCCAAGCCCCCTCCGTTCATCAGGGACCTGGGCCTCCCTGCCTCCACTCCTTCCCCAGCCTCCACTCACAGCTGATCCTGAGGCGGGTCCCTTCAGCTCCACCTTGTAAACATACGTGCAATGCAAACACTTCCTTGCACCCTGGGCCCCACCCTAGCCCAGGCTCCGCCATCTCCACTAGATGCTGCCCTACCCAACATCCACTTCTCTCCTGGACAGTACCTTTTTGCATAGAAGCCACAAAGGGGCTTATTGGAATCATAAACCCAAACACGGACCTCCCCTGTTCCAAACCCTACCACGGCTCCCTTGAAATAAAATTCTGTGCCGTGCTCTGCACCCCTGTGTGGCCCAAATCCTCCAACGTCTCCATCCCCATCTCCTTCCATCCTCCCTTCTCTCCCCCTGCTCCAGCTACATCAGTATCCATCCTCGCTGTCCCTCCAGCACCCTAAATTGTGCCCACCTCTGGGCCTTTGCACTTGCTGTGCTCTCTGCCAGGAACATCCTTTCTTGCCTGCTTTATCTGGAAAAATCCTTTGGTGCCCACTGAAATAGCACTTCTTTGAGTGAGTCTCCCCCACCCTCCAGCCAGGTCAAGCCCACGCCCACCCACATTATATGCTCCTTATATGCACCCTGGATCACACTCGACATGACCAGGAAGAAATATCTGTCTCTGCCTGAGGGCAGACAGCATGACACATGGGCCACCTCTCATCCCCCTTCTAACCACTCATTCAGTCATTCAATAAACAGCATTCCTTGTCTTAAACACTTTCTCCACTCTCAGTGACTGGGACCCTCTTCCCTGGCCAGTCCCTGGGATGCTGTAGGAATCAAACAGGGGTTTGATTCCTACAGTCCTTTAGTCCTTGTTTGCTAAGTTATGTATATGGTTGATTGCTTTTTAGTGCCTGTCTTTGTAGACAGCTGGGATGGGGGATCAGCAGGTATTATTTGCCTGGAAAGGACTCCAAACTCCCTCTGCTGGTGAATACCCCCGAAGTCCACCCCAGCACATTCTGGGGTCCCAAGTGAGGGGGGCAGCCTAGGACTGGGATCTCCACACAGGCCTGGATGTGTCCATCTGTGACCCTGGGTGCCACGTAAACTGCCCCAGGCATGGGACCCAGTGGTCCCCGAGACTCCTCCCACCCCAGCTCTGACATTGGGGCCCAACACAGCTCTGACCCCAGGTGCCTCCCCTGGATGCCATGTCCTCGAGTCAGCCACCAAGGGCCTCCCTGCATGATCTGGCCCCGTTCGCCTCTCCAGCCTTTAGCTGAGCTGTCTTCTCTGCCTGGAATTCCTCTCCTAAGACTCTTCATTTATCCTTCAAGTGTTGGCTCCCAGGCACATTTCTCCAGGAAACCCTCCCTGCCCTTCCCCTCTGCCAGTGTGTCCAGCTGTGTCCCTCCCTCCAGTCAAATCCTGACCTGTGGGATGGAATGCCTGTCCCTCTGGGGGCCCAGCATCATCCAGCACTGGGCAGCAAGGCCAGGGTGGCCTGGGATGGTGGCTTGAGTCACTCTCAGGGGAACTCTGCCTCTGCATCCCCTCCCCACCATGTGACTTGTTCACGGTGAGAGTGGAGAGTTCTCCTCCTTTTCCACTCCCCCATTCCGCCCCAGGAATGCTTAGAATAAATAGACTCCCCCCCCAGGACAGACAGACACACCCAAGGCCAGAGAAGGACAAGACACGGCCAGGCACACAGGATGGGAGCCAATCTGGGAGCAGCTCTGTGCACATCCTGCTCTGAGACTCAAGCAACTCGTTGCCACTTTTTGAGCCTCAGTTTCCCTATCTGTAAGATGGGCACTCTTCTGCTTTTCATCTCTGAGAGAGAAGACTTTTCCATCTACTAAAAGAGTTAATATTTTCTTAATATTTGATGTCTTACTCTCCTTTCAACTGTTTCCAGTGCATTGAAACTTTGTTCCAGTAATTGCTTAAGTCTGAGCCACCTTGAATGTGCAAATGAATGATGCTTTACAAATTGTAGCAGTCACAAAAATGGTAAGAGAAACTGTTAGGGAGACAGGAGTGCTTCTGAAGATAGTTTGAATAAGGAAGTCATGAATACAAATGGAAAGGGATCTAGTTCTTTGCTTTCAGGATAGCACAAGCACAAAGGAGTTGAATGAAGAATGCTAGAATAAATCCAGGGTAAGACTAATTCTACTCCCTCCTATGCCACTAAATGTTTTACCTTGAGTATGGCATTTCATTTCCTTGGACCTAAAAAATAAAGAGGTTAGACTAAATGCTCAATCTTTTTTTTTTTCTCATTTTTTGAAGTATAGTTGATTTACAATGTTGTGTTCATTTCTGCTGTACAGCAAAGTGATTCAGTTATACTATATACATATTCTTCTTTTTTATTGATTGTTTTTTTTGCCGACCGTGCAGCATGAGAGGTCTTAGTTCCCCGACCAGGGATCAAACCCGCGCCCCCCTGTATTGGAAGCGTGGGGTCTTTTAACCACTCACTGGACCACCAGGAAAGCCCCTATACCTTCTTTTTTTAAATATTCTTTTCCATTACGGTTTATCATAAGATATTGAATATAGTTCTCTGTGCTATAGAGTAGAACCTTGTTGTTTATCCATTCTATACATAATAGTTTACAGCTGCTAATCCCAACCTCCCACCCCATCCCTCCCCCAACCCTCTCCCCCTTGGCAACGACAAGTCTGTTTTCTATGTCCGCGAGTCTGTTTCTGTTTCGTAGATAAGTTCATTTGTGTCATATTTTAGATTCCACGTATAAGTGATATCATACGATATCTGTCTTTCTCTTTCTGACTTATTTCACTTAGTATGATAATCTCTAGTTGCACCCAAAATGCTCAATCTTTTAAAAAAGTTCCTTCTAAAACATTCCATCTATAAACTATCCAAACTCTCTATGGTATATACAAAACATAGGAAAATTCAAAATAAAAGTTGTTCAAATACCTGCAAAAGAATATTATATTGGATGATGGTAAAGACTGAGTAGGGGGCTTATGAAGGTTTTCTTCAAATTATGTTTTACCCAAACTCTCCACGGCAAATGGAAATGTTTTCTGTCCTCACCATCTAACATAGTAGCCACCGGCCACATGTGCATGACTCTTGAGCACTTGAAAAGTGTCCAGTAAGATGGAGGGACTGAAATTTTATTTTATTTATTTTAATTATTTTAACTTTAACTTTAAAAAGCCACATGGGGCTACCATGTTGGACAGCACAGCTCTGAAAGCTCATTTACCTTGATGGCACAAAGATAAACCATTTAAAATTTCTTTTCTTACTGCACTAGAAATAAAGCGATTCTGAGGGTTTCTCCAAATCTCAACCAGATGCAAACACTTGTTTGCATAATTAACCTCTTCGTCAAGAGTTGGAGAAGGTCTGCAATTCGGGAGCCTGGATAGCTATGTTTAATAGCGAGTTTGCCCCTGAATTTTTGAATGTGGGGTAACACGGGGGTGATTCTGAGATGCTGCTGGGAACACAGAGAACGGACAGTCTCCTTGGTTGAAGTCCTTTGCTGATGATGTAGAGGGAACATCACTTTTGTCCAGCTGTAGGACCTTGGGAGGCTAACGTTGCAGGTCCCCAGGTGCCTTTTTTAGGGCTGAGAGGCAGTGTGGCGTTGTGGCTGTGGACTCAGAAGCCTGCTTGACAAGGTTTAAATTCTGCCTCAGCCACTTACTAGCTGTGTGACCTTAGGAAAGTAACTTAATCTCTCTGCCTCATTTTCCTTATCTACAAAGCCATGGGGAGATGAAGAGGTAAATTCTCACCTCATAAGATTGGTGTAAAGAATAAGCATATTATTTGGGACATATTAGAATACCTAGCACATAGTAAGTGCTCAATTAACCATCATTATTTTTCTTGCTTATACACTAGATATAGCAGGACTAGGATCAGAATGAGGTAGGTGAGGCTGAGGCCTGCAAGTGCAGAGTCAGATCATGTTTTAACTTAAATTTGTATATTTTGCTAGTCATGGATTTTTAGAAATTTCATTGAAGTATAACTTACATACAAGAACATCTACTCTTACAAAGGAACATTTTGGTGATACTTTTTTCCTGGATTTTTTTGGCATCCATTTTGATTTTTTAAAATATTGTATTAATATATTATTTATCTTGAGGACTGAGTTTCTTGGCACCCTCTTAAGTTTTGTACTTGAGGCAACTTCAAGCATACCATGCTCACCCCAGCCTAGTCCTGGACCTAAGTTATAGGGTTAACCTCCAAACCTGGTATAGCAAGGTCTCACACAAATAGGAGGCCCTGGTGTATGTGTGAACTGAGCCTAATATCTCAAAGAGATTTGGGGGGTCATATTAATAGCAGTATAAGTTCAATGTCAAGGGAGTAAAGAGCCCTCAAAATTTTCATCCTGCTCATACTTTAATGGAGGAAATGTATTCTTTGGGGAGCAAATATTTTGCAAGAAGACCCATGACACAAAATCCACTAGGCGGGGCTTCGCTGGTGGCGCAGTGGTTAAGAATCTGCCTGCCAATGCAGAGGACACGAGTTCGATCCCTGGTCTGGGAAGATCCCACATGCCGCGGAGCAACTAAGCCCGTGCGCCACAACTACTGAGCCTGCGCTCTAGAGCCCACGAGCCACAACTACTGAAGCCCGCGTGCCTAGAGCCCGTGCTCTGCAATAAGAGAAGCCACTGCAATGAGAAGCCTGGGCACCACCACGAAGAGTAGCCCCCGTACCTACTCGCTGCAACTAGAGAAAGCCCGCGCGCAGCAACGAAGACCCAGCGCAGCCAAAAATCAAAACAATCAAAAAAAAAAAAAAAATCACCAGGCCACTGCTTTCCACCCAGTGGGTTCACCATAAACACTAGTCTTTATGATGATTTACCAGCTGTGTGACCTCAGACAAGTGCCTTAACCCCTCTGTGCCTTGATCCCCCATCTATCAAATGGAACCAATAATACTCCCAACCAGAGAATGAAATGAGATGATGAAGGGAAGATGCTGGACCAGAGCTGGGCACATAGTTAGCTCCGAATACTACTATTTGCGCTGTTTATCTAACAGTCACTACGTAGCACTTTCAGGCACCACCCTAAGTGCTTTACAAATAGCCAACCTGTTTAATATCATGTTTGTTATTGTTCTGTTAAGAAACCAGGACTGGGGAGAGCAGGTCAGCGAGGGGTGGGGGGCAGCAACAGGCACAAGTTTCAGTCTCACAGGCTCAAGGACCAACACACTGCACCCTTGCAAGCCAGGGGACCCACCTGTGGGGTCGGTCTAGGGACAGCCTACTTTGAAAAGAGTAGTGATGGTGGCTGGACTGAGCAGCTCCCAGGTCACTGTGCCCATGCCTGCTGGTCAGGAACACAGAGTCAGGCGTCACCAGGAGGGCTAGGTAGGACCACCCCAGGACCACGAGCCAGCTGCTTGCTGGGAGTCTTTCCAACATCACTGTGCCTCACCTCCCACCCCTATTAACGCTCATCTCTTCCTCCTTTCACCTCCTCCCCTGAACAGTTAGAGAGTACAAAGGGACCAGGGGCTTTTAAGCGGAGTGCCAAAAAGCCCCCCTATTTCAGGGGAACCTCTCAGGGGCTTCCTGACTTCCGTCTCTTTCTTCAGCCAAAGCAGACCCCCTTTAATCAAGCTTGGGGAGTTTTCTTGCAAGATTTTGGGTAAAGGTTTTACTGCCTGTAAGAAAGTATGGATGCTGCTTTCCTAGAACCCACTTACCTTCACCCCCAGCTCCCTCCAACCCCCTATTCCTTTCTCCCCTCCAGGAGATAGAGCTGGACACACACACACACACACACACACACACACACACACACACACGAATCCTTCACTCCACTGTGACTACCTGAGGGCCCGCGGCTCAGAGAACTCCTCATAACTGTGCACGGAGTCACTGTAGGATTCCCGGGAACCCAGGGGCGGTGGTCGGACAGAATATTGGTGGACCGAGGCATTGGGCTGGGACGTAGTGTAATAGGGTGGCGGGATGCTGTTGCTCGTCTCGCTGCGATAGTCACTGTCACGGTCATCCACTGCACTGTCAGGGTCATCATCTGGAAGAGAGAGGAGGCGAGGGGAGAGAGTGAGGAGGGGAGGGAGAGGGAGAGCACGCAATGGAGGCCAACACAGTCTCTCAGGTTTAGGGGGTCTTCACTGATTGCTAACCCAAGAAGAGGAATCTACCAGAAGGAATGAAGGATCTTGGGTCATTTTAATAGAGGTATAGGCTTTAGAATAAAGGAAGTGACTACTGGGCATATACCATAATTCAAAAAGAGTCATGTACCACAGTCCTCATTGCAGCTCTATGTACAATAGCCAGGACATGGAAGCAACCTAAGTGTCCACTGACAGATGAATGGATAAAGAAGATGTGGCACATAGATACAATGGAATATTACTCAACCATAAAAAGGAACGAAACTGAGTTATTTGTAGTGAGGTGGATGGACCTAGAGTCTGTCATACAGAGTGAAGTAAGTCAGAAAGAAAAAAACAAATACCGTACATTAATGCATATATATGGAATCTTAAAAAAATGGTACTGATGAACCTAGTGACAGGGCAGGAATAAAGACGTAGACATAGAGAATGGACTTGAGGACACGGGGTGGGAGGAGGAAGCTGGGGTGAAGTGAGAGTAGCATCAACATATATACACTACCGAATGTAAAATAGTTAGCTAGTGGGAAGCAGCCGCATAGCACAGGGAGATCAGCTCAGTGCTTTGTGACGACCTAGAGGGGTGGGATAGGGAGGGTGGGAGGGAGGCTCAAGAGAGAGGGGATATGGGGATATATGTATGCATATGGCCGATTCACTTTAGTGTACAACAGAAACTAACACAGTATTGTGAAGCAATTATACTCCAATAAAGATCTATTTAAAAAAAAGAAGAAGGGAAGTGAAAACCCTGCTTTGCTGTATGTGGGTCAAACTGGACCTAGAGTCTGGGGTCCACGGTAGGTCCTACAATGTGAGGAGGACAGGGACAAATTGGAAGGTGTCTTTTGGCTCAAATGTGAAAATGGACTTTTAATGAAGTCCAGGGTCTCTGAAAACAATATTGGGTTTTCCATCAGGCTTCCCATAACAGGAGTCACACAGACTCTCATGGGGAAGTTGAAGAATCAAGAGCACAAGGTAGAATATAAATGCCCTTTAACCCTCAGAGATTCCTTGATATCCGAGGATGGGGACCCAAGCCCGGAACTCACATGCGCAGGAACAAAGAAGGGGCTCTGCCAAGGTGCTGCCTCCCTCAAAAAGATCAGATTCTTAGGTTGGCAAGACTACCACATGCCCAGAATCTATCACTCTAATGGAACAGGGAGGGGTTGCCAAACTTCAAGTGTTTAGTAAGAATTAAAGGATGTTTCAGTTCGGTTTGCTTTCCTTAGTAAATGGAAGACAGATTTTCTTTTTTAGGAAAAAGAAAACAGTCTCAAAGGATGTGGGACTGTGGTGGGAACAGGAAAGACTGAATTTATTTAGAAAACAACCATTGAGCTGAAAAGAAGTGAGCATCCCCCAAATTAACTACCCGACTGGGAAGCCCACGGTGTGCTTGGCCATGGTATCAATTTACTGGTGATTTTAAACACCAAGGGGGTGGCTTGTACTTTTTATGCCTTTAAGTATTTTTGCTCTTTTCCCAATTTTTTTGCTTGATTTTAACTTTCTAATTCTTTTCCCACTAATAGAGTCTATTTCTATATATTAAAAGAATAGGTCAAAAAATTTTAATGTGGTAAACTGTTAAAAAATTAATTTCATACTTCATGTAGATCTAGCTATTTGATTCATTCCCTATTTTGCCTTCAGAAAAACCTTAAATTCATTTTTAGCCAGCAAAGCCGGCCTTACCGAAGTAGCTCTGGTTTCCTGGTTTCTCATTTGACTTGAGCCATTGTGACCGGCAAGCTTTTTATCCTGTCGCTGCCATATGGCCACCTTCTGATGCGCTGCGCTCTGATAGCGCTGGCATCAAGGGCAGAAGCAGATGTGAATTTCCGCAACTCAGATTTGTGGGCGTCAGGGTGAAACTGTGAAGCCATAAAGGCCTAAAGTTGGGGATCATGAAACTGGGGACAACTTGTCAATATCACCAAATCGCCCCTCTCACCAAGTTGTTTTCTACCCAATTATTTGGGTTTATAGCCTACCATATTGCCCTTGACCGGACTGAGATGTTTCCAACCAAATCACATGAGGCTCTGTGCATGTTCCCCAAATTAATTTTTTCTGACAAATTGTCTGTTTTTGAGGGGCAGATTGCTTTCTCTTGGATTCTTTCTGCTTTTACCCAGACTCTGCTTTTTACCAAATCGTTTTTGACCAAATTGCCTGCTTCTGGATAAGGCATTTTCAGCCACTTTTGTTTTGACAAAGTGGCCTGCTTTTGGCCTAATTGTCTTTGCTCTTCTTGACCCAATTATGAGCTTTTGCTAAACTGGTTTTAATCCAAAATGTCTTTTTTTTTTTTTTTTTTTTTTACTGTATTGTTTTTTTGTGGCAAACTGGTTTTGATCAAGCTTAGCTGTCTGCCAAATGCTTATTTTGGCTAACTTTGCTTCTGATTAACTTGTTTTTGACAAATTCTTCTGGATCAAAATACAGTTGACCCTTGAACAATGCAAGGGTTAGGGACGCCAACCCTCCGTGCAGTGGAAAATCCATATGTGATTTTATAATCGGCCTTCCGGATCCACAATTCTGCATCCATGGATTCAACCAACCAGGGATTGTGTAGTCCTGTAGTAGTATTTATTGAAAAAAATCCACATATAAGTGGACCCGCACAGTTCAAATCCATGTTGTTCAAGGGTCAACTGTATTTGTAAACAAATACACCCCATAGGTGGGTCCTCCTGCTCCTGGAGGGAGGGTGGGGTGCAACTTGTCCATCAGGATATGGGGGTGGGGTGGAAGGCCCCCCAGTTGATGGAGTAGAGATTAGGAGGTAGATTCACGCTTAGACTAGAGGACTGGATTTCTCTGAAAAGGGCATGGGGAAAAGGGAGCTATTCCTTAAGGAGAAAAATGGTCATCCAATTTTGGGGGAGGTAGCTTGTTTGTTTCCCCTGGGGGCAAATTGGAGGAAGATGTGTGTGTGTGTTGGGGGGGCTTTGGGAGCTGAGGCCTCCAGAGTGATATCTGTCTGGGGGGTCTCTGCCCAGCTGCTCTGTCTGAGACCCTCTTCCCTCCCTGCCCACCAGCCTCTAAGTGACATTGGGGCTGGAGGAGGGCACCAGGTAGAGGAGGAAGGTGGGGAGACAAAAAGAGGAAGGGAATCACAGGAGAGGAGATGAGGTTATACATGGGGAGCAAGGGGGTGGGGGGCTCACAGTGCCCAGCTGGAGACAGGCAGGTTTCCCGTCTATATGCCCACTCCTCCCAGCTGAATCCTCCCACCCAGAGTGGCGTTACCCACTCCCCACCAGACAGAGCAGGACCCTCAAACAGATGTTAGTGATCAGGGGGCAGGAGGGCACAAGAGGGGTCGTGCCAGTCCTCTGGCCCCAGTGTGCCAGCCACAGGCTCCCCATTTCCCTGAGCAATGGGGCGGGGGCCTCAGGGTCGCCGAGGCGCCCACCTCCCCATGGCCTCCCAGAACATCAAGCTGAGTACTTACTCTGCTGCTCACCCCAGCCAAAATAATTCCAGTTGCCTACAAAGAGAAGGGGCAGAGATAATAAAAGGGAGAAGGCAGAGGGGGAGGCATGGGGAGGGGGGCTCCCGCATCCTCCCCATCTCCTTCTCCCAACCCAGGACCCCATCCCCTTCTGCCCTGTGTATCTTCCCCGAGTATCACTTTAACCACTGACTTTTGTTATACCTTCACTCACCACCCTGGGAGGAAGGCAGGATACCCCCATTTTTTGACAAGACCACAGGCTCAGCCAGGACGTAATAAAGAGGGCATTTGGACCCAGGGTTTTCCAACTCTGAAGTTTGGGGTCAGCACTCCTCATTCCTTCCCTCCCCCAGCCCCCAGATAATGAAAGAAACACTGAACTGGAAATCCTCAACTTAGAAACACCCCTGTTGGGTGGGTTTTTATTTTTAATCATTCTTATCCTTTTATAGGTGAAGAGGGCTCAGAGAGGTAGAGTGAAAAGCCTAAAGTCACACAGCCTGAGCATCAGGACCAGGCAGAGAACTACATCTTCATCACCTCATCCCCAGCATCTGGCATCTCAGAAAAACCACTTGGACCAGAATTCTGACTCCTCTGACACTTGGCTGCCTCCTTCGTGAAATGGGGATGGTAAAAGAGTCCCAAGAGAACTCAGAGGTAAACGCTGGGTGGTAGGTCTCCATTCTCAAGTTGAACCCACCTCTTGCTTCAAGTCACCTGCCCGGGTGCTGTTTGTCATCAGCTCCTGCCCCCGCCGTGCCTGGCTCTGCCCCCACCACAATCCTTCAGTGACCCCATTCACCAGAGAGGGGGTTTGTAATTTCTTCAGGGCAGTGATGACCCCTGCCCAGGCAGGGAAGTTAAGGGACTTTCTCCATATCACACCCCAAGTTAGTATAGGAATGAGGTCTCCCAACTGCAGTTCCCCCAGCCCCTCCCTCCACCAGGCTCCATCATCACATATCCTGGGCATATGGGGAGAGGGGAGGTGGACGACGGATACAGGGGAGACTGTGAGAGGGGAGGAAAGGAGGATGCGGAAGCAGATGGAAAAGGAGAAAGAGGTTGAAGTGTGGGGTAGGGGCCAAGTGTCATGGGTGGGGGTTTTGTCCTGAGACTATATGATTTTCACTTCCTCCTCACTTCAGAGGACTTGGAGGGCACTTTTAGGAGAAAGTCATCTAGACCCGTGGAGACCTGCTCTGGGGGCATCTGAATGTCCACAGGAGGATAGACACTCCTGAAAATTTCTGCCTTGGTGGAGGGACAATATACAGAGAAACATGGTGATCATCATCATTATTAATAGATGTAGCACACTGGAGAGAGAAGCAAACTTGTAAGTCCCTCCGACCTGGGTTCAAACCCTGGCTCCGCCTCCTGCCAGGTGTGTGACTTTGGCAAGTCACTTCTCCTCTTGGGCCTCAGTTTCTTTATCTAAGTAAATGGGCGCCTATTATACATGTGTTGGCAGGATTGTCTGTCTGCACCATCTGAGTGTGGGCTGCTTGGCGGGGGGTCTGTGTTGGCCTCATGGAAGTTTGATGAATGAGTTATAAGTCCTCATCCAGGATCTAATGAATGGAACTGAAGAGTCTGCAAAGTGTTTTTCAAGCCTCCAGATGTTCTGGGCCCTTCCAAAAACCATCAGAATGCGGGGGGCTGTCAGGTGCCCCTGTTTCAAAGCGAGGGACTCTAAGGATCAGAGAGGGACCCTGACATGCCTGCGGCCACACAGTACGGCAGGACTCAAACCCAAGTGCCACATCCCTTTTTCTTTCCACTGCACTGTGAGGGGATACTGTGTGCTCTTAGGACGCATATCTCTGGAGACGAGTGACCCGTTCATTACACAGGACAGTCATGGGGTAGAGGAGGGAGGAGGCCTTCAGTTGAAGCCCAGGAAGGAATTGAGAAGTACTTACAACACTGGTTGCTGGGGACAGGAAGAGGCTTGTCTTGTTCATCCTGGAATGAATACTGAGGGGGAGGGAAGGAGAGAGGGTTTGTCTCAGGGGGGTGCCAGAAGCCAGGGGATCAAGATGGTCCTCTGTTCTGTTCTATCTTGACTTCCCCCGCCTCCTAAATCCTCTCCTTCTGGAGGAGAAGCATACAGATGTCCACAGAGAAAGAAAGAGGGAGAGAGAGACACAGAGACCATGAGAAACAGATATAGAAAAAAGAAAAAGAGACACAGATGAGGGAAAGAAACAGAGGAAAGAGAGAGAAAACACCAACGCGGGGAGCTGAAGAGCGGTGATGAGAACTCAGGTTGGACCAAAATTGCTAACATGTGAGCGTTGCCCCTTTGCCCTCCACCTCCCGCTAAAGGGTGTTCTAGCCTTGCCTGCTATTTCTTCCCTGCCCTCACCTTCTGAAGATTGTCTTCTGGGCCACATTGGGTCTTTGAACTGTGAAAATATAGAGTGTAGAAGAAGGGGGATGGCATGGAAGAACAGAGGTACAGAGGCTAGGGCTGGGGCTGGGGGAGAAGAACTTTTAAGAAAGCCTGGGGCTTCCCTGGTGGCCTGGAAAAGGAGAAAGAGGTTGAAGTGTGGGGTAGGGGCCAAGTGTCATGGGTGGGGGTTTTGTCCTGAGACTATATGATTTTCACTTCCTCCTCACTTCAGAGGACTTGGAGGGCACTTTTAGGAGAAAGTCATCTAGACCCGTGGAGACCTGCTCTGGGGGCATCTGAGTGTCCACAGGAGGATAGACACTCCTGAAAATGTCTGCCTTGGTGGAGGGACAATATAATTCTATAATATAAGAATCCACCTGCCAATGCAGGGGACACGGGTTCGTGCCCCGGTCTGGGAGGATCCCACATGCCACGGAGCAACTAGGCCTGTGAGCCACAACTACTGAGCCTGTGCGTCTGGAGCCTGTGCTCTGCAATGGGAGGGGCCGCCGCAGTGAGAGGCCCGCACACCGCGATGAAGAGTGGCCCCCGCTCGCTGCAACTGGAGAAAGCCCTCGCACAGAAACGAAGACCCAACACAGCCAAAATAAATAAATAAATAAATAAATTTATAAAAAGAAGAAAGCCTGAAAGTGTGACTCAAGGAGTTGAGGGGTGAGGGGCAGAAAGGGGGTGTATCTCCTTGACGGTATTTGGTAAATACACAACTCGACTCGATTGAAATTGTCATGTCATTGGTGGACCGTATGTTCCTTGATGCCATCATTGGTTCAAGACTGGACCACATGGGTCACTGATTTAGTCAGGTTACAAAGAGTTAGAGACACAGACACAGGGAAAGACAAGTGGAAAGAGAAACAGAGACAGAGAGTGGAAGACAGGGAGAGACACGGAGAGAGAGCGGGAGAGAGAGAGAGAGAGAGAGAGGGAGAAAAGAGCCCCCATGCCAACGCTCACCTCATCCTGGTCCCGCATAGCATTCAGCTGCTCCAGCTTCTTGGCCCAGTAGCGTGCCTCCTCCTCAGGGATGTCTGGAAGCAGAGACCTGGCCATGAACCTGGAAGCCCCTCCCTGCCCCTCAGCCACCAGCCAGGGCATCCTGCAGGCCTATGGGGCTGGTCTCCAGTGGGTGGGGGAGAGGAAAGGAGGACAGGAAAGGAGGACCCCTGACAACCCCCCTCCACCACACACCCAGAACTGCCTTGGGAATGGGTGGAGGATGGGAGAGGAGCTGCATCCTAGCACTACCAGGATGGGGACATCATGGGTTCTTGGAAGGATGATGTGGGAGAACTGAGCTGCTTCCAGGAAAGGTAAAGAGGCCTCTCTGTGTCTCTGCCTTTGTTGATCTCTACATGTCTCTCTCTCTCTCTCTCTCTCTCTCCATTTCTCTGTCTCTGTCTTTCTGCCTTTGTCTGTCTCTTCTCCATATCCAGCTCACTTCTGCAGCTTAAGACCTCACCAAGGACCAGCTAAGACAGCTCAGACCTGAGCCCCATAAGTTGAAAAGCACTTGCAGCCCACTGGTGACCTGCAGGAGCTGGAGTGTACTCTGCGTGCGGCAGGCATACATCTCTGCTGACTTGCTGTAGCCCAGGAGACTCTCCTCTTGGGAGGCGGAACCTCATCCTCAGAATAAAGTGTTGTCTGGACCCACTTAGACCTGACCATTCTCCTGGGGCTGGGTGAGGGTCCCACCCCACCCAACCCCCCGCCACACTCACCTAAGGGCAGTTCAAAGCGGGTGTCAAGGAGGATTCGGTGGAAGGTGGGGTCCTTAGTGCCGCAGATCTCACTGTCTGCCATGATGACCTGAGAGTCCAGGGTCAGCCACTCTCCGGGGCCCTCCTGGGGTGTGGGTGGGGTAACAGGGGTTAGGGTTCCGGGTGAGGCGTGGTGGGTAACGTATCTGCTGCACACCGAGCAACAGGCTCCCTATTCTCAAATGAAATGTCTCCCTCACCCCATCTTACCCTTACCCCAAGAGCAAGGGCCATGTCCCCACTTTAGATGAGGAAACCAAGATTCAGAGAAGGAAGGTCTCAATCCAGGGCAACATGGTGGGTCCAGGGAACCCAGAAGCAAGGACCCAGAGAGAGAGACCTGTAGGGTCAGGTAGGGGCGGTCCCGGCCTTGCACAGCACTCCTCATCCCTAATGAGGGGTTATGGGGCCCCGACCTCAGATAAAAGACCTGATCCTCCCACCATTCAGGGAGGATACCCCCTGAGTGAATGAACCAGTCCCCCTTAGTTCAGGGAAATGAGCCCTTAAGCAGGTGGGGTCCACTCTGAACCTCAGTTTCTTCATCTCTGAAATGAGAATGATGCTCTGCAGAATCTTCTTTCTGCAGCCCCAGGGAAAGGCTGGCAGTGATGGGGGAGTAGTCCAGGGTCCCTTGCATAGGTCATGGTTGTCCCAGGTGACTAGGCCTTCCTCACACTTGGAGGGTCACTGAGGAAATTTTGGGTCACCCACAAGCCTTCCTTTTGGACTCGTCTGGACTATTGCGCCTCTTTCCTCCATCTCCATTTATTCATTAAAAAATAAACCCTACCTGGTGCCTGCTCTAAGCTTGGTCCACATTGGGCAATGCCTGAGAAGCCCACAGTCACAGGAGATAGAGCCTGACACAGACACCCGCAAGTCATATGATGCCCGCAAGTCATATGACTTCATATGAAGTCAGGGCCAGGCCAGAAGGAGGGAGGGGAGGTGAGGGATCCAGGCGGAAATTAGGGAGGGCTTCCTGGAGGAGAGGGCATGGGAGCTGGGCTTAAGGGTGATGGAAAGGAGGACACTTGAAACCCAGGGAACAGCATATGTGAAAGTTCAGAAGCTATCCCTGGGGCCTGTGAGGAGTGTAGGTTGAGGTGTGGGGGAAATAAGGCTGGCAAAGTGGGTTGGTGCCATCTGGAAGGTCTCCCAAGGGTGATGCGCAGGGAGGGCAGGATTAGATCTTAGGTACCAAGTGGAGAGGGTGAAATTTAAGGCCAGGAGGTTAGAGAGGAGGCCAAGGTTATTTTCTTTGGGACTGGCGTAAACTCCCTGATGCCCATCTGGGCACAAAGTGCTAGTTGCTTGCAATATCCCTTCTCCTTTCTTCCATAGGGATGCATTTCTAGCTGGGCCCAGGGCTACGCAGCTTAAGACTACATTTTCCAGACTCCCTTGCAGGTAGGTGGTGCCACATGACAGTTCTGGCCAATGACAGCCAGCTTCCATTTTGGGCCCTTAATTAGGAGTGCAAACCCCTCCCCTGACTGGAATGCAGATGTAATGGTAATCCTTGAGCAGCCATCTTGGGCCATGAGGTGGAAGCCACATGAGGAGAAAGGCAGAGCGACAAGATGGAAGGAGTTTAAACCCTGGTGACTGGAGCTGCCACTGCAGCCCTGGATGTCTACATGAACATTGTCAGGGGATGGAGATAGAGGTCCATCTTGTTTAGACCACTGACCTCTGGGCCCCTCCCAGGCACTCCTATCCAGCCCTCATCCCACCACTCACTTCGTTGGACTGGCGGATGGTCCGCAGAGGGATCCACACAGTGCCCACCATCGTGTCCCAGATGAGACCCTTGTTCCATACCTCCACCGTCAGCCCCAAATCCAGGCGGTTAATTTCACTGTGGAGAGAGGTAATGAAGACTCAGAAAAGTCAGGTCACTCGCCTTTGGACACATGACCAACTAGAATTCAAACCCAGGTCTGGGTGAGTCCTAGTCAGGAAGGTAACACAGTAGTTCTTGTTTTACAGAGGGGAAACTGAGGCCAAAGGACTAAGTTACATGCTCAGGGTATCACAGCTGAACCAGGATTCCAAGTTGAGAAAGAAGGAATGGGGACAGGTGTCACATGTCTCCTGTAGCCCCAAATCACCTGGTCCTTCCTCTAGCCCTCAGATCCTGAGAATGCTGGTTAAGTGAGGAAGAGGCTCAAATGCCCTCCATGGCTCCCTATTACCCCAAGATAAGGGCATTCGTGGTGCCTCCATCCTTCCCAGTGTCATCTCTATCCAATCATATGAAGACACCCTTGAGCATATGAATGATTACACCTCTAAGCACTTTCCCTGCAGGCCCCATCCTGGAAATATGCAGATTTGGTAGTAAACCTTGGTGAATGTTCAATTCACTGAATCTACCAATTTACCAAAGATTTATCTTAAGGAATGTTCTCCTTGAATATATCTGTTGACCGTGACCTGGTCATTCAGTAACTGGCTTTAGGGGGAGTTGGGGACCACTCTGTCCTGCCCCCTTCACATTTTCCTAGAATTGTAGAGCCAGCTCCTTTCTTCCTTCCCCAAGTGCTCCTCTGCTCCAGAATCCCAACTCTAGATTCCCTCATGGCCTCCACTAGTGACAGTCCCCAGCCAGGCTCTGCTCAGGGATTGAGGGCTGCCTGGGTCCAAATCCCAGCTCTGCCAGGTACAGGCTATATGACACTGAGCAGGTGGCTTTGCCCCTCTGGTCCTCTGTTTCCTCACCTGTAAAATAAAGATTATGTTAGCACCCTCCCTCCCAGGATTATAAGCAAAATTGATTTAATCAAAGCCTTAGAAGAAGGCATGGCACATGTTGGCCATCATCAGAGTAGGTGGGATGTAATAGGAGGCCCCGAGTAGCTCCAGGTTGAGGGGAGGGTCCAGGTTATGAATTCATTCAGTTATTAGACAAATATTTATCGAGCACCTATTGTGTGCCAGGCTCTGTGCTTGGCATGGAGATCACAGTGGGAACAGAGACCAATAGGGCCTTACCCACGTGGAGCCCATAGTCCAGGGGAAGGGGCCAGAAAGGTGTCAAAAATCACACAAATGAATAGAATAACAATTGGTGGCAAGGCGTGAAGTTACTGTTCAATTGCAGCTTGAGGGTGGTGGTCAGGGAAGACTTCCCTGAGGAGGTGACACAGCTGAGACCCAAAGGACAGAAGGAGTCAGCTGGGATGGGGAAAGAGGGGGAAAGAAGAACAAGAGCAAAGGTCCTGGAGCAGGAACAAGCTGGACATGTTGGAGGAACAGTGCAGAGGTGGGTGTATCTGGGGCAGGTGAGGCAGGAGAGATGAAGCAAGATACTGGTGTGAGGTCACAGGGGCCGGGCCTTGGGGGGTTGCAGGGACGAATATGGGTTTTGTTCTTAGGTTGATGAGCCACAAGCCCCAGGCAAGTTTGGAGAGTGACCGGATGTGATTTGCAATTTTAAAAATATCCCCCTTGCTGCCTGGAAGAGAACAGATTGCAGGAGGTGGATGGCAGCAGGAGGCCAGGGTGGAGGCTGGCGGGCAGAGGGGACTTGGCTGGTGGCCTCGGAGACAAAGGGAAGTGATTGGATTCGGGAAGTGCTTTGGAGGCAAAGCTGATGGCTGGACACAGGGCTGAAGGAAGAGCGAAGGGAGTCCCAGACGACACCCGGGTGTCCGGCTGTGCCCTGCAGGACCAGCAAAGTGCCCGGCTGTGCCAGGGGGTGTGGCCATTCAGGTCCAGTCGCTGCAGACTCACAACATGAAATCCTGCTCCCAGCTGGGCTGGCTGCCCCGTACGGCAATGGTCGTGCTCTTGACATTCTGCACCTTCAGGGTCACATATGTGTTGAATTTCTCTGTGGCGGTGAGAGCAGAGGTCAGTGCAAGGGCTCAGGGACTCCCTCATGCCCCTTCCCAAGCTCTCGATAACACCCCTATGATCCCCCAGGGGCTGTGAGTTCTTGGGCCCATCCCAGGTCCAACACCCTGAGGTGCTTCTGTGCCTCCACTCCCAGGCCAGGCCCCCAGAGCCCCACCCCCAGCCCCTCAGAGCACAAGGGAGGGGCCTTGGTGCAGGGAGATGTGGAATTTGGGGATACCTAATCCTGATGCTTAGAAATGACTACGTCCAATATCCTTGGACATAGGAAACTTCCTTTGCCTCTCTGAACCTCACTTTTCTCACCTGCAGCCTAATCTAAGTGTCCCCACCCTATCTCTTAGGATCCTGGGAAGCACCATTGGCTCAGGGTGAGCCTCACTCCCACTGGAGTCTTCAGGGGATGGCTGGGAAGACTGCTGGGACCCTAGATCAAGTCTGACACTCTCTGTGACACTCAGCGGACACAGAGCCCAAGTTCCCCGTCACTGGCTCAGACCCCCTCTCCCGTCTCTCCAAGAGATGGACAGACAGACAGACAACACAGGAGAGGACAGGAATAGAGGCCACTTACCTTGGGCACCATCAAACTTGGCTTTTTTGACTGTGGAGAGAGACAGAGAGAGGGAAGGGAGACGGGGAGAGAGTTGGGGAGGAGAGAAAGAGACAGAGAGACACATGAAAATAGAGACATAATGAGAGAGGAGAGAGATACAGAAAGAAAGAGACAGAGAGAAGAGAGGCAAAAAATAGAGAGCAAAAGAGGCCAATAAAGAGACCGAACAGATTTTAAAAACAAAACAAAATAAAACAACAACAACAGCAACAACGACAAAAACAAGATAAAGACAGAGGCAAAATCAGAGACAGAGGCAGAGACAATGAGAGGAAGAGAAATAGGGAGAGGAGGGAGGCAGGGATGAGAGGGAGAGAGAGAGAAGCCATCAGACAGATGAGCACAGGCAGACCTGGGTTGGAAGGAAGTTTGGACCTTGGGAGCAGTCCATGTTCCACCCTACTCCCCATCAAACTCCCCTAGAGCTCCCTCCCTCTGGTTGTGACTTCACCAAAATTGAACAAGATTCAAAAGAAGGAGCTGGGCAGGTGGCAGGAGAGGCTTCTTACAGGAAGTCCTCTAGGATTGCTTCAGAAGGAGGAGGGGAGTTGGGGAGGAGGAGGTAGGGGAGAAAGGAGAAAATAATCTCCAATGATTCCCATCCCCCTGTTAGACCAGTGAGACTTCTCCGTGAATTGTCCAGCTCAACCTGTCCTACTGAATGCTTCCAGGGTTTAGAGTCCCATATTCAAAGGGGACTGGGCAAGGTGGGAAAAAACAACCCAGAGAGCTGACTCCGTAGCGAACATAGAGATATCCCAGTCCTGGCCAGTAGGTTGTTAGAGCTTGTCCAGCCCAACTTGCCCGTGAAAGGTGCAGCCCAAATATACCTCAGGGTTCCACGTGGTCCAGTCTCTTCATATTTCACATAACCCCACAACCCCAAGTGATTCAAAGCAATTCCACTCTTTACTAGATTTTCTCACAGGACATTAAACTTTCATTTTCATTACCTCTCAAACTCTGCATCTGCCCCCAATGCATTTCTCTACCATTACTCTCTACTCGCACCTGAAACCTGCTCCCAAACTGAGACCTCTCTCTTGATTTCTATATTTCTTCTCCCTTTAACATTTTCAAATGAATATTTTTGTCTGAGTAGGCAATACACCCACATTTTACAAAATCCAGAGCAACTGAAAGATCATACAATGAAGATAGGCTTTTTCTACTCCAGCTCTCACTCTCCCTCCTGGATGCAATCAACAGTACCAATTCCTTGTGGTACTAGAGATGCATCAGCAATCATGTGCATATGTGCATTATTTTATTTCCTACACAAATGGTAGCATTCTACACCCTCTGCAGAACCTTTCTTTTTCTCAGTATGTCTGAAAGAGGGTGTGCTAGTAAGTTGAAGGATAAATTCCTAGAATCAGAATTGCATTTCTATTCTTTCTTCTTTTTTTTGAGAGTCAAGTTCAGCCTTTTTCTGGGCAAGTGCCACAGCCTCCTATCTGGGATCCAGCCTCCCATATGGGGTTCATTTCTCTGTCCTCATCACTTGAATTTCTTCCTCTAAAAAGCACCTGAATGGAGCCAGTGAAGAGAGAATTCTCATCAAGTGTGGGGGAAGTAGAGTGGTTCTAAACACTTGTCAGTAAATACTATTTGTTCCTGTTGCAGACAGACTGTGGGGAGGATGAGGTTGGGGGTGGGGATTGATGCCCAGAAACACTGAGTGAGCTCCCCAGAGTTGCAGAGCAGAAGAGGGAATGAGTGCCTTCCTATGCCAACACCACCAGCACCCCAAGACCCAGATTTTAAATGCAAATGTGTTGGGCATTATGCCCACCATACCTGGGTTTGGGTTTGGGAGGTAGAACGCAGATAGAGCCCTTGACTGGTCATCGGGAAAGGTGAGCCCTTGTTCAGCATGGAGTCAGGTGGGGCTGGGTTCAGATTATGGTGCTGTGTGACCCTGGGCAAGTGAACCTCCCTCTCTGGGCTTCCATTTCTGTCTCTCTCTTTCTCTTTCCCCCACATTCAAAATCAGTCATCGAGTCCTGTCTTCCCCACCTTCCCACTCAAGGCACGTGACTGCACATGCAAAAGTCCCTCTCTTGCGGGACAGGGCCCCTACCCCTGTCCCACATGCCCCCTCTCATAGCCTCAGCCCCACCCAGACCACAGAGAGCTCAGCCACCCAGCCCCTCATCTCTGGGACTGAGTGAGGCTCAGGGGCACTTAGGACTGTGTCCAGCAGTAGCTCCAGGCCTCCCTCCTGGGGGACCTCCAGCTTGCAAACCTGATGACTCTGTGAAGGGGGAGGAGGGTGCAGGGGGAGGGCGGGGAGGGAGAATGATGGGAGAGACACAGAGGCTCAGAAAGGCACATACACGGAGGGACCAACATGAGGAGAGAAAGGAAAAGGAGGGAGGAAGAAGTGAGGGGAGATAAGACATGATAGTCAGAGACACAGAGAGACACACAGATTTTCATTAGGGAGGGCAGGCAGGGAAGATGTTGCAGAGAGGAGAGGCAGGATTGGGAGAGAAAAGCTGGGGGTGGGAACCAGAGGGGAGGTAGGTGCCAGGCCCTGGGAGATCTGAGGGACTCACTGGGGTATGACCGAACCTGTGCCCCACTCTGCAACTCCCTCTCTGTGTCCCTTTTTTACAGACCAGGGGCAGAGCTCAGAGGGGAAGCCAGTTGTCCAAGGTCTGTCCTCCATCCTCTCCTCTAGGGAGGCGGTCTCTCCCTGTCTCCTTCCTTCCGATTCTGTTTCTCTCCACCCCTGTCATCCCCTTGTCACGTCTTTCTGTCTTTCTTCTTCCCTTCCTCCCTCTGTCTCTGTCTTTCTTGTTCCCAGTCCCTTATCTCTCCCCCTTTCCTCCTCCCTAAGTCTCTCTGGGCCAGAGGGTAATGGGCTCAGTTGGGGTCCACAAGCAGTGGGAGATTGCCGGAGAGCTCTGGCTCTAACAGTGAGCCCCCGGGCCCCTTCAGAAAGTTCAGGGTGAGGACATCAATATATGTTCATCACTGGGGACTCAGAGGGAGGAGGGGCAGACTCAGGGTGGGAGACGGGGCTCAGAGAAGAATGGGGAGTCAGGGAAGGACCCTCAGAGTAGGAAGCTCATGGCGGGGAACAGGGTGTGGGATAAGGAGGAGGAGGGTAGGGGACTAAGGGAAGGGGGCTCGGAGAGCTGGAGGAGGCTCATGACGGGGGAGGGGACTCAGGAAGGGAGAGGGGAACGGAAGGTGGGTGGCCTCAGGGAAGGGGCTCAGGGGATAAGAGGGCTTGGAGGTAGGGGCTCGGGGCGGTGGGGGTCGGATGGGGCTCAGAGAAAGAGCCGAGTCTCTCTCTGCCTCTCTCTTCCCCATCAGCAAGCGGAACCCGAGTCATTGTCGCCTTCACCACCGTCATCGTCATCACATCTCCGCCCCGCTGCCTTCCCCCTGCCCGTTGCCTTCCTCTTGCCTGCGGTATCGGGGTCACCAGGGCGGAAGCGCCGCCCCTCCTTCACGAGCTCCTGGTCACAAGCACGAAGCTATTTATAACGTGGGCGCGGAGGGCGTGAGCGACGCGACCGCGGGGAGTGCTGAGTGGGGGAGGTGCCCACTGACGGGCGGGCAGGAGATACCGCGTCACGCCAGGTCAGCAGACCGCGCGGCCTCCCCGGTCCCCGCCCACCCCCCGCCCCCATCAGCGCTGACTGATTAATGTGGTTGCACAGGCGGTTGTGGCCCAGGGCAGAATCGGTGGAAGTGGGAGCAGGAGCTCATTGGCGCTGCCAGGCTCTGGGCTTCAGTTTCTGTATCTGGAAAATGGGGCAAGGCAAGCCTAGTTGGTCTCACTTTCTTCTCCCCTTCCTCTTCCCTTCTTCTTCCTTCCTCTTCCTCCCTCTCCCCTTTCTTCTTCATTATTATTAGCATCAGCATTATCATACTGTTATTACTACTATTATTATCATTACCATTACTAGTATCATTACTATTTTTATGATTTGGTTGAGTTCGAAGTGTGCCCCTGGCCTGGACGACCCTGGATTCTAATTGAGGTAGACTCCAGTCCTTGGGGCATCTGGCCCATAACCTGCCAGCCCTGGGAGTGGGAGTGGGGGAATAGAGAACTCCAGCCATCAGGGGAAGCGGCTGAAAGCCCACCCACAGGACATGCTTATCAGGTGTCAGAAGACACTACAAGTGGTGGAAGGAAAGCATAGAGAATTCAGAAATAGATTCTAGGATGTTTGGTATTTAATATGTGATGTCGATAGCAGACAAGGGCTTTGGGATAAGGACACTGGTCTCTCTGGCTTTGCATCTGGGAGAGAATAAATGAGGACTCTCATCCTCCATGGACAGAAATAAGCCAGAGCCAGACTGAAGCCTTAGATGTAAAACACACCAAGAAACTTGACAGATATTCTGTCTGTGTTGTTTACCAGGTACCACTTAGAACTAGACCTGGCATATAGTACGTGCCCATTAAATAGTGTTCACTGAAGGAATGACGTCATTGCCTCCTCCAGCAGCCCTACGCTAAGACCTGGTCCCGCGGAGCGGACGCTGTCCAATGTGCTGAACTCAGCGTCTCCTCCCTGAACTGTCCACGGTGCTGAACTTTTCATCCCTGCCCACTTACCTCCAAAGAATTGGCACCTCTTTTGCCCCCTATGTATTACTGAGCCCTCCTCAGGCCTGAGAACGCAGTGAGCTCTCAGGAAATGTCCTACACTCACGGACCTCTTTCCAGAAAGCTTTTAGTCCCCATTAATAAAAACACCATCACAGATTTTTCCTGTCTTTGGTTCACACTTATTGACCCTTTCCACAAGCCAGGCATCATGCCAAGTTCTCTGCGTGCCTCATATGACTGGAGAGTTCCAGCAAACCTAGGCAGCGGGCACTGTTAGTGTGCCCATTCTACAGATGGACACACTGAGGAATGAAGAAGATATGGGACTTTCCCGGAAGTAGTGGATTTAGGGATTCAAACCCAGGGCTCCTGGACTCAGGATGTCCTGGTTCACACCTCACAGAGGAAGCTCATTGTGTGTGGGAGGCAAGTGAGGTGCAAGATAGGGAGGTGGCTAAGATTGCAGCCCTGAAGATGAATCAGAGCCAACACCGGAGGCATCCTATGAGGTTGTTGAGAGCAAAGATCAGATGCAGGCCCCCCTGGCTGTGTGGTATCAGAAACAGGGCAGTAAGAGACAGAGGGATTTGTGAAGGCTTCCTGGGAGAGGGGCAGGGGAAAAGCAATGATGAATGGGGAGATCGTGATATGTCTGTTTGCTTAGTGGATGAAGGAAAAAGGTGATCCCAGGACAGATTCTCACCCCATGGTAGGGACTTAGGTGTCTCCAGGTTCTGGGGGCTGAGGGGAGGCTCGACCTTCACTTCTCACTCCCGGTAGGCTGTGGAGTCAGGCAGCTACACCTCTGGCTCTGTGGCACCAGGCGAGTTGTTGAACTTCCCAGAGCCTCGGTTTTCCTCATCTCTAAAATGGGTTGCTCTGAGGATTAAAGAGGGCAATGGGCATAAAAGTCCTCAACGGTGTGCCTATAGAATGCTGGATAGATGGGGCTTGTTGTAGATATTATTATTAGTTGTGCGGTAAACTCACTGTCAAACGCATTTGCTGATTTATATGCAATATTCAGTCATCAAATATTTATGGAACATTTTAAACATTGAGTGGCCTGGCAAAATGTCGTGATGCACATAGGAAAGTCTAGAACCAAATCCCTGCCACCACGCTTTTGCGCGTGCTGTGCCCTCCACTTAGAGCATGGTCTCCCTTCTGCTCTGTTCCCCCTCATCTTCTGAGACTCAGGCAAATGGTGATGATGGGAACAGGGTAGGCTTCCCAGAGGAAAAGAGCCATAGAAACGCTCCTCCCCATCTTCCACAGCCTTTCCCCATCTCTCCCACTCTGACCCCACCAGCATGAGGCCAGGAGTAAGGCTGGGTCCCCAGAGCCAGGAACAGTGCCTGACATATAGTGGGTGCTCAATGCTTGCTGAGTAAATATATGAATGAATTCACAAAGGAACAAGGTGGCACTTGCTTTTAGCAGCCTCAGAATTCTGCCAAGACTTAGCAAGTGGATTAAGGTGGGGGGGGCAATGGGGCTCCACATAGATAAAGAAATTAGAGGGGGCAGAGGCAAGGTCTGTACAGGGTGGTCTCCCATGTGTTAGTGCAGGATATGCACACAAGAACTTGCATTTGTGTGTTCTTGAATGTGTATTTGCTCATGTTACCAGGGCAGGCAAGTGAGTGTATATGGGTGTATGTGTGCATGTGTAGAGGGACAGGTACTCATGTGCACCATCTGGGCGCAGGTGAGGGTCTGCACGTATGTGCTGGGGAGTGGGGTGTGACTGTATGTGGGACAGGCCGGTTTGTGTGAGTTTAGGTACGTGCAGGTTTTTGAGTGATATGTTAGGTAGAAACACATGTTGGGGTGTGTGATATGCAGTTGTATAGCCTGTGTATTTTTGTTTACTTGCATACATGTACACACTCATGTGTGCATCATTATTCACCTATTCAAAGTGACTGCTTTGAGTGTCCAGGCAAGTGTTATCATGTGTGTACATATATGGCCTTGGCATTTGATCATGTGTACACATGTGTTTCTTGGGATTTGGGGCCCTAACAGGTATATATATATATATATATATATATATATATATATATATATATACACATGCCTGAGGGGTAAGGCATGGGTAGATCTTTAGGCGACATGGCTATTGTGAACATTAATCACACATATCCATGTGTGTGCATGTGTGCAGACACACATGCCTGTATTGTGGGAACAATGCCTATGGCATAGAGTGACTGTGTCCAGTATATATGTATGTGTGTGTGTTCAAATGGGCATGTGAACCTGTACATGTGTCCATGAATGTGCAGTCACAGGCACGTGGTCTTCATAGAGACTTGGTGAATTCTGAGCATTTCTGTCCACACAAGGCAAGTCTGGGTTTGAACGTACCAGTCCAAGTGTACGCAGATGTGGGCAATCATGGGTGGGCCCCTGGTTTCGGGGGCAGGTTACTTCCTCAACTCTGAGGATGAACTCAGATCCAAGAAAAGCCCTCTCAGCCTAGTTGCCTTGCTCCCTCTTCCTTCCCCCTCAGCCCTCAAGGTCTCCCACTCTGGGCATCTCCCCCACCCTTCTCAGCACTTCCCTCTCCCCACTTCTCCCAGTCTCCCCCCACCCAGCCTCTCCCAGCATCCACTGCTCCCTTTACACCTCAGGGCTCTACCTCCCACCTCATCCCAAGCCTTGCTCCTCCCAGCGACGCCCCTCTACTCAGCTGGTGACTCCTTATAAGTTCCACAAAATCCCTATAAGGAGTTCCACAGAATCATCCAACACTGTTCTTCCCCTAGGCCTCCGATTTAGGAAGCCTCACCCCTCTTACTGCCTCCGCTTCACACCACCCCTGCAACCAAGACTCCAGTGTGCATCAGAGTTAAGGGTGAGATTCTAGAGAAGCCCAGCTCCGAAGACGGGGGTGAGGGACAGAGGAGAGCAAGCTTGGAGGAGTCAGCCAGCAACCCACATACCCCCTCCTCCAGTGCTATCCCCTCCCAAGTGTTAGGCAGCTCAGAGGATGGGGAGGGGCCAGGAGGGGGTTTGGACGTTCACCTCCCCCTCCCCTTGGGCCTAGTCTGTGAGGGGTTCATGGGGGTCCACTCCACCTCCCGACTCCCCTAGTTCCCTAGGCTAGGGGCTGAATGAGTTGACTTTTGATCTTACTGGCCCTTCTCCCACCATCAGCCCCGACCGTTGGGAACGAGCTCAAGGAAAGGAGGCCCCTGTCCCTTTAAGAACACCCGCGTCCACGCCGGCCCAGCCCCGCGCGAGCAGCACACGGGAAGCCACCGCGGCGGGGAGCGGGCGGGCGGGGCTGGGTTTGTGAATGGAGAGGCACAGGAGGAGGGGGGAGGGGGGAGGGGCAGTGGGGGAGGTTCCCGGCTCCTGGGCCTGCCCACCCGGGTCCAGGAGGAGGCTGGGGTCCATATCTCTCTCCCTCTCTCTCTCTCTTTCTCTCTCTCTCTCCCCCAATTTCTCTTTCTCTTTCACACACACACACACACACACACACACACACACACACAGCACACTCCCGGCTGCCTAAGGTCTCCCTAAGCCTGCCATCTCAGGCTTGGCGAATACACCCCTTCTCCCACCCCAGCCTTCTTGAAGGGAGTAGAGGCGAAGGGGGTGGACCCCAACCCTTAAAATCCAAGGTTGAGACGTCTATTAGCCTTGAGCCCTGCTTCACCACCACCCCTACCGCCAAGGTCCCCTGCTGAGAACTCAGAATTGCCCCAGACGCCTTGATCCAGGTGGGTTGGCTTCTCCCCCACCCTGCCTCCGGGGTGAGGGGGGCGCAGTGATGCCCCTCCCGAGTCTCTTTCCCTCCACCCACCCCAACGCAGAGCGTGGGCCTGGGCGTGGGCCTCGATGCAGATGGCGTTCCGGCCCCAAAATAGCTCCACCCCACCTCTCCTTTCCTCCCTCCAGCGCAAAGTGGGTGAGGTGAGGATGGGTCGTGAGGGGTGCAGGTGGTACTGCACTTCCAAAGGGTCGGCTCCCTGCGGAGAAGGCCGGATTTGCGTGCGGAGGGGCCAGAGAGGGCGGGGAGGGGGAGGCCCTCCGGCGACCGCCCCAGCCTCCACTAGAGACGGCAAAGAGGTAACCGGAAAAGTGCCCCCAGACCCCCCAGTCACAGCCCTCTCATAATGCTGGAAGGGGTCTCCCCCACCCCAGTCCTCTCCACTCCCAGGGTGAGGGATACCTAGAGCTCATGGTAGTCCTAATGGCCAAGCCCCTCTACCCAAATCTTGCACGCTCAGGGCTTGGCGACCGCTCCCCCTGCACCCCTCTCCGAATTCCGAGCCCTGCCCACAGCCCAGCCCACAGCACAAGACTCCTTCCAAGTACCCTGCAAGATTCACTCGAACTACCCAGCCCGGCTCCTTCCACACGAACCCGCTAATAACCTGTTCTACACAGACGACCCAGTCTAGACCGTTTCCAGATGGAGCCCCAGACCCCTGCCCGCGTCCACACGGGCCTCCACGTTCAGCCGTGTCCACACGACCCCGGTAGCGGCAACCAGGACCCCCTGAGAGCCCAGCTGCATCTACACTGATCACCCTCTCAGGCGCCCTGACGCGTCTACAAGGGCTACCCCCTGAAAACCCAGCCGCGTGTACTCGGGTCACCACCTCAGGAGCCCAGCCGCATCCACACGGACCCCGAGCCCAGCCCTGGTCCACGTCGGTTCCCCGCCCTGCAGCCTCGCCTCCTACCTCCAACGCAAAGTAGAGACATGTCTCCAGAGTCGCCGGCGGGCCGGCTCTGTCAGGTCGGGCTTAGCTGCCGCTGGGTTGGGGCATGGCGGGGGCTGCAGCCCGCGCTCCGCTCACGCCGGGGCCCGGCCTCCGCCGCCTGCCATCTTGGTTCAGCACCGGGGGCGCGGACAGCTCCTGACGTGGTGCTGATGCGGGGCTGGCGGGCGGAGCCTGATGGGGCGCGGGTGCTGCAAGCTCGGGGGTGGGGGTGGGGTTTAAAGGGCCGGAGCGGGGTGGGAGCTGAGGGCGGCCATCACGCAGGTTCCCTTCTGGTTCTGCGTGTTTTCGTCTCTCCTTTAGCTCTCAATCTTGAGTCGTTTGCTGTCTCTCTGCTCTCCCTGAGTATCTCTATTCCTCTGTCTCTATGTCTCGTTCTCTTTGCCTCTGTTTCTCCGTCTCTCTCTCTGGGTCTCTCTATTCCCCTGACTCTTTGTCTCGCCGTGTCTCTCGGTCATGTGTCTCCCTCTGAGCCTCTCTCTGTTCGATCTCTCTGTGTCTCTGCCACGTCCTGTTTAGGTCTCTCTCTGTGTCCCTGTTTCTCTCAGCCTGTGGATCTTGGCACACACTCGGACTGGATTCCACCCTTCACTCCTTTGTGTAACTGGCAAACTCCTATTCATCCATCAATGCCCAGTTTGAATATACTCTTCTCCAGAAAGCCTTACCTAATTCCCCCAAACTGAGCCCTTACTCCACATTTCTAGACTCCCCCAGACCCCGACTCTTCCTCTGGTTGGACCCTGACCCCAACACAGCTCTGCTCACCACCCCTCCCCACACATCTAACCAGACAGTTCCGTGTGAGCCAGTGCCCTAACACACCTAATACACAAACCTGGTCATTGTGTATCTCCAGTACCTAGAACAGTCCCAGAGGCTGAGGCCCACAGAGTCCCCAGCCCCCAGCACACATGACGGAGATTCATAAACACAAGATGTATATGGAGTTAGTCACAAGGGAGGCCTGTGTTCAAAACCCAACTCTGCCTCTAATCACTGGCATGACCTTGGGCAAGTCATGTGTCCACTCTGCCTGTTTCCCTGCCTGTAGAACAGAGATAACAGGACCTACCTCACAGAGTTGCAGGAGTTATTATATAAGTTAACACCTGAAAGCACTTGGAATAGTGATGTATAATGTTAACCATTGCTGAGATTCTCATTGCTTTTAAAATTTTTATTACATATTGATTAACCATAGGTAAGGAGTAAGAAGCAGCAATGACAGGCTTGAATAAAGAACAATACCATCATAGTGGTAGACCCCATAGGCCACTGTTCCTCCCCAATCGATTGTCCCTTCCCTCTGAAGGAAGAGCTACATCTAACTTTGTTTTTCATTCCCCTACTTTTCCTTAGAGTTTTACCACATATTTATCAGCAAACAATACAGGGTTTAGTTTTGTGTGTTCTTGAACTGTCCATAACTAAAATAAAACATTCACATTGTTATAACTTGGTTTTTTTGCACAACATGATTTTACTGATATTCATCTGAGTTTCTTGTGGTTAGCTGTAATGCATGCATTTTCACTGCTGTATAGTGTTCCTTTGAATTAGTACATCTTTGATTATCTATTTTCCAGTTGGTGGACTTTTTTTTTAATAAATTTATTTTATTTATTTATTTTTGGCTACATTGGGTCTTCGGTGCCGTGCGCGGGCTTTCTCTAGTTGCAGCGAGCGGGGGCTTCTCTTCGTTGCAGTGCATGGGCATCTCATTGTGGTGGTTTCTCTTGTTGTGGAGCATGGGTTCTAGGCACGCGGGCTTCAGTAGTTGTGGCACGTGGGCTCAGTAGTTGTGGCGCATGGTCTTAGTTGCTTTGTGGCATGTGAGATCTTCCCTGACCAGGGCTCGAACCCATGTCCCCCGCATTGGCAGGCGGATTCTTAACCACTGTGCCAGCAGGGAAGCCCCAGTTGGTGGACTTTAAGATTGTTTCCACTCTGGGATTATCACAAACAAAGCTTTTATAACCATTCTCAGGAAGGTAGGCTGGTGCACATGAGTAGTGATGGCTGGATCTTAGGGCACCTATATGCTCAGCTTCATGAAATAACATTCAACTTGTTTTTGACGTGGCTCCGGCAATTTACATCGCATCAGCACCATATAAGCTTTCAGCTGCTCCACATCCTTGCCAACAGTTTGAATTGTCTGGGTGTTTGAATTGTTCCAAAATAAGAGGGTGAAGTGTGCCTCATTTTGGTTTTGATTAGCTTCCTGATTGCTCATGAGGTGGAACACTATGTGATTTTTTGGTTTCTTCTTAGGGTGAAATGCCTGTTGAAGTCTTTTATCTATTTTTTTTTTAATGTGACTGTGTTTTCCTATTGATTTATAGTTCTTTATCCATATATAGATATAAATCCTTTGTTAATTTCACGTGTTGTAAAAATCTCCAATTTTGTGGCTTGTTTTCATTCTATTCATGGTGTCATTTTCTGATCAGAAGCTCTTAATTTTTATCTTATTTTATTTTTTTAATTGGAGTATAGTTGTTTTACAATGTTGTGTCAGTTTCTGCTGTACAGCAAAGGGAATCAGTTATACATATACACATATCCACTCTTTTTTAGATTTCCTTCCCATTTAGGTCACCGCAGAGCACTGAGTAGAGTTTCCTGTGCTATACAGTAGGTTCTCATTAGCTATCTATTTTATATATAGTAGTGTATATATTTCAATCCCAATCTCCCAATTCATCCCACCCCCCTTCCCCCCATGGTAACCATAAGTTTGTTTTCTACATCTGTGACTCTATTTCTGCTTTGCAAAACTCTTAATTTTTAAAATAACTTTTTTATTTTGGAAAAATTTTAGATGGACAAAAAAAGTTGCAAAGGTACAGAGCTATAAAAGGCACAGAGCATTCCTGTATATCCTTCACCCAGTGTTCCCTAATGTTAACATCTTACATATGGTTACACGGTACATAGGTCAAAATAAGTGCCATTAACATTGACACTTGTTATTAACTAAATTGCAGACTTTATATTTCACTTGTTCTTCCACAAATGTTCTCTTTCTAGCCTAGGATCCAATCCAGGATCGTAAATTGCATTTAGTCACCTTATCTCCTTGGTCTCCTCCTCTCTGAGTTTCTTAGTCTTTCCTTATTTTTCATGACTTTGATAACTTTGAAGAGTGCTGGTCAGATGTTTTGTAGAAAGTCCCTTGACTGTGTTCATCTAATGTTTTCTCATTATTAGACTGGGGTTATGGAGTTTGGGGGGAAGATCACAGAAGTGGGGTTCCCTCCTTGTCACATCACACCAGAGGTCCCTGATGTCCACATGACATCACAGAGGATGTTAATTTTGATTACCTGGGTAAGGTGTTGTCTGCCAAGTTTATCCACCGTCAAGTTATCATTTTTCCCTTTCTCTGCTCTGTTGTTAGTAAGCAAATCACTAAGCCCAGCCCATGCCCATAGGGAGGGAATTCATCTCCTGAGCGAAGTTTCTAGGAAGCTCTTAATTTTTTAAAAAAATTATATTTATTTATTTATTTTTGGCTGCGTTGGGTCTTCGTTGCAGTGTGCGGGCTTCTCATTACGGTGGCTTCTCTTGTTGCGGAGCATGGGCTCTAGGCACGCGGGCTTTAGTAGTTGTGGCTCGCGGCCACTAGAGCGCAGGCTCAGTAGTTGTGGCTCACTGGCTTAGTTGCTCCATGGCATGTGGGATCTTCCCGGACCAGGGCTCAAACCCAGTCTCCTGCATTGGCAGGCGGATTCTTAACCACTGCACCACCAGGGAAGTCCCGGAAGCTCTTAATTTTAAATTCCTTTTTCTTATTGCTGTAAAATACACATAACAGGGACTTCCCTGGCAGTCCAGTGGTTAAGACTTCGTGCTCCCAGTGCAGGGGACACAGGTTCGATCCCTGGTTGGGGAGCTAAGATCCCGTATGGCTCAGCCAAAAAATATATATATATAGATACACATAACAAAATTTACCATTTATATATATATATTTTTAAATTTTATGTATTTATTTATTTATTTTTGGCTGCATTGGGTCTTCGTTGCTGCACGCGGGCTTTCTCTAGTTGTGGCAAACAGGGCTTCTCTTCGTTGTGGTGCGCGGACTTCTCATTGTGGTGTCTTCTCTTGTGGCAGAGCACAGCCTCTAGAGCGCAGGCTCAGTAGTTGTGGCGCACAGGCTTAGTTGCTCTGTGGCATGTGGGATCTTCCTGGACCACGGCTCGAACCCGTGTCACCTGCATCGGCAGGCAGATTCTTAACCACTGGGCCACCAGGGAAGTCCCACCATTTATATATTTTAAAGTGTACAAATCAGTGGCATTTAGTATATTCACAACGCTGTGCAACCACCACTTCTATCTAGTACTAAAACATTTCCATCACCTGGAAAGGAAACCCCATCCCAATTAGCAGTCACTCCCCATCCCCATCCCCCAGCCCCTGGCAACCACTAATCTGCTTTCTGTCTCTATGGATTTAATTTTAAATTCTTCAACTTGATCAATATTTTCCTTTGCACACACTTCTTTTTTTGAAGCATAATTGACATGGAAGATTATATTAGTTTCAGGTGTACAACATAATGATTTGACATTTGTGTACATTTTGAAATGCTCACCACAGTGAGTCTAGTTAACGTCCATTGCCATACATAGTTACAGGGGTTTTTTTCCTTGTGATGAATGCACACTGTGTCTTGTTTAAAGAATTCTTTCCTGCCCTGGAATCATAAAGATATTCTCATAGCATCTTCTACATTTTTTGAGTTCTGTCATTTACAGTTGAGCCTTGACCTCTCTTGGAACTGATTTGGGAGTGTGGAGTGAGATAAAGTCCAATTGTGTATTTTTTTTCCATGTGGGTAATCAATCATCCGAACACTCTTTGATGAAACTGCCACAAAGCAACTTTGTGTGCATGTGTGGACTTAACAGTGGACACAGGTCAATCAGAGTGTATGCAGTGCTTCAGGATGTCTGCCCCACCCGGGGTCCGTTCTGGCTCTCTCTTCTGTCCTGGGACCATCTATCCCTGTTACAAAACTTTATACTAGTCTTTGATATCTGCTAAAAATGCCAGTCCCCCATCTTCAGGAGCATCTGGGTTATTCTTCACTTTTTTTCCTCAGCTTGTTGGGTTCCATGGAGAAACCTAGTTGGGACTTTGATTGGAATTGCATTGAATCTACAAACCAAATAGGGGGAGAATCAGCATCTTTTCTGATATTGACTCTTCCAAAGCATGAATACAATGAGTCTTTCCATTTATCTATCTTTCAATAAAGCTGACAACTTTCTCCATAAACCTTGCACATCTTTGTTTTCTAGATTTCTTTCCAGATGCTTTGTGTATTTGACTATATGAGTAAATGGCCTAAATTACTTTTTTTTTTACCTGTTAAAAAAACAGGAGTTTAAAATGCAATTGTGGGACCTCCCCGTGGCACAGTAGTTAAGAATCCGCCTGCCAATTCAGGGGACACGGGTTCGAGCCCTGGTCCAGGAAGATCCCACATGTCGTGGAGCAACTAAGTCCATGTGCCACAACTACTGAGCCCATGTGCCACAACTACTGAAGCCCACGCGCCTAGAGTCCGTGCTCCACAACAAGAGAAGTCACCTCAATGAGAAGTCCGCACACCGCAATGAAGAGTAGCCCCAGCTTGCCGCAACTAGGGAAGCCAGCGCGCGGCAACGAAGACCCAACGCGGCCATAAGTAAGTAAGTAAATAAATAAATGAATTTTTAAAATAAATTAATAAATAAAAATAAAATGCAGTTGATTCTAGCATCTAACAAGCTTTCTTCACCTTTCGTAAATCCAGTAAATAGATCTTCAGATTCTTTGGGGTCTTCATTGTATACAAAGGTGTCATAGGCAAAGACACTTTCATTTCTTCCTTTCCAGTCCTTTGGCCTTTCATTTCTTTTTCCTACCCTACCACACATGCCAGGGACTTCAGTACCATCTCAGACACCATGGTAAAAGGCATCCTTGCCTTGTTTGCAACCTTGAAGAAAACATTTCAACATTCACCATTAAATATGATATCTGCTATAGGTTTTTAATAGAAAATGAAGTTAAGGAGGTCCACTTCTATTTCCAGCAGGTTAAGATGTTTTTCTTTATCATGAACAGGTGGTGAATTTTAGCAAATGCATTACCTACATCGGTTGGGACAACTATATAACTTTTTCACCTTTAATCTGTTAATGTGAATTACATTCCCTCAATATGTTTGATACCCATTGGTCTCTCTTGCTCTCTCTCTCTCTTTTTTAATAGACTTTATTTTTTAGAACAGTTTTTTTGGATTTTAGAACTTTATTTATTTTTTTATACAGCAGGTTCTTATTAGTTATCTATCTTATACATATCAGCGTATATATGTCAATTCCAATCTCCCAATTCATCCCACCACCACCCACCCCCGCCACTTTCCCCCCTTGGTGTCCATACGTTTGTTCTCTACATCTGTGTCTCAATTTCTTCCCTGCAAACCGGTTCATAGGTACCATTTTTCTAAGTTCCACATATATGCATTAATATACTATATTTGTGTTTCTCTTTCTGACTTACTTCACTCTGTATGACAGTCTCTAGATCCATCCACTCTCTACAAATGACCCAGTTTTGTTCCTTTTTATGGCTGAGTAATATCCCATTGTATATATGTACCACATCTTCTTTATCCATTCATCTGTTGATGGGCATTTAGGTTGCTTCCATGACCTGGCTATTGTATATAGTGCTGCGATGAACATTGGAGTGCATGTGTCCTTTTGAATCATAGTTTTCTCTGGGTATATGCCCAGTAGTGGGATTGCTGGATCGTATGGTAGTTCTATTTTTAGTTTTTTAAGGAACCTCCATACTGTTCTCCATAGTGTCTGTATCAATTTACATTCCCAACAACAGTGCAAGAGGGTTCCCTTTTCTCCACACCCTCTCCAGCATTTGTTGTTTGTAGATGTTCTGATGATGCCCATTCTAACCTGTGTGACATGACACCTCATTGTAGTTTTGATTTTCATTTCTCTAATAATTAGTGATGTTGAGCAGCTTTTCATGTGCTTCTTGGCCATCTGTATGTCTTCTTTGGAGAAATGTCTAGTTAGTTCTTCTGTCCATTTTTGGATTGGGTTGTTTGTTTTTTTAATATTGAGCTGCATGAGCTGTTTATATATTCTGGAGATTAATCCTTTGTCCGTTGATTTGTTTGCAAATGTTTTCTCCCATTCTAAGGGTTGTCTTTTCGTCTTGTTTAGAGTTTCCTTTGCTGTGCAAAAGCTTTTAAGTTTCATTATGTCCCATTTGTTTATTTTTGGTTTTATTTCCATTACTCTAGGAGGTGGGTCAAAAAAGATCTTGCTATGATTTATGTCAAAGAGTGTTCTTCCTATGTTTTCCTCTAAGAGTTTTATAGTGTCCGGTCTTACATTTAGGTCTCTAATCCAGTTTGAGTTTATTTTTGTGTATGGTGTTAGGGAGTGTTCTAATTTCATTCTTTTACATGTAGCTGTCCAGTTTTCCCAGCACCACTTATTGAAGAGACTGTCTTTTCTCCATTGTATACCCTTGCCTCTTTTGTCATAGATTAGTTGACCATAGGTGCATGGGTTTATCTCTGGGCTTTCTATTCTGTTCCATTGATCTATATTTCTGTTTTTATGCCAGTACCATATTGTCTTGATGCCTGTAGCTTTGTAGTATAGTCTGAAGTCGGGGAGTCTGATTCCTCCAGCTCCGTTTTTTTCCCTCAAGGTTGCTTTGGCTATTTGGGGTCTTTTGTATCTCCATACAAACTTTAATATTTTTTTGTTCTAGTTCTGTAAAAAATGCCATTGGTAATTTGATAGGGATTGCACTGAATCTGTAGATTGCTTTCAGTAGTATAGTCATTTTCATAATGTTGATTCTTCCAATCCAAGAACATGGTATATCTCTCCATCTGTTTGTATCATCATTAATTTCTTTCATCAGTGTCCTGTAGTTTTCTGCATACAGGTCTTTTGTCTCCCTAGGTAAGTTTATTCCTAGGTATTTTATTCTTTTTGTTGCAATGGTAAATGGGAGTGTTTCCTTAATTTCTCTTTCAGATTTTTCATCATTAGTGTATAGGAATGCAAGAGATTTCTGTGCATTAATTTTCTATCCTGCAACTTTACCAAATTCATTGATTAGCTCTAGTAGTTTTCTGGTGGCATCTTTAGGATTCTCTATGTATAGTATCATGTCATTTGCAAACAGTGACAGTTTTACTTCTTCTTTTCCAATTTGTATTCCTTTTATTTCTTTTTCTTCTCTGATTGCCATGGCTAGGACTTCCAAAACTATGTTGAATAATAGTGGTGAGAGTGGACATCCTTGTCTTGTTCCTGATCTTAGAGGAAATGCTTTCAGTTCTTCACCATTCAGAATGATGTTTGATGTTTGTCGTATATGGCCTTTATTATGTTGAGGTAGGTTCCCTCTATGCCCACATTCTGGAGAGTTTGTATCATAGATGGGTGTTGAATTTTGTCAAAAGCTTTTTCTGCATCTAATGAGATGATCATATGGTTTTTATTCTTCAATTTGTTAATATGGTGTATCACATTGATTGATTTGCGTATATTGAAGAATCCTTGCATCCCTGGGATAAATCCCACTTGATCGTGGTGTATGATCCTTTTAATGTGTTGTTGGATTCTGTTTGCTAGTATTTTGTTGAGGATTTTTGCATTATATTCATCAGTGATATTGGTCTGTGATTTTCTTTTTTTGTAGTATCTTTGTCTGATTTTGGTATCAGGGTGATGGTGGCTTCATAGAATGAGTTTGGAAGTGTTCCTTCCTCTGCAATTTTTTGGAAGAGTTTGAGAAGGATGGGTGTCAACTCTTCTCTAAATGTTTGATAGAATGCACCTGTGAAGCCATCTGGTCCTGGACTTTTGTTTGTTGGAAGATTTTTAATCCCAGTTTCAATTTCATTACTTGTGATTGGTCTGTTCATATTTTCTGTTTCTTCCTGGTTCAGTCTGGGAAGGTTTTACCTTTCTAAGAATTTGTCCATTTCTTCCAGGTTGTCCATTTTATTGGCGTAGAGTTGCTTGTAGTAGTCTCTTAGGATGCTTTGTATTTCTGCAGTGTCTGTTGTAACTTCTCCTTTTTCATTTCTAACTTTATTGATTTGAGTCCTCTCCCTCTTTTTCTTGATGAGTCTGGCTAATGGTTTATCAATTTTGTTTATCTTCTCAAAGAACCAGCTTTTAGTTGTATTGATCTTTGCTATTGTTTTCTTTGTTTCTATTTCATTTATTTCTGCTCTGATCTTTATGATCTCTTTCCTTCTACTAACTTTGGGTTTTGTTTGTTCTTCTTTCTCTAGTTCCTTTAGGTGTAAGATTAGATTGTTTATTTGAGATTTTTCTTGTTTCTTGAGGTAGGCTTGTATTGCTATAAACTTCCCTCTTAGAACTGCTTTTGCTGCATCCCAAAGGTTTTGGATCATCTTGATTTCATTGTCATTTGTCTCTAGGTATTTTTTGATTTCCTCTTTGATTTCTTCAGTGATCTCTTGGTTATTTAGTAACGTATTGTTTAGCCTCCATGTGTTTGTGTTTTTTACGTTTTTTCCCCTGTAATTGATTGCTAATCTCATAGCACTGTGGTCAGAAAAGATGCTTGATATGATTTCAACTTTCTTAAATTTACTGAGGCTTGATTTGTGACCGAGGATGTGATCTATCCTGGAGAATGTTCCATGCGCACTTGAGAAGAAAATGTAATCTGCTGTTTTTGGGTGGAATGTCCTATAAATATCAATTAAATCTATCTGGTCTATTGTGTCATTTAAAGCTTGTGTTTCCTTATTAATTTTCTGTTTGGATGATCTGTCCATTGGTGTGAGGTGTTAAAGTCCCCCACTATTTTTGTGTTACTGTCGATTTCCTCTTTTATAGCTTTTAGCAGTTGCCTTATGTATTGAGGTGCTCCTATGTTGGGTGCATATATATTTATAATTGTTATATCTTCTTCTTGGATTGATCCCTTGATCATTATGTAGTGTCCTTCCTTGTCTCTTGTAACATTCTTTATTTTAAAGTCTATCTTATCTGATATGAGTATTGCTAATCCAGCTTTCTTTTGATTTCCATTTACATTGAATATCTTTTCCCATCCACTCACTTTCAGTCTGTATGTGTCCCTAGGTCTGAAGTAGGTCTCTTGTAGACAGCATATATATGGGTCTTGTTTTTGTATCCATTCAGTGAGCTTGTGTCTTTTGGTTGGAGCATTTAATCCATTCATGTTTAAGGTAATTATCGATATGTATGTTCTTATTATCATTTTCTTAGCTGTTATGGGTTTGTTTTTGTAGGTCCTTTTCTTCTCTTGTGTTTCCCACTTAGCGAAGTTCCTTTAGCATTTGTTGTAGAGCTGGTTTGGTGGTGTTGAATTCTCTTAGCTTTTGCTTGTCTGTAAAGCTTTTGATTTCTCCATCGAATCTGAATAAAAACACTGCTGGGTAGAGTAATCTTGGTTGTAGGTTCTTCCCTTTCATCACTTTAAATATATCATGCCACTCCCTTCTGACTTGTAGAGTTTCTGCTGAGAAATCAGCTCTTAACCTTATGGGAGTTCCCTTGTATGTTATTTGTTGTTTTTCCCTTGTTGCTTTCAATAATTTTTCTTTGTCTTTAATTTTTGTCAATTTGATTACTATGTGTCTCAGCGTGTTTCTCCTTGGGTTTATCCTGTCTGGGACTCTCTGCACTTCCTGGACTTGGGTGGCTATTTCCTTTCCCATGTCAGGGAAGTTTTCAACTATAATCTCTTCAAATATTTTCTCTGGTCCTTTCTCTCTCTCTTCACCTTCTGGGACCCCTATAATGCGAATGTTGTTGCGTTTAATGTTGTCCCAGAAGTCTCTTAGGCTGTCTTCATTTGTTTTCATTCTTTTTTCTTTATTCTGTTCCATGGCAGTGAATTCCACCATTCTGTCTTCCAGGTCACTTATCCGTTCTTCTGCCTCAGTTATCCTGCTATTGATTCCTTCTAGTGTATTTTTCATTTCAGTTATTGTATTGTTCATCTCTGTTTGTTTGTTCTTTAATTCTTCTAGGTGTTTGTTCTTTAATTCTTCTAGATCTTTGTTAAACATTTCTTGCATCTTCTCGATCTTTGCCTCCATTCTTTTTCCAAGGTCTTGGATCTTCTTCACTATCATTATTCTGAATTCATTTTCTGGAATTTTTCCTATCTCCACTTCAGTTAGTTGTTTTTCTGGGGTTTTATCTTGTTCCTTCATCTAGTACATAGCTCTCTGCCTTTTCATCTTGTCTATCTTTCTGTGAATCTGGTTTTTGTTCCACAGGCTGCAGGATTGTAGTTCTTCTTGCTTCTGCTGTCTGCCCTCTGTTGGATGAGGCTATCTCTTGTTCTCTCTCTCTTACCCACACCTCATCTCCCTCCTTCTGCCAAAGCCCCTGATAAACTGATCACTCAGATCCAATTAATTTTTAAGTCCCAGTGTCCCATTTCACTACCACCAACAACTCAGCTCAATCCAAAGTTACATATTTGAGCTATCTCTTCCCTCCATTTAATTCTGCCCTGCTGTTTTCTCTTGTCCTCTCTTCTCTCTTCTTCCCTCTTTCCTTAGCTCTCTTCACTGTGCATCTACATTCATGTCTTTTGCAAACTCAGACTGTCCGTCCATCTGTCTGTCTGTCTTTCCATCTCTCTTAGCTTCTGATGTCTCACTTTCTCTCCACCATCCTATGAAATCCACAGATAAAAATTATTGAAAGAGAGGTGATGGGAGATAGTGCACAGACTGGTGAAAAGTACAGCAGACACACACATACACACACACACATGTGCGTGCAAAGAGACCCCCCCCCCACTCCACCAAATGCACACACACATCCCTCCCAGCCATCCAAGCTCCTGGCCATCCCCAGGGGCCCTGCTCTTATTAAAACTTGCCAATCCCCGGTGCCAAGAGAACCTATGGAGACATTTGGTCTTTGGATGAGAAAGTTCCTCCTCCACAGCATCTGCTGAGCTCAGCTCTTTACTGGGGAATGAGTGGAGTTGCTTCTAGAGTCCCAACACAGGGCAACATTGCTTGGTCTTCAAATAATCCCCAATCCTTGATGAGTACATGCAAGGTTTCTGGCACTGAGCAAAGCTCCATGGAGGAGACAGATATAAATCAGATGTCAATCAATTTGTTCAGCAAATATTTGTTGGCACCGTGATGCTGGGAACTACTCTTGTCAACAGGTTCCAACAAGTGACGTGGTCCCTAGCACGAGAGTTGGAAACAAACAAATAAGCACGCACAGAGGAAATCAAGAAAAATTATGAGGAAAACTGGGAGGGTCCCGCAATAGAGAGAAATGGTGGAGGAGAGGGTAACTGCCTCCTGGCAGAGGCAACACATGAGCTAAGACCCAAGGGAGGAGAAGGAGCCAGGCATGGGGAGAGTTGGGGGAGGGGGATTCAAGACAGAGGGCAGAGCAGATGCAAAGGCCCTGAGGTGGGACATGCCTGGTGTGTTGGAGGAATACCGAGGAGGCTGGTGTGGCTGGAGCAGAGTGAGAGACGGAGGAGATGAGCAGGGGCTGTGAGGAGCCTGGGGGATATGGGGAGGGGTCTGAGATGCAGAGAGAGAAAGAGACTGAGAGAAGGAGACTAAGTGAGAGGGAGACAGGGGACTTCAGCCCTGTGGGGCAGAACATAGGCCCAGCAGGACCCTAGGCTCCATGGACACCTTGTGGCCACTGAGGTCTCATCCTCACCCATGAACCCCTAACCCTAACCTTAACCCCAGACCCCTCTCTGGTGCCCCACAGGGAGGATTGTGGGTTTTCCTTGAAGGCCAATGGGTGGCCATGGGAGGGCTTTGAGCAGAGGAGGGACATGATCTGATTTATAATTTAAAAAATCTTTCTGAGGCTGCTCAGGGGAGCAGGAATGGTCAGGGTTTGAATGTAGGTGGAACAAGGCCAGGGCAGAATCCAGGCGGGAGATGGCGGGACCCATGGGAGTGCAGGGAAGGTTCAGGTTCATTCTGGAGTCTGAGCCTACACAACCAGCCAATGGACTGGACATGTGGGGTAAAGGAAAAGAAGTGACAAGAATGAGTCCAGGGTTTGGGACCTGGGCACATGGGTGATGGTGGAGCCATCCATCTACCATGCTGATGGAGAAGCAGATCTCAGGGTGAGAAACTGGGACCAGTGCTTTGGACTTGCTGAATGTGAGATACTTACAAGGCACCCAATGAGAATACCCAATACTGTTGGATATTGGAGTCTGAAGCTCAGGGTAGAGGTTGGGCTGGTGATACAAATGGAAGAAACATCAACATGAGATAGAGTGTAGCCACTTGGGACCAGAGTGTAGACAGAGGGTAAAGGGCCTCCTGGCTTCTAGGACCAAAATCAAGACATCAAACCCAGGGGTCCACCCTCCACCTGTTTGTCTATCTCTGACTCCAGTCCCTGTTATCCGGGTAGCAAGCAATGGGATGTGTGGGGAACATGGAATTCAGAGCCCTTGGGACTGTCCTATGTGCTCATCTTCTTCCCCTGACAGTTCTGTTGTCAATGGCCTTGCCCTGGGGACTGGGGCAGGGTGGGGCATGGGGGAGAACTGAAGTAGATGAAGCAGGACATGAGTCCCGAGTCCAGGGTTCTCATAATTGGAGAGGAGAAGAGTATTCATGTGGTTCCTGAAGGCCTACTGTGTGCTTGGCAATGTGCTGGGTGCCTGCCTGACATATGTTATTTCCCTCGGTCCTCTGCAACCAGAGGTGGGTGCAATACTGTGCTCTTTTTGTAGATAGGAAGACTGAGTTCCTGAGAGATTGGAGAGACAAGGCTGGGATATGAAGTGAGGCTGGACCAACTCTCAGAATAGGCTGTTTCTGCAACACAGATATTCATGGAACCATTCATTCATTCATTCAACAAACGCAGCCTGGATCCATACTCATGTCCATGCCACGTCCATGGTCGGGGCGGGGCTGGGGGTAGGGGTCCTGCCTAGAGTCTGGAAGGAGGATGTGGGGCAACAGAACCCAGTCTCTGAGGTCAGTGCTGGGACAAAGGAAGGGAGATGACTAAGGGGCATGGAGACTCTGATTGGGATGTTGGGAAAGGCGTCCTAGAAGAGAGGAAGCTGGAGAGTGGCAAGGTCTCGCTAAGCACAGTGGAATTGGAGGAAGGCCATTCCTAGCAGAGAGCATGGCAAGTGCAAATGCTCTGAGGCTGGACCTTCTGATGGCCTTAGTTGTGGCTCTCAGGCCGGTGGTAACAAAGAGAAATCGATGAGGGCAATCTTGGTTTATCACCTATAAAATAGGGATAAAATAATTGGTTCCTAGAAAGCCAATGGGACAAGGTCAGCGCTGATCCCTTGCAAATTCCCAGCCCTGATCAGCGTCACTCTGGGGCGTGACTAACTCGAGGAAGTGAAGGGATTGGATTGGCCTGGAGAGTGCTAATAATAAAAGAGAGTGATTGGATTGGTCAAGAGGATGAGGCCTCGAAGGGGGCAAAGAAATGGGACTGGTTCAGACAGGATGGCAAAAGGGGCTCTGGCCTCCAAGGCGGGCTCAGCCCAAAGTCCCCAGAGTGACCAGCAGGGGGCAGTACTGGGCCAATAGACGATCCTAAGGCTGGGGGTCACCTGGAGCCAGGGACCACCTCCAGGGGAGTTAACTTATTCAGCAAGTGCCCTTAGTGTGCCAGGTGCTGCACAGAACCCTCCAAATATTCACTCGTTTAATCCCCAAATTGATTTTACAGGCAGGGAAACTGAGAGCAAAATTGTTCAGTCTCATACCCAAGGTCAAACAGCAGGGAAGTGGCAGAGCTGGGGTGTGAACCCAGGGAATCCAGCTGGGACCCTTAACACCTACATTCTCAAATCCTCTAAAATGATAGTTTTGTTTGTTTTGCTTTGTTTTTGTTTGTTTGTTTGTTTGTTTAAAGTAAGGGCTCCCTCTCAACAATTATTGAGCTCTTCTTGTTTACCTTACTTATGTGCCATCTCTCCAGGTGTGTACAGTCATTTCCATTTTCCAGGAAAACTGAGGCATAAAGGAGTGACTCTGGGAGTTGAGATGGATGTATGTCCAAAGTGAAAATCCCAAGAGCTTGTGAGGCTCATCTGCAGTTGGGTCTGGGTCCAGCTCAGGGGAGAAGCCAGCAGGAACCCCAAGTCTCTGCCCTCTCCAGCCTCCAGGCCCCTGCTGCCACCACTGCCCCAGCCAAGCCCCTCGACGTGCCCCAACTCAGAACTGCACCCCCATTCATGCCACCCCTCTGAGTCCTGCTTCCCCACCCCAGACTGGCTGAAGACCCAGTGGACTCCCGCCCAGCCTGGGGAGAGGTCTGAGAACACTCGACAAAGGGGCTTCAATGATGTCATCTTTGACAGGTGGGAAACTGATCAGACATGCCAAAGCATTTGCCCAAGCTGCGCAGATAGTATGAGGTACAGCTGGACCCGAAGCCACACCTCTAGGATAAGGCTGTGTCAGTCCCCAGGTGCTCAGGGCTCCCAAGAATGCCAGAGTCCTTTGAAAAGGTTTGAGACCCAGATGCGTACACATTTGGGCTCTAGTATGCAAAAGGGGAACTGCAAAGTCCAAATGAACTGATGTTTAACCATGTTTAGGAACAGGATGTCAACTTTATTGGGGTTAAAATGGATGCATCTGGAAAGAGGCCTGGGTTTGGAATGCTCTCCCTGGGAAGACCCCAGGCAGATGGCCTCCAGCTTCCTAGAGAGCTACATGTGGCCAGTCTATTTCCAAAGCAAAAAGATAAATTACAAGAATAACTAACTGGTGGACTTCCCTGGTGGTCCAGTGGTTATGAATCTGCCTTCCAATGCAGGGGACACGGGTTCGATCCCTGGTCAGGGAACTAAGATCCCACATGCCCGTGGGGCAACTAAGCCTGCACAGTCTGGAGCCTGCATGCCACAACTAGAGAGCCCCAGTGCTCTGGAGCCCACGCGCCGCAACAAAGATCACGCGTGCAGCAACTGGGATCCCATGCAGCCAAATAAACAATTGATTAAAAAAAAAGAAAAGAACTAACCGCGTGAGCACTTGGCACATGCAGCATCTGGTTCTTGTTGGGTGTGTTTTAACTCCTTTAATCCCAACAGAGCCCCTACTGGGTGGGGCTGTTATGACACAGGTTCAGTTGATGGGGAAACTGAGGCACAGGGAGGTCAAAGAACTGGGGAGGGACACAGCTGGGATTTGAACCTCACCAGGCTTGGGGTCTGCACCCTTGATCCCTGTGCTGTCTTCAACCTTGTGTTTCACGGCGGCATTATTTTTGGGACGGGAGATGCGGATACAATGGTGACTGTTTGACTTGAATAGGGTCTGGATGTCAGGACACTGCACCGCTTGGGGGTCCAGATCTGGACGATGGTGGGAAACTGGGTCAGGACTCCTGTCAATCCCCTCCAGTCCCCGTCCTCCTCCCCGGATTGCAAGCCACCCAAGGCAGGTCGCCTCCGGCCCTGGACTGGATGCCTGACAGGATGTAGCTCCGCCCCTGACTGCACCCTGTTGGCCGTCGCTGATTGGACCAGGACAGGTGTAACCGCTAGGGCAGTCCTTCATACAACAGCTGGTAGCCAATGAGAGGACGCACTTCGAAAGTTCTGCCCACAAGGCTCTTCTTGCGCAGTGATTGGCAACCGGTCTTCCCTTCTCTTGCATCCTCCTCCAGACTAGGCCTCCCTAAATATCTTTAATTCCTCCAACAGGCCTCGCCTGCCTGCTTTTGCATGCACTGTTCCCACTGCCAGAAACACCCCTTCCTTTCTCTTCTCCTGTATAAGCTACTTTCTCTCCCTCTCTCAACTGAAATGTCCCCTCCTCCAGGAAACCTTCCTTGATGCCCAAGGCTGGGTGGAGACCGCCCCTTGGGCCTTTGGCATCCTGTGTTCTCATACCAGTTTTCTTGTCTGTTTCCCAACCAGGCAGCAAGTTCTTTAGAAGCTAGAACGGGGTCTCAGAGGACACTGTCTCCCCATTGCCTAGCGTATAGGAGGTGCTCAAGAAATATATGTCGACTGGAATAATTAATGAATGAATCTGGTATCAAAGATTAGGGAGCTCTCAGCCCTCATGAAACAGAATGGACCCTGTGGGGGCCTTCCCAGTGACAGACCCTTGTGTGCCCCACTTCTTGCTTGTAGAAAAAGCTTTAGTCTCTCAGGCCTTCCTCAAGAGCAGACTCAAGCAGTTAATGATTAGAGAAGTGGAAAAGCAGGGACAAAGGAGAAGCAGTCAAGCAGGAAAATAATAACAATAACTTAAATAGTAGGTCAGCCATAAAAAGAGTCACAGAGCCCCTAGTTTCTCCTTGAGGGATATGGATAATCTTCTGACACACATTTTTTTTTTATAGATATTTTGAATCGGAATCTTTTTTATTTTTTTCAATTTATTTATTTTTGGCTGCATTGGATCTTCTTTGCTGCACGGGCTCAGTAGTTGTGGCTCGCGGGCTCCAGAGCACAGGCTCAGCAGTTGCGGCGCACAGGCTCAGTTGCTCCATGGCATGTGGGATCCTCCCAGACCAGGGCCCGAACCCGTGTCCCCCGCATTGACAGGCAGACTCCCAACCACTGCGCCACCAGGGAAGCCCCTGACACACATTCTTAAGTTGTTTTTGCAGAAACCAGGATCCCACCAGATGGAAACTGCTGACCACAAACATATAGACCCTAAACTGGCTGGAGGCAGAAGATTGATGATTGAGATTCCTGAAACATCACCCTGTTACCTCACCACCAATCAATCAGAAAAATGTCCATGAAGTGGTCACACACCCTGTGATCCTCACCCCTAATGTTGCCTTTAAAAACCCTTTTCTGGAAGCCATTGCAGAGATTGGGTCTTTTGAGTATTAGCTGCCTGTTCTCCTTGCTTGCTGCCCTGAGAATAAATGCTGTACTTTCCTTCACCACAACCTGGTGTCAGTAGACTGGCTTTGCAGCGTGTTGGATGAGAGGACCCGAGTTCAGTTCGGTAACACTCTTGGGAGCACTGAGCTAGAAGCTCCTGATGAGGGCAGGACCGAGATTCACCCACTACTGGTCTGCCACTCAATACATGTGTGTGGAACAGAGGAGGGAAGGGATGCAGGTCATTTCTGAGGATGACATTGAATACAGTATGTGCTCAATGACTCATGGCTCCACTTCATGGTCCTCTGCAGCTCGCAGGGATCCAAGCCACTCTAGCCAGTCACCTCCCTCCCTACTCACCCTCTATCTAGGGCCTGCCCTGAGGTGTAATTTAGAGTGGCCCAAGGGGGAGGAAGTGGGGGGGCATTCATGTCCTGAGCTGCTGTTAGGTGTCCAAAGTGGGCTGTCTTGTCCAATCCTCTGTGGAGGTGGAGCTTGGCAGGACCCTGAGCTGGTAAGAGGAGAGGGGAGGTTACTGTCATTTGGGGGCCTCTTTGCACTAATTGGGGGATATGGGAAGGGGCTGAGAGCTCCCCCACCCAGAGAGGACTGGATTATAAACAAAATGGAGCCTCCTTCCCCCCATCCCACCCCATCTCCACCCCACCTCACATCCTGGTGATTTTATAGAATAAACTGATTGCAAGTGAGCACCCACCCCTGTCAGGGGACTCCCAGACCCCTCTTTCCTTTTTGCCCCATAGTGTGGTGTTTAAGAGCCCAGCCCCTAAAACTGAGGGCATATGGATTCAAATCCTGGGTCTGTCATGTGATGTCTGTGTGATCCTGGGCACGTGACTTACTCTCTGCAATCCTCAGTTTCCCCACCTGTAAAATGGGATGGATAGTTACATGTTAATGGTGTAAAATGCCTGGAACCAATTCATGGTCCTTTTTGCAGTTCACTTTCCATGTCCCCTCTGCTCCCAAACCCTCCATGGCTCCCATGGCCCTCAGGGTAAAACCCACACCCTTTCCTGTGACCCTGCATGGCCCAACCCCCACCAACCTCCCTGGTTCCCCCTCCCTGCATCTCCCTGTCACACCAGCCAGCCACTCTGTGGTCCTCTTTAGTCTTTCAACACAGCCAGCTTGTTCTGGCCTCAGGGCCTTTGCACATGCTGTTCCCCTGCACAGGAAATGCTCTTCCTTCTCCACGTGCTTCTCCTCTTGTTGTCCCATACTCATGCTGAGGTCCTGACTGACTCAAGTGCTACTTCCCCTGGGAAGTCCTCCTAGATCCTTTCAGGTGTAGTTGAGACAACCCTGTTCCATTCACAGATCCCTGTTTATCTCAAATGCGTGAACCTCCACCCACAGGCAACAATTTGAGGTCCTCCTCTATCACCACCATGCCAGGTTCGTGGGTAAGGGGCTGTATGTTTTTCCTCCCATATTCCTCACTCGGGGAAACTGAGGCTCCACTTCTGGGAGGTGCCTTGGAGCAAATCCAAGCATCTTTTTGAGGCAGAATCATGTCGTCTTGGCCTCATTTAACCCAAGCAATATATTCCAAAACAAAAACATTCAGCATCAGCTCTTTCTGCTCTGGGGGAGCAAATTGGAGCCACGTCCTCCTCCCAGGAGACCCTTGCTGGTCTGCTGAAGAACTTCTATGTTCCTCCACCTGGGACACCACCAGCCCCTCCCTCCCCTTCCAGCCCATCCATGACCCTTTGGGGAGTCCGTGTCTGGCACTCTCTCCCCCAGCCTGGGGACTCCCTGGGACCAGGCTGAGGTGAGGTTGGCACAGAGGATTTGGCTGAGGGTGTTTGTCGAATTAATGAATCCATCATCTGCCTGATGAACTCCTGTGCACTCTTCAAAAGCCCAGCCTCAATGTCCCTTGTCCCAGGATACCTTCCCTGTCTCCCCACACAGAGCCTTCACTGCCCTACTCCTGACTCCTCCAGCTCCAGGTGCACCCTCTAGCCCAGTTCTGAATCCATAGCTGGGGAGCATCTGTGGCCAGCTCTTCTTCCTGCAGACTGGGGTTTCCTTGGGGACCAGGACTGAGACCTCTTGGAGGCACAGTAAAGTTGTCAGGAAGTGTTTACGGAATGGATGAATAAACAAATGAATAAACAATGAATGAATGAATGCCTCTTTCAGGGCCTGGAGTCACATACCCTGGGTTCACATCCCAGCTGGGGTGCTAGACACTGGATCTGTCCCTTGACTCTCCAAATCCCTTTTTCCCATGTATTAAGTGTGTTTTCGCAGAGCTTATGGCCCAAGTTGTTGCAAGAATGAAATGAACTGACATACCAGCATACAGCCCTTGGGCTCCCTCCTGTCCCAGATTGAGAGAGATTTGTACCCAGGAGCAAGGACTTTGTTCCTCTCCCAGCACTCAGAACTAGAGTGTTGTCAACACAAATGCTTAATGAATGTTGAAGAACAGGGTTGGTGAGAGAGATGGGGGAGGAAGGGAAGAAAGGCAAATATTAAAACAGCTGACATAAAAAAAGAATAAAATAATGCCATTTGCAACACCATGGATGGAACTAGAGATTATCATACCAAGTGAAGTAAGGCAGAAAGAGAAAGACTAATACCATATGATATCAGTTTTATGTGGAATCTAAAATATGACACAAATGAACTTATCTATGAGACAGAAACAGACTCACAGACATAAAGAACAGACTTGTGGTTGCCAAGGGGGAAGGAGGTAGGAGAAGGATGGATTGGGAGCTTGGGATTAGCAGATGCAAACTATTTTATATAGAAAGGATAAACAAGGTCCTACTATCTAGCACAGGGAACTATATTCAATATCCTGTGATAAACCGTAATGGAAAAGAATATGAAAAAGAATATATATACATGTATAACTGAATCACTTTGCTGAACACCAGAAACTAACACAACATTGTAAATCAACTATACTTCAACAAAATAAAATAAAATATTAAAACAAACAAAAAAAGGCTGAAACCTAAGTGTTGGCAGGACATGGGCGGCATTGCCTCCCTCACAGGCTACTTGAGAAAATAGCCTGGCCATGTCCTACCCCATGACCTACCCCATGACTCAGCCATTCCACCCCTGGGCATTTACTGGGGGAGAAAAGAGTATAGTTACCAAGAGACATGAACAAAAAGGCTCAAAACAGCTTTAACCATAATCGCCCCAAACTGGAAACAACCCAAATGTCCACCAACAGGTAAAATGGACAAATCATAAAAAATTGGCACCCAGTGGTTAAAATAAGAAAGGAAAAAATCCAAGTGTTTGCAAGGAGGTGGAGATACTGGAACCCCTGTACACTGCCAGTGGGAACGTAAAATGTTACAGCTGCTGTGTAAAAACAGTGTGGCAGTTTTCAAAAGCTAAATATAGACTTACCATATGACCCAGCAATTCCACTCCTAGGTATAGACCTAGAAGAATTGAAAGCGATGCTCAAGAAAATCTTGCATGTGAATATTCACAGCAGCACTATTCACAATAGCGAAAAGGTAGCAACAGCCCAAATGTCCACCAACAGATGAATAGACAAACAAAATGTGGTAGATCCACATGAAGGAATAAAGTGGTCACACATGATACAACGTGGATGCACCTTGAAAACATTATGCTGAGTAAAGAAAGCCAGATAGAATGGCCACATATTGTATGAACTGTCCAGATGAGGCAAATCCACAGGGACTTCTTTTAAGTATTCTGGAGCTAGATACTAGTGAGGGTCATGCTACATCATGGATGTCCTAAATATCCCTGAATTATACACTTTAAATGGTTAAAATGTTAAGTAATATGTTATATTTATTTTACCACAATATAAAAAGAAAAAAATGGGGACTTCCCTGGAAGTCCAGTGGTTAAGACTCTGCGCTTCCAATGCAGGGGGCATGGGCTCCATCACTGGTCACGGAACTAAGATCCCACATGCTGTGCATTGCGGCCAAAACAAATTTTTTTAAATAAATAAATACAACAAAAGAAAGAAAGAAATGATACCCAGGAATATTACATAACCATGAAAAGGAACAATTGCCTGCTCCACACAACAAGAGGAGCAAGAGAAGCCAAGAGTGGACACCCTGCAATCCCATATGTGAAATTCAAAATCAGGTAAAACTCACCAAAGTGATGGATGCCAGAGTAGTGGTCACCTTGAGGGAGGGGAGAATCAACTGGAGGGTCCAAGGAACCGGCAGGGGCTGGAAATGTCCTATATCCTGACCCAAGGGTCATCACCTCAATCAACCTCCAATCCTGACACTCATGAACTTGACCATGCCTGTGTTAAACCTCAACAAAAATGTTAAAAAGAGAAAAGAGGGGGGCTTCCCTAGTGGCGCAGTGGTTGAGAGTCTGCCTGCCAATGCAGGGGACACGGGTTCGAGCCCTGGTCTGGGAGGATCCCACATGCCGCGGAGCGACTGGGCCCATGAGCCACAATTGCTGAGCCTGCGCGTCTGGAGCCTGTGCTCCGCAACAAGAGAGGCCGCGATGGTGAGAGGCCTGCACACTGCGATGAAGTGTGGCCCCCACTTGCCGCAACTAGAGAAAGCCCTCGCACAGAAACGAAGACCCAACACAGCCATAAATAAATAAATAAATAAAATTTTTTTTAAAAAAGAGAAAAGAGGGGAATTTCCTGGCGGTCCAGTGATTAGGACTCCGCACTTTCACTGCCAAGCGCATGGGTTCGATCCCAGGTCGGGGAACTAGGATCCCACAAGCCGTGTGGTGTGGCCAAAAAAAAAAAAAATGAGGGAGAGAGAGAGAGAGAAAAGAATTGCCAGGGGAAGGACACAAGAGCATCCAGCAGTCCTGAAGGTCGAGGGTTTTCCATTTTCCCCACAAATGTCATCACCTTATCCCTCTGGGGACTGATGACTTGGAAACAGGCATGGAGCTGGGGGTGGACAAAAGCAGGAGGGCAGTGACTGACTGGAGTCTGATGCCTGGGATTTCAGAAATGGTTCCCAGATGCTTTTTCATCTCTTGGGAGATGCTCTCCACACTCCCCAGACCAGGGTCCCCAGACTGTGGGACACTCTGGGACAGGAAAACCTCAGGACTCCAGAACACTCAGAACATCAGCTCCCAGATCCCCTGGTAGAGACACATCTTGGCACCTCAGGGCCCTTTAAGACCAACTAGAATGAACACTAGCAATCATAACTTACAGCCTTGGGCAGAAGGAAGAGCATAGACTGCAGGCAGAAGGTCCTGGTTCCAGTCCTGACCCAATCAATAAATACACCTGAATGAATGAATGGATGGATGAATGGTGGATGAACTAGCTTTTCACCCCCATTTCACAACCCTTTATCATGCACTTCCCAGATACTCAGCCTTGTCCTGCAAAAGGCCAGGACCCCAGAGAAACCTCAGCCTGATCTGGCCTCCAACAATCTCCTATCCTGCTGGGGGAGACAGAACCTGACACAGGTACTTCCATTCCCATTATTGCTGAGAGCAATAATAGGAGAAATCACAGGCAGGCAGGAAACAGGGAAGGGAGCCAAGGAGGAGGGACCAGGATAGAGGAAAGATGCCAGGGCCAAAAAGAGAGAGAGGAAGTGGAGCACCCAAATGTTAGACATTAGATGGCACGTGGCCAGCGACTGTTACACACTGACCGGGGAGGAAGTTGTGCTGAACAGATAATGAAGGGCAGTGGGAGGCTGATCCTTCTTGGCAGATCTTTTCATTTGTCTTGATTGGTTTTGTATACCTCCAAAGATGAGGAGCTCACTCCCCAGGGAGACAGCCCAGCCCTTCCTGGACATGGGCAACTGTCAAAAAGTTTGCTGAGGGGCTTCCCTGGTGGCGCAGTGGTTGAGAATCTGCCTGCCAATGCAGGGGACACGGGTTCGAGCCCTGGTCTGGGAAGATCCCACATGCCGCGGAGCAACTGGGCCCGTGAGCCACAACTACTGAGCCTGCACGTCTGGAGCCTGTGCCTTGCAACAAGAGAGGCCGCGACAGTGAAAGGCCCGCGCACCGCGATGAAGAGTGGCCCCCGCTCGCCACAGCTAGAGAAAGCCCTCGCACAGAAACGAAGACCCAACACAGCCAAAAATAAATAAATAAATAAAAATAAAATTCATAAAAGAAAAATGTTTGCTGCAATATAATTTTCCAGGTAGTGGCCACCATGGGTAAAAAGGCCAAATGCAATTGTCTGGGGAAGGAGGGCTACCCATGTGAGCCAGGCAGTCAGTCTCTGCCACAGACTAAATCTGGAATCAGACCCGCCTGGATTTGAATCTCTGCTCTACCTCTTATGGGCCTGGTGACTTCATCTCTCCAAGTCTATTTCCTCTCCATCCTTCTCTGAAATGACCGTAATAACAGTGCCGACTTCATAGGTTTATGCATGTATTCAGTGAGCTAATGGAGTGAAATGCCTGGCATATAGTACGTGCAGAATAAGTGTGCCCTGTTCCAGGCCCAGAGTGCTCTGGAATGTGTCTCAAATTCACATGTACTTTCCTATCTTTAAAACTTTGCACATGATCTAACTTATGCCTCACATGTCATTGTCCCATCACCCACACCTTGCAAACTCCTATGCATCCCTCAAAGCCCTCAAAGGTACCCTTCTTTTCTCTGTTTAAGTCCTGACCTGGGGAACTGGGACCACCTGGGACCTGGTTCTGATTGGGCCCACTGTGATATGATGTGAGTTTCCAGAGGGCAGAGATTCCGACTGGCATGTAGTAGGCACGCAGTCAGAACTTCTTGAGTGAATGAATGAATGAGAGAATGAATGAAAGAGTGAGTGAATGAATGAATGAATGAATCAGTGGTTATTTGGGAGGGGTGCCCAAAGTGGAGACCCAAGCCTAGGCCAACCCTTAGGTGTCCATACCCCCATCTCCCACGACTTCAATGGGCGGGAAGGGGCAGATAACGGGCGAGGAGGGGCTTCCGGGCGGGGTCTTCAGCCCTTCCGGTCCGGCCCCTTTAAGGGGCGGGGACAGCAGGGCGGGCGCTCGGAGCGTCAGGCCGGCGGGAAGATGGCGGTTTCGGTGGCAGGGCCCGGGTCGGTGGAGGCGCCCAGTTCACTGCTGCTCGTGGTGGGCGGCGAGTGCGGGTGCCCCGGGCTGCTAGCCTATGTGCTGGAGGAGCTTGAACGAGGTCGGGCCGGCCCGGGAACGCGGTGTCGGGGAGGCGGGCGCGGCGGCGCATCTCGGCCTAAGGGCCGGGGGATGGGGCGGGGGGCGGCTGGATCCGGGGGCCCCGGTGCCCCGATCCCCTTACCGTTAGGCACAGGGCTCAGGCAGAGGCCGTGGGTGCCCGCAGAGGAAACAGCGTTCGGGTTTGGGCTGGGCTGCTCCGCCTCGAGCGGGTTGCAGACCGGGGAGGGGATACGGGCCGAGGCTTTGGGACCCACGCGATTGGGCAGCATGGGCAACGGCTCCACTTCCCGCCCTCCGGGCCCTCCTCGAATCCTCGGGCCTTAGCAGCCCGGGCCTGGAAGTCCTGGAGGGAGGAGCAGGGATGGGGAGGCTGGGCCCGGAGCTCCGGGGCCTACTTTCCGCAACTCCATGAGGAACTGCTAATTGGGGTGTGGGCGGGTGCTGCCTGCTCAGGGGATTTGGCACCTGGGGATGTGAGTCATAGGTGCACCTGCAAGGTTTACCTGCAGCCACTTGGCACGGTGGGACCGGCAGGCGTGGTGCACCCCAAACCGTGATTGGAGGGCATTCATCCATCCCCCATCTCTCAGATCGGCAGGGCCTGCCGTCCGTGGCCAGTAAAATGGGACGGCAGCACACATCTCGGTTCACAGGATTAAGGAATGTCACCCCACAGGGCATCAGGGATAGCGTGGGGACCATGGGCAGGCTCAGGCCTGCCCTCACAGGACTAATGGGTCTGGTTGTGGGGGCGGGTACCAAAGTGAGTGAGGAGATGGACCAAGTTTTAAGCTCAGATGGTTACAGGAGTGTTCAGAGAATGCAAAGGGCTGAGAGGACATGAAGGGTGGGGAGAAGGACCTCTGGGCAGTGGGAACAGCTCACGCAAAGGCTCAGAGATGGGAACTGTGCCTGGCAGGGCTGAGGAACAGTGAAACCAGTGGTGGGGGTGGGAGGATGACAGAGGGGACAAGATGACTGTTTAGGAGGCCGGGACTTTCTTTCTGATGTCCTGAGTCTTCTCTGTAAAATGCCTGAGTTACACTTTGGGTTCCTTGAGGGTGGATGCGGTGGGCTCCAAAGGCACATTGGATGGTTCTGAATTTCCAGGCCGTCATGTGCAGGGGCAGGTTGAGGGGAGGGGCCTGTGGCGGCCCTCGCCAGCCATCCGCTAGTTATTGAAATATTCTGGGAGCTGGGAAGCCCAGCTGATTTCCTACCTCCCTTCCCCCCTCTCCCCACCAGGCATCCGGTCATGGGACATTGACCCTGGCGTCTGCAGCCTCGATGAGCAGCTCAAGGTCTTCGTGTCACGGCACTCGGCCACCTTTTCCAGCATTGTGAAAGGTGAGGCTGGGGACCCTGCATGCCCCAGCTCTCCCCTTCGGTTCATTCAGTGGACAGGTGTTCTTTGAGTGCCAACTCTATGCCAGGCATGGGGGTCAGGGAACGGCTGTAAGCAGCAACAGTAATAATACAACTGAGATCTACTGAGTGCAGAGCAGGGGCAGGCCCTGAGCAAGCACTCACTTCCTTTGGTCATCAGCAACCCACAAGGCAAGAACTTGTGTTTTTGTTCCCAGTTGACAGGTAAGGCAGTGAGGTGTGGGGGACAGGGAGACCTCTGAGGAGGGTCTTTTTGGATGAGAAGCAGCTGGGGCTGGTGTGTAGGGTGGAGGGAAGGGCCCAGTCAAAGGGACAGGACATTTGGAAAGTGAGGGGCTGCTGAGCGGGAATGGAGGGTGGAGTGTAGGCCTGGCGTGGCAGGGACTATGTCTGGTTTATGCTTGTGACTCCTTCACAGGGCCAGGTACACAGTAGATGCTCAATAGATGGGGAGCTGAGAAAGCAAGATCGAGGAGGGAGTTGGGGTTCCTGGGCCAGCCCCACATGTCCCGTGGCTCCCTGGGGATTCTGGGGTGACCGGGGTGAACAGAGCAGCTGCTGGGCGGGGCCTGGGTGTCGCCTGCAGCTCCCCCCTGCCTCAGCCAGCCTGTTGAGTCACCTCCAGGCCGCTGCAGGAGGGGAAGGAAGTGTCCGTCGCCTCATTGTCCTAGTGGTTCTGGGTGGCTTCCTGACCCTCACCATTTGGGGGAGCTGGAAATCCCATCCGCTCTCTGTGGCCTTGGCAGCCACTTCCCCTCTCTGTGCCTTAATTTCCCCACCTGAATGGGGCAATATCCGCACATGATAAGAAGCCCGTGATAAACTGATAAAGGGTAACCAGCAGTAGAGGGTCCTTGCCTCTCCAGACGCAGGGCCGGGTGCTTCATGTTTGAAACACATCTGGTCTCTGGGGGACAGACGAGGGTTCGGATCCCAGAATCAACCCCACTCCCCTCTCCGTGGCCCATGAGGCCTCCCTGCCCTCGGCTGCCTCCTGCTGCCCCTCGCTGCAGCCCCACCTGCCCCTTCCTGATCCTCAGACACAGAGAGCTCAGTCCTGCCGCAGGGCCCTTGCCGATGTTGTGCCCTTTTCCTGGTGTACCTTCCTTGGCCCTCCCTGGGCTCAGGCTCCTTGATTAGAAAATGAGGGTGACAGTGGCGTCCCCCGCAGGGCTGAGAGCTGTGAATTGGGCCCTGCCAGCAGTGGAGGCCTTGTTGTCACTGCTGTTTCCAGCGTGAGGCCTGCCAAGGCGGTTTCCTGTTCTTGCCTCATCCTGACCTGCAGCTCTGCCGTATGCCTGTTAATCCCTGGATGACCCTCTGGCTGGGGGTCCTGGGAAGCGGAGTCCTGGAGGGGCTCATGGCCGCCTGGGGTCACACAGTGGGGCAGGGTTTGACCTTGCCACAGGCTGACCCCCAGGCATGTGGCTCAGCCCTAAACTCACAGGGCCCGGTTCCCCCACAGGCCAGCGGAGCCTGCACCACCGTGGAGATACCCTGGAGACGCTGGTCCTCCTGAATCCATCAGACAAGTCCCTGTGTGACGAGGTAGGGAAGGGTAGGCTCCTGGGGGGAGCGGGCTGCTGGGACGAGTGCCATCCCCTGGCCTCACCTCACGTGTCCTTGCCTTCATGCTGCCTGAAATCCTCTTCTTGACACCCAGCAGCAGCGAAGCGTCCCCCGATGACTCCAGCCTCGATTTATTCCCTCCTCAGAGCTGATGGTGGGAGCGGGTGGAATCAGAAAAGGCTGGAGTTTGGGAGGAAGGAATGAGATAGGGAAGGGCTGGAGGTGGGAGGGCAGAACCCAACCGATGTTTGCGTCCTGTGCGTTCCCTTGGGCTGGGCTCCGCTAGTTGTCTGAACTGACTTAATACTTCTAGCTTGTGGACATCTGCACTCTTCTCTCAATTTCCCGTGAGAAAGATGAACAAGATAGAGCCCCGGGACACCCCTCCAGATACTCTTGTACAGGTTGATTCCTCTGATCAAAAATGCTCCCTTTTGCCCCCTGAAGGGGCTCTGGAGGAGACAGAGCCAGACACAGACCCCTCTTCCCCATGGCACCAGGGCTGGGCCAGAGGGAGAGGTGGGCCTCGGGGAGCCCAGAAAGGGTGTGCAGGGCTTCCAGGAGGAGGGGGCACTGGAGCTGGGCTTTGTAGAATGAGCAGGAGTTGGGAGCAGGGATAGGGGGTCGAGCCCAACAGGAGGCCCACAGGCTACAATCCCGGCTTCTAGTTTAGTACTGGCCAGGCCGTCATGGGGACAGGAGTGGGTGGTTATATATAGATTAGGGGCTGGGGACCACCCCAAAGAGGGGTGCTGACTATGTCACTGCACAGAATAGGGCCTTGAACACTCTCCCCCTCCCTCAGCTCCGGAACCTTCTGCTGGACCCTGCCTCTCACAAGCTGCTGGTGCTGGCTGGGCCCTGCCTGGAGGAGACGGGGGAGCTGCTGCTCCAGACAGGGGGCTTCTCACCCCGCCACTTCCTCCAGGTCCTGGGGGACAAAGAGGTAAGCCGCCCCCTCACCATCCTGCCTCTGAAGCCTGGCTTGTCCCCACTGGGCTGAGTGGCTCCAGCGACCTGCTGTCCCCCTGAGCATCGCCCTTCCTCCTCTGTGGGATAATGGTGGTGGCGTGTGCTCCTCCTGGGCCCAGTCCCATGACCCACTACAGTGTGTGGGCCTGTAGATCAGCAGATGTCTCAGAGGCTTCAAGTGGCATCGCACATTCTAGGTCCCATCTGAATGGGGGTCCCTTCTGAATCCCTTAGTCTGGGTGGGGCAAAATGAGCAAAAAACTGGCAAACCATGTTTGGTTTGATAAGAACCAGTACACAGGGGTGGCGGGGGCGGGTGAGTGTAGAAGGTCTCTCTGGAGGATGCTGTGCTTTAGGAGTTGAGAACAGCAAGTGCAAAGGCCCTGGGGCAGGGAGAGTGAGAGAGGGTGGGGGAGGGTAGAGGTGGACAGGTGGTGATGGGCCCTTCTGGGCTGTGGGGAAGGCTGGGTTTTTGTCCTGAGTGTGACAAGGGCAGGCAAAGGGCCTTAGTTTTCCCAAGGGGCTGGGTGTTGCCTGGCTCCAGGTGACCCCTTAACCATTCCCCCCTCTACAGATCCGGGATCTCCTGGCCTGCACACCCCCGCCTGCAGACCCGCCCAAGCTCACCATCACCTGCCCGACCTTTGGTGACTGGGCCCAGCTGGCACCCGAGGTGCCCGGCCTCCAGGGCGCGCTCCAGCTGCGGTTGAACCCTCCAGTACAGCTGCCGGCCTCTGAGGGCCTGCGTGAGTTCCTGGAGTACGTGGCCGAGTCGCTGGAGCCGCCGTCCCCCTTTGAGCTGCTCGAGCCTCCGGCCTCCGTGGGCTTCCTCAGGCTTGCCCGGCCCTGCTGCTACATCTTCCCTGGTGGCCTTGGGGATGCTGCCTTCTTCGCCGTCAATGGCTTCACCGTGCTGGTCAATGGTGGCTCCAACCCCAAGTCAAGCTTCTGGAAGCTGGTGCGGCACCTGGACCGGGTGGACGCCGTGCTGGTGACCCACGCGGGCGCTGACAGCCTCCCCGGCCTCAACAGTCTGCTGCGGCGCAAGCTGGCGGAGCGTGATGAGGCGGCCGCTGGCGGGGGCTCTGGGGATGACCGGTTGCGCAGGCTGATCTCCCCCAACCTGGGCATCGTGTTCCTCAATGCCCGTGCCGCCGCCTCGCGGCTGGTACGCGGGGAGGATGAGGCGGAGCTGGCCCTGAGCCTCCTGGCCCGGCTGGGCATCACCCCCCTGCCTCTGAACCGTGGGCCGCTGCCGGCCGAGCCCACTGTGCTCTTCCAGAAGATGGGCGTGGGCCGGCTGGACATGTACGTGCTGCACCCGCCCTCGGCCGCCGCTGACCACACGCTGGCCTCTGTGTGCGCCCTGCTGGTGTGGCACCCCGCGGGCCCCTCCGAGAAGGTGGTGCGCGTGCTGTTCCCTGGCTGCACGCCGCCCGCCCGCCTCCTGGATGGCCTGGTCCGCCTGCAGCACTTGGGGTTCTTGCGGGAGCCTGTGGTGACCCCTCAGGACCTGGCGGGGCCTCGGCGAGCTGAGAGCAAGGAAAGCGTGGGCTCCCGGGACAGTTTGAGGAGAGAGGGCCGGACGACAGCACCCTCCAGGCCTGCCCAGGAGCGCCCCGGGGTGGCCCAGAAGGAGCCACTGCGGGCTGAGGCCCCTCGCAAGGCTGAGAAAGAAGCCAGGCCCTCCCGGGAGGTGAAGAAGGACCCCAAGCCGAGCGCCCCTCGGACCCAACCCCGGGAGGTGCGGCGGGCGGCCTCCGCTGTGGTCAGTGGCAAGAAAGCGGGTGCCCAGGTGGCTCCCAAGCCCCGCAGAGCACCCAACACACCCCGCCCGGGTGTCCCACCAGCAGAGAATGGGCCCCGCAGCCCACCTAGCTTCCGGTGCAGAGAGGCCAGCCCCGCCACGGAGGCCTGCGGCTCCCCGGCCCCCCGGCTGGTGGCCACGCCCAGCCAGGAGAGCAGCCTGGAATTGGGGCTGAGCCCAGCTGGGGAGGAGGGCGGCAGCTTGGAGGAGAAGACCCTGGAGCTGCTGTTGGCCACCAGCACCCCCGAGCCGTGCACACCCTCACCCGCCGGAGCCCACCAGGGCCCAACTGAGAGCAGCGGGCCACTGTCACTGAGCCCGCTGCGGGGTGGGGAGCCTGGGCCGGATGCGTCCCCCACAGTGACCACCCCCACAGTGACCACTCCCTCGCTGCCCGCCGAGGTGGGCTCCCCGCACTCCACAGAGGTGGACGAGTCCCTGTCCGTGTCCTTTGAGCAGGTGCTACCGCCACCACCTGCCGCCGCAAGTGAAGCCGGGCTGAGCCTCCCACTCTGTGGCCCGCGGGTGCTCCGCTCGGCCTCCCCACACGACGTGGACCTGTGCCTGGTATCACCCTGTGAGTTTGAGCACCGCAAGGCTGTGCCCATGGCGCCAGCACCTGTGTCCCCCGGCAGCTCCAATGACAGTAGTGCCCGGTCCCAGGAGCGGGCGGGTGCTCCAGGGGTGGAGGAGACACCACCCACGTCCGTCAGCGAGTCCCTGCCTACCCTGTCTGACTCGGACCCCCTGCCTGCCGCCTCTGGCACCGCGGACTCGGATGAGGACACAGAGGGCTTTGGGGCCCCTCGCCGCGACCCACTGCCTGACCCGCTCAAGATACCCCCGCCACTGCCCACCCCACCTAGTATCTGCATGGTGGACCCTGAGATGCTGCCTCCTGAGCAGGCCCGGCAGAGAGAGGGCCTCGGCCGTACCCGGAAGCCCCTCACCCGCCCCAGCCGTGGCACTGCTGCCCCCAAAGCCACTCCAGTGACCGCTGCAAAGACCAAGGGGCTGGCCAGTGGGGACCGGGCCAGTCGGCCACTCAGCGCCCGGAGCGAGCCTAGTGACAAAGGAAGTCGGGCACCCCTGGCCAGAAAGTCCTCAGTCCCCAAGACAACCACTCGAGGTCCATCCGGTAAGTACCTGGGGGTGGAGTCCTGCAGTGGGTTCCCTGCCCAAGTCCTCCTGTTCCCTACTTGCTGTGTGGTCTCAGCCATCCGCACCACCCTCTCTGGGCCTCAGTTTCTCCAATAAAATGGAAGCTCTGGTCTGACTCTCTAAGCACTTGCAATTCCAAGGTGCTCAAGCAGTACCATCAATGGAAATGTAATGTGAGCAACATCCATCGTGGTGAATTTTCCAGTAGCCACTGTAAGCAAAAAGAAACAGGTGAAATTAATTTTAATAGTATATTTTATTAAACTCATTTGTGTGGAGGGTCCCAAGACCACCCGCAGGTTGGATGATTGCCTAGGAGGACTCGGTGTATGGTCATACTCATGAGTTTATTACAACAAAAAGATACAGAGCAGGGTCAGCAAAGGCAAAAGACATGGGGGAAGTCCCAGGGAAACCAGGCACAAGCTTCTGGAAGCCTCCTCCCAGTGGAGTCACATATCATGTGCTTGATTCCCTGAGCTCCAAGCTGTGACGACACGTGTGAAGTGCCGTCGATCAGGGAAGCTCCTTAGAGACTCAGGGCCCAGGGTTTCTATTGGGGCTGGTCGTGCAGGCACCCTCTATCTCACACGTACGCTGGAAAGGTTTCCAGGATCCAATTCTTGGACACCAACCGGGTGTCCCACAGTTGCCCGCAATTCTGACACTGTCTACCCAGAGACAGAATCACATTCCACAGGTAAAGGGCTCCGTCCCCCGAGCACCCTCCGCTTCAGGTGCCAGTCACAAGTCCAGGCTGTTACCCGTGCTTCTGACTAACTGGTTGTAAATCGGAGGTTCCCATGCCCCCCTCCTTCGATTTGATTAATTTGCCAGGGCTGCTGACAAAACTCGGGAAAACCCATTTACTCACTAGATTACCAATTTAGTATAAAAGGCTCTTAAAGGATACAAATCAACAACCAGATGAAGAGATACATAGGGCGAGGTCCCAAACAAGGGATCTTATGTCCTCATGAAGCTTGGGGCCCTGCATGGTAGCACAAAGCGTTCTGGTTCCCTGGTGTGGAAGCTCTCTGAAAAACGGCCAAAAAGCTGCCTTTTGAGGCTTTTATGGAGGCTTCATTACATAGTCATGATTGACTAAATCATTGGCCAATGGCGATTGACTCAACCTGAGGCCCCTCTCCCCTGCCCAGAAGTCAGGGCGCAAGACTGAAAATTCTGACCCGCTAATCACAAGGTTGGTTCTCCTGGCAACTAGCCCCCACCCTGGGGTGGGATCCAAAGTCACCTTCATTAACATAACCCGGTTGTGATGGAAAAGGGCTTCTTAATAACAAGACACCCATTTCACCTTTTTGGCCCTAAAGTGTTTTCTGGAACTGAGGACTAGAGACCAAATATAACAAAATATGCTCCCATTGCTCATATTGATCAGAAAATTCCAAGGGTTTTGGGAGCTGTGAGCCAGGAACTGTGGATGAAGGACCAAATGTATCTGAGAATGACCAAATATATGTATTTCTTATAAATCACAGTACTGCAGTCCTCCCCCTGGTGGAACAGATCCCTTACAGCAAAGCAATCATACCTATCACAGCACTTATATTTGGGGTCGCATTTATTAGAACAGATGTAGCAATAGTACCGACATAACTAGGCCAGACATTTGGAGAAGCCGGTGTGGGGTAGGGATGGATGGATTGATTGATTTTTGGCTGCGTTGGGTCTTCGTTGCTGTGTGGAGTCTTTCTCTAGTTGCGGCGAGCGGGGGCTACTCTTCATTGTGGTGCATGGGCTTCTCATTGCGGTGGCTTCTCTTGTTGCAGAGCATGGGCTCTAGGCGCGTGGGCTTCAGTAGTTGCGGCACGTGGGCTCAGTAGTTGTGGCTTGTGGGCTCTAGAGTGCAGGCTCAGTTGTTGTGACGCACAGACATAGTTGCTTCACGGCGTGTGGGATCTTCCCGGACCAGGGCTCGAACCTGTGTCCCCTGCATTGGCAGGCGGATTCTTAACCACTGCGCCACCAGGGAAGTCCCGGGATCGATTTAGAGAAACGTCATTTGCTACTTGTACCTTACGATCAATTTGTGCAGAACTATTCAGCACAGAAATCAGCTGGTGATTAGCTAGATCCTGCTCCTCCTCAGGCCAGTCATTTCCCACAGGTATTACCTCCTGAGGAGGCTTTAACTCAGGCTCTCAATACATCATCAATAACAGTGTTACCATAAGACTCATTTACATGAGGTAGTTGAATCTTACCAACGACAAGGTTACGCCGTATCGAAATATGGTTACTGTACGATTCATTTTCATTACAGAACAAATCAGTAAGAGCTACAGACGTGTTCACTTTGCCTTCCCAACAGAATCTGCCTTTACCCGTATACCAGATGGTATTAAGGACAGAGGTCGTGACCACTGGCCACGATTCAGTTAGCTCCGGATTCCAAGGTAACCGGGGACAAGTTCACAAGCTTATACTGAGTCTGATTTCCATTGTGTGTTGTATCACAGGGCCCACCTCCCTCCTATGGGGAGGACACGAGTTGTATTTAGAATATTCCTATCCCAACTAACTGCTGCAGGGTATATTTTATTTCTAGCTTTACTGGAGGTGTGATCAGTCAGGGTGCATCTGTGTAAATCATAAATGTCCCCAGAGAACTTCCATAAGCTTGGAGGGCCGTAATATTCCCATAGGTGTGTTCGCCCCTGAACCTCAGCAGCTAGGATTGAGGGCCACTGCCCCGGGCACTTCAGCCTGCATATGTATTTAAATAGTCAAGAGGCCTTGTTGGATCGGGGTGCACGGCTCTTCCCAGTGCTAGTTCTAGCATATCCAGCATTATTGGCAGAGTCTGCCTGACCCACTTTGCTAAAACCTCATTCTCTTTCCAGGCTGGCTCCCATCCTTCGCCTTCCACCTGGAAGAGAACTCCCCCTAGTCTGCCTATTCTAATTAATCTTTTTCCTCTGAATGCCACTCCTCCTTAAAAACAAATTTCATTGTTTAAAAAAAAAAAAAAAAACAAATTCCACTTGTCCTAGGATACCTACTAGCACCTATTTACCCTAAGGCTGTTTCTGGCTTGTGGGTCAGTGTTGTTGAATCCACCAGAGATGTTGTTGCCATTGTGTACTAATGGCCTGGGTGCAGATAGGGTGCATGTTTTGCACCCCAAAATTTTGGGTCCCCCAGACTAGGCCTAGATGCGTGGTAAGCACACCTAGATGTAATTTAATTTAGTTTGAGTATGCCATGAGGCTTTCCATGGCCTGCCTTGTCTCTGGTAGGGCCGTACCCCAGGGGAACTTGAGCTACCATGTGATGCCCACTGCTTTAATCCCATCAGGGACCCAGTGTCTTTCCCTATTTTGATGAATCGTTTTCCATCCACAAAAACAGGGTGACATGTGCTTGTGCACAGCACACCCTCCCATGTTGGGCATGCTGCCATTATATTTTGTCCATCATAACCAGGGACCTTTCTAAGCAATTGATTGTCAAGATCTATAATTACACAGTGATTACATAGATCAGTCTGCTGGGAGCTATACATCACACAGTTTGAAGTCCCAGTAGGAAGCAGTTCCCAAATGTTATCCTTTGTAGTAGATGTAGCCCGAAAAATAGGAGTCAGAAGATACAGGCGCATCGCTAGAATTTCATTTAATCTTTTAACAGTTGGTCCTGTTCATTAATATATCTCAGGACCAGAACGTCTTTCCAGAGCAGTGCCATTCAGGTGTGCAGGCTGCTGTTCAATCTTGTCGGGTCCCAAAATCAGGGCTGATCTCAGCAAACTAGCTTCAGCCTGCTGGGCATCTGGTATGCTTCTGCTAAGAGATTATATTATTCTCTTGCTCTGAGGCTCTCTCCAGGTGCTAATAAAATGTTGGATTTCCCTCATTGCATATCCCACTTATTCATCCCTTTACCCTCAGCTGTTATTTTTCTTCTCCATTTGTCATTTATCTTTACCTACACTTTTCCACTCTTGGAAGGGACGTTAGTTTGGCCACCGTGCTGGTCCAGATTGCTGCCAGGACACTAGGCTGGCAGGTGTCTCCCCTGCCCCGTCCACTGCCGCTCACATAGAGTAGGGTTACACAGGTACAGAACTAGTGGGCTCTTGCTCTTGCAACCGCTAGGCAGCGCGGCAGCATTCACCGTCAGCACCAACTTTGCCAGAGGGGGTGAAGGCACATTCCGGGCCCATCAGGCCCTTAGGAATTCTGACATAAAGGTTTAAAGGTAGAGTTACAGTTTCTTGTTTAGGAATCATCCCTGCTTCTGGCCCCCACAGTTGCATCCCTGGTTCTGGGACCACTGCATCGAGTAGGAGAAGAAAAAAAAAAAGTTGCTGTGATGCGGGGAAGAATGATACAGTCGCATCAGCATCTTCCCCCACCCCGACTTGCCCACACCCCCAGAAAAGTGGAGGAATCTATCCAGTGGGGACCCGCCCTCAGCCCCGTTCATGTTGAGTGTGGGCACATGCTCGTGACGGTGTGTAAGCCAGCCTCTCAAGCCTGTATCTCCCCTGGTTTTAGACAGCAAATGCTTCAGCCGCCCATTCCAATTTTCTATTAAACCATTACTCTGAGGATGATACGCAACACATCTGGTGTGAAATCTCTCGCCACTGTTGGACAGTATGGGCTGTAAAGTGCACCCCTTGGTCCGAAGAAATGTAACTCAGTGGCTCAAATTGTTACAGTATTTTCTGTTCCAATCTTTCAGTATTTTGAGCATTTGCATCTACCATCAGGTATGCAAACCCAGTGCAGGGTGTCTGTTCCCGTTAGGGCTCATTGATAGCCCCCCCGCCCCAGGGCTACTGGCTTCGGTCCAGTGTAATCCACTTGCCGGCTATGTGTGGGGCCCTGCATTGCTGCAGCCCTCTCCCCATGCCGACTCATTCATGGACCGCCCTCCCAAAACGTTCACTTGGTGGTTCAGTGACCTTCCAAACCTGGAAGGGGTTCTCCTGGTGGGCATTGACATGTCCTACTTTAACACGCCCCTTAAATTCCCAGAGTGATTTCCATAAGGCCGCGCCCCATGCAGGCACCCCTTTAATAGTCCAGGTTTCCATTGCCCATCTGCCCGACCACACAGCCACGCCATGGGCTGCGGCCCAGGAGTAAAAACCCAAACATAGGGGCTTTTACCATTGCTCAATTCTTCCACCACTGCTAGGAAAACAGTGTGCAATTCAGCCCACTGAGCCGATTTGTTCTTGCTGCTTCCAATCAGAGTCTCGCCATCCCCTGGTCTTAATGCAGCCGCTTTCCAAGCAGGTTACTATCCATTCATCTTGAAACTGCCATCCGTAAAGCAACCGCGCTTTGTGGTTCAGTTGAGAGCCGTCCACAGGGCAAGGCCACGTGCCAGTCGGTTCCAGCAGCTCCTCAGGTGGCTCCGAAGTCGGTCCTAGAGGAAAAGAGGCTACGTGCTCATGATCCAGTGGGTGCCTCCCTGCATTCCCCTGGCAGCGTGCTCTCGGATGAACCATTTCTCTTTTTATTATGGAACACTTCTGGGCACTGCGTTCATTGGAGTGTTTCTCCAACATCACCCAAGACATTATGGGCATCTCAGGTTTCATGATTATTTTATGTCCATCAGTAATCGAGGTGACCTCAGTTAATGCCCAATCGCAGGCTACTAATGGTCTCTCAAATACTGTGTATGGGCGGCAGCATCTCGGAATTTTCTGGTCCAAAATCCCAGTGGTCACTGCTGGGAGGTGCTTGTGGGCTTTTGCCAGAAGCTCCAGTCTGCAGAGTATACAGAGTATGGCAGACACTTGCCAAATCATATCTGAGTTGGGGGTCAGCAGGGCCCAACGGCCAAGTTGAGAGGGCTGCCACTGTTTGCAATTCAGACACAACCTGCTCTCGTTCGGGTCCCCAACTCAGAGCTTTCTTTCGGGTAGTCTTACAGATGGGAGCAACATTCCCAGATGAAAATCCAAATCAACCAACCAAACGCTGGGCTTCTTGTTTGGTCCTGGGGAGGACAGTGACAGCAATTTATTTTTAGTCTCTTGTGGAATATCCCAGGTGGCCCCTGCCCAGGTTCTTCCTAAGAATTTGACTGTTCGGGCAGGCCTGGGGACCAGTGCTGGATTTACTAACCCACCCCAGTTGGTCATGTGCGTCACCATTGCACTCAGATCAGTCCTAGCCTGCCCTGTGGTTTCCGCTATCACCATAATGCCATCAGTATAGTGTATGATTACACTGGCGACCCGCATTAAGTCCACGTCCCTTCTGACCAAATCACAACAGTAAGCCAGTGAGTTCAGATACCCCTGTTGCAGCACAAGAAAGGTAAATTGGGATCCTTCCCATGTGAAGGCCAACTGCTGCTGGCTCTTTTCTGAGATCGAGACAGGGAAGAAAGCATTTACGCGGTCACTCACTGAGTAGCAGCCTCCTTGCATTTTCTGTGTGTCCGGAACGGCTGAGCCGATGGGTGGTACAACTTAGTTTAAGTCTCGATAGTCTACAGTTAGTCTCCATGAACCATCCTTCTTTTCCCCAGGCCACACAAGGCTACGGTACAGTGAATTCGTGGGTACCCACACTCCAGCTTCTAGCATATCATGAATTAAAGTGGTCGTCTCTTTTTGTCCACCAGGCGTTCTAGATCACTCTGTGTTAGCCACCTGTGTGTGCTCGGGCAGTTCTAGCAGCTCCCATCTGGCGTCGCCAATTAAAACTGGCCGGAGGGCGGACTTACAGACCTCTGCTTTACAATATTAAGTAGGGGAGGCAATCCCCAGTCAGCCGTAATCTCCATCCCAGTAATACAGTCAGGTAAAGGAGATGTGACCACCTCACACAAAGTCTGTTCACTCACCCCAGTTTTCATGCCAATGTTCACCTTAATCCCATCAACGTTTGCATCTCCAGTTCCTCCCAGTCTAACCTTAGCCTCCCCCCCCCCCCCCCCCCCCCCCCCCCGCAAGACTTCACCAACAGGTGTTGGAATCACAGTGCTTTGGGCTCCTGTATCTAGGAATCCTGGGAAAGTCTCCTCCCTCTCCTGGCCGTTTTTCTCCACGCCTGTGCAGATGGCCTTGGGTCCCCACCCCCGGGGTGGAGCCAGAAGATCCTGGCCTCTGCTTCAGTCTTTATCTTGATTAATCTTCCTAATCCTCACCCTCAGGGGGTTCCTGGTCAGGTTTCTCCTTGTAATCTTTGCCTCCTGGCTTTTGAAATTCCTCCAAACTAGAGTAAATAGTGGACTTGTTTGGGGCCCTTTAACAAAACGTTGGGGGCCGCACTGATCCACCCAATCTCTGGTAGTGCTGCATCTGTTGCCGAAAACTCGGCTTCTGTGAACCAGTGCCACCTCGAATCTTGCAGGGAGAGTTTTGGGTGAAGTAGAAAAGAATAGCTTTAAAAAAAAAAGAACAACTTTATTGCTTTGCCAGGCAAAGGGGGGCACAGTGGGCTCATGCCCCTGAAAAACTGTGTCCCCCAACCCAGGGGGGATTTGGTGAGGAGTTTTGTAGCAGTGGTTCAAGGGTGGGGTTGTTGATAAGATTAAGGTGTGTGCAGGGCCTGTACTCCTTTAATCCGGTCTCAGGTAATCTCTTGATGAGCTTCTCTGGTTCCTTTCATCTGGCCTCAGATGCTGTTCTCTGGAAAGAATAATGCTGACATCTTCCATTTGTTGGGGGTTTTAGTTCTGTAAAGAGCTCAAAGATACTGTTATGTGCATCTCTTGAGGTGGAACCAGGACCCTGCCCCAAGGCTGCACTATTGTTTCTTGGCGGCTCCTCCCTTGTCTCTGCATCCTCTCCCTTCCCTGATTAGCAACTGTTTGAATCTGCCCTTTGGGACTCAGGGAAGGTCATGGAGGCTGGAGTCTGTTCCCTACAAACAAGGAACGGGGGACACAGAAAGGCTTCCGTCCCCAGGAGCCCCACAGGGTGCTGCTCGGTTTCACCTGTTTCAACTCTGTCAGTGTCTGCTTTATTCATTCTACATTTCAGCAGCCATCTGAAGATTACCACTCCACTAGGTCAAGTCCCTTGACTCTCCCCTTTGTCTCTCCCCATTTTCTTAATTACTCTAATGTTCTTGGTGTCATCAGGGAAGCTGAGATAGCAGATCTGATAAGGCTTCTTGAACTGTTGTTCAGTTTTGTAGCAGTAAAGTTCCATGGGGTGCCCATGCAACAAGGGTCCTGTTAATCACAGCATTTACCAAAACCTGGGTAACAGGCATATTCAGTGGGTGAATGTCCCAGTTATAAAGCTAATCCCACATGGCTTGCATAGGAAGCATCTCAGCTGCTTCATCTGGGGTGTCCCACTTGGCATTTATGGGGTGAGTTGAGCAGTCCCCCCTCTCAGGATAAACACATGTTTCAGTTGCGTTTATCCAGTCGACCAGGCTGGTTATTCCTTCGGGAATAACCTCCTGTGTGTCTGGAACAATCTGTGATTGTTCAGTAGTGAGCTTCGGGTCCTGCATCAACCCAGATGTGCTCTTCTGCTTGCAGCCTTCAAAACCAAAGACACAGCCCCCAAACTCCCACGATCCATTTTGGTAAAGGTTCTTCACGAAACTGATGATACCAGTCTACAAAGTGAGTCGGTTTCTTTACACTCTCTCCCCTGGTTTTAGTTGTTTCTTGGTTTTGCCCTCCCCCTACATTAACTACCTTCTTGGTGACCAGAGACCTTAGAGGTATTTCCTGTTGCCCCTGCATAATTTTTCCCTCTCTGAGCGGCTTTGAGGCTAATGGCCAAACCTCAGATCTACCCAAATCTGAACTTGGTTCGACATCAAGACCCGAACGAGCACTTTTTTTAACTTTCATTTTGGCTAATAGAGATAACAATAACCAGGAAGCTGTGTATTCAGCATGCTGCTTGCTTATTATTTTGCATTTCCTTATATATCCAGCGAGCCAACTCCTTGGGTGTTGCGTCTACTACCATTTCTACATTCCATTGGTAACTTTTACCTTTAGTAACTGGTCACAGTGCAGCTGCAGTTTCATACTGTGGGTGACTAGGTAGCTATCTGGGGATCAGCGTTTGCTCATTCCCCACCCTTTTATCCTTTCTCTTTAAAAAACACATGTTTCTGTGAGTGAGGGTCATTCTAGCAAATCCCACTCCTGACACCAACCGAAAAGGGTTCCTGGACCCAGTTCCACTGTGTGTGTGTCTGTGTGTAGGTTTCCCCACACCAACAAGCAATTCTTGGATGCCAGCAGGGTGTCCAGGAATTCAAATCAATTCTGACACTCTCTACCCAGAGATAGAATCACATACCACAGGTAAAGGGCTCAGTCCCACAAGACCACCCTCCACTTCAGACGCCAGTCACAAGCCCAGGTTTCTACCTGTGCTTCTGACCAACTGGCTGCAAACTGGGGGTTCTGATGACCTCCTGCAACTCAGGATGCCAATTGCAAGTTGAGTTTGTTACCTGTGCTTCTCACTGACTAGCTATAAATCAGAGGTTCCCATGACCCCCTCCTTGGGTTTGGTTAATTTGCTAGTGCAGCTTACAGAACTCAGGAAAAACCCATTTACTCCGTAGATTACCAATTTATTACATATAAAACACTGTTAAAGGATACAAATCAACAATCAGTTGAAGAGATACATAGGAGGAGGTCCCAAACAAGGGATCTGATGTCCTCAGGGAGCTTGGGGCCCCACACAGTGGCACGTAGAAGCACTCTGGTTCCCTGATGTGGAAGCTCTCTGAAAAAGGGCCAAAAAGCTGTCCTTTGGGGCTTTTATGGAGGCTTCATTACATAGTTGTGGTTGACTAAATTATTGGCCAATGGCCATTGATTCAACCTCAAGCCCCTCTCCCCTCCCCCAAAATCAAAGGGCAAGACTGAAAGTTTCAACCTCTTAATCATATGATTGGTTCTCCTGGCAACCAGCCCCCACCCTGGGGTGGGATCCAAAGTCACCTTCATTAGCAGAAACCTTGTGTTGGAAAGGGCTTGTTTTGAATAACAGACACTCATTTCACTTTTATGGCCCTGAAGTGGTTTCAGGAACTGAGGACAAGAAACCAAGTATTGTAACAAAAGATGCTCCCATTGCTCTTACTGATCAGAAAATTCCAAGGGTTTTAGGAGGTGTGAGGCAGGAACTGTGGATAAAGACCAAATACATCTGAGAATGATCAAATTTTATATGTATATTTGGAAGGGTTCCCACCATTTCCCAAATGATAAGAAGAGTGGCTCACCATGGCTACACTGCTTGTACAGCAATGTAGTTTATGCTGTAAACTTGCTCACCCCTTCCTGGGGAGTCTGGAATTTTGGAAATGGTGGGAACCCTTCTGAAATCCAAGTTCCCAGAAGGCAGCCAAGGGCCAACCTGTCAGCTTTCTAAGGATAGCAGTCTTGGGCTTGCTGTGCTTTTTTTTTTTTTTTTTTTTCAAATTCTTAAAAATTGTGCTAAAATTAATGTAACATAAAATTGACTACCTTAAGCTATTTTTAAGTGCACATTTCAATAGCATTAAGTACATTCATATTGTTGTACAACTATCACCACCGTCCATCTCCAGAACTTCTTTCATCTTGTGGAACTGAAACTCTGTCCCCATTAAACACTAACTCCCCATTCCTCCCTGTCCCCAGCCCATGGCAACTACCATTCTACTTTGTGTCTCTGAATTTACTATTCTAGGGACATCATATAAGGGGAAACATACAGTATTTGAGGTTTTTTGTAACTGGCTTCTTTTACTTGGCATATTGTCCTCATGCTTTATTCATGTTGTAGCATGTGACAGAGCTTCCTTTTTTAAGACTGAATAGTATTCCATCATATGGATGGACCACATATTGTTTATCCATTCATCCATTGATGGATACTTGATTTGCTTCCACCTTTTGGCTATTGTGAATAATGCTGCTATGAACCTGGATGTACAAATACCTTTTTGAGACCGTTGCTTTCAAATTTGGTGTATGTACTCAGAAGTGGGATTGCTGGATCTTACGGTGATTCTGTTTTTAATTTCTTGAGGAACTGCCATACTGTTTTCCACAGTAGCCGTACCATTTTATGTTCCACCAACAGTGCACAAGTGTTCCACTTTCTCCACATCCTTCCCATCACTTGTTATTTTATGGCTTTTTGATAGTAGCCATCCTAATGGGTGTGAGGTGGTATCTCACTGTGGTTTTGATTTGCATTTCACTAATGATTAGTGATGTTGAGCACCTTTTCACGTGCTTGTTGGACATTTGTATATCTTTTTAGAAATGTCCTTTGCCCATTTTTGAGTCAGGTTGTTTGTCTTTTTGTGGTTAGGTTGTGATAGTTCTCTATATATTCTGGATATTAATCCCTTATCAGATAATGATTTGTAAATATTTTCTCCCATTCTGTGGCTTGCCTTGTTACTCTGTTGATAGTGTCCTTTGATACACAAAATTTTTTGATTTTCATAAAGTTGAGTGTGTCTATTTTTTCTTTTGTTGCCTGTGCTTTTGGTGTCATTGCCAAATCCAGTGTCATGAAGCTTTTGCCTTATGTTTTCTTTTAAGAATTTTATAGTTTTAGCTCTTATATTTTGCTTTCTGAGTTAATTTTGAGTTAATTGTTGGATATGGTGCTAAATAAGCATTGAACTTCATTCTTTTGCATGTTGATATCCAGTTTCCCAGGGCCATTTGCTGAAAAGACTGTCCTTTCCCCATTGAATGTTCTTGGCACCCTTGTCACAAATCATTTGACCATATATGTGACAGTTTATTTCTGGGCTCTCTATTCTATTCCATTGATCTGTATGTCTGTCTTGATACTAGTACCACATTGCCTTGATTACTATAGCTTTGTAGTAATTTTAGAAATCAGGAAATGTGAGTCCCCCAACTTTGTTCTTCTTTTTCAAGGTTTCCTTGGCTACTTGGGATCCCAGTGAGCTTCCATATGAATTTCAGAATGTATTTTTTCTATGTCTGCAAAAAAAAAAAATCACTGGGATTTTGATAGGAATTGCATTGAATCTGTAGATCACTTTGGGTAGTGGTGGCATAACAATATTAAGTCTTCCAATCCATGAACATGGGATATCTTTCCATTAATTTATGTTCTCTTTAGTTTCTTTCAGTAGTGTTTTGTAGTTTTTGTGTACAAATATTTTACCTCCTTTTTAAGTTGATTCCCAAGTATCTCATTCTTTTTATGCTATTGTAAATGGAATTGTTAATTTCCTTGTTGAATTGTTCACTGTTAGCGTATAGAAATGCAATTGTTTTTTGTGTGTTAATATTGTATCCAGCTATTTTCTGAATTCATCTATTAGTTCTAACAGTTTCTTTTGTGTGTGTGGAATCTTTAGGATTTTCTACACGTAACACTATATCATCTGTGAACAGAGATAACTTTACTTTTTCCTTTCTAATGATTCTTCTTTAAATGTTTGGCAGAAACCCAGTGAAGCCCTGGAGGTTTTTATTACTGATCCAATCTCCTTACTATTTATAAGTCTATTCAGATTTTCTATTTCTTTGTGGGTCAGTCTTGGTAGGTTTTGTGTTTCTAGGAATTTGTACATCTCTTCTAAGTGATCCAGTTTGTTGGTGTATAATTGTTCATAGTACTCTCATAATGCTTTTTATTTCTGTAGATTGGTAGTAACATCTCCACTTTCATTTCTGATCTTACTAATTTGAGTCTTTTTCTTTTGTTTGTTTGTTTAAAATGGAAAGTTTATTTGCTCGGTACACCAAATAGAATGCAAGCACTGTCATGATAAATATACAGAAATATGCAGATCAACATAAAATAGTAATTTAGTTTAAATGAAGGGAAATCTCTTTAAATGTTATGACAACGTACTCCCAAGAATTTTTCAGTTAATTATACATTTCAATAAAATAAACAGTAATGAATTAAGTGGAAGTTAGCTTTATGAATTTTTCTTAAAAATAAAAATCCAACCCTATTAATCCATGCCAGTTAAACACTCTAAAATCTCCAAGTAAGTGCAAAAGGAGATGGAGTTAGTTACCTTTTTTGCTTGAACAGTCCCAAGGAAAGTGGTTATCACAAATACAGCAGGCAAACTGTTAAGACCAACCGATCTAGAACATAGTGTTGAACTAATTTCAGTCTCAAGTTGTGCTAAATGCTCATCATTAGTATGGCACAGTTTGGTCCATGATATGGTTTAATGCCAAGACAGATCCCAATTTGTTACAGAAACACATAGATTACTGTTGCTTTTTTTTGTTTTGTTTTTAAATATATATATATTTTAAAAGCCAGGTATACTTCCACATACAAAGGCAGGTTTTCCCAGGAGGAATTTACAGAAAGTAGTCAGGGGTGCACCGGGTCACATGAGGCTCTCCATGACGAGGTGCTGGGTCAAACTGAAGGAAGGAATACTTCAAAGTGTCATCTAATTCCATGATAGCAGCCTGGTTCCCACAACGATAACAGTAATTGGGTGCACTGAAAATGGTAACCACATTCCGATCGTGACACCAATTGTATCCCTCCATTACAAGTTGGTGAGCACGAGAAACCAGAGTGAAACCATTGGCATGGTTAAATGTTTCAGAAATATCTTGTCCAAATGTGTAGCCAGCACCGCGTGGTGAAATACCCCACCCACCACGATCATCTGGATCTGACCATAACGGATCACACATTGGACCCTCATGTGGAACTTCTTGTAAACGATCCAAGGCTCTTATATGATCCAGTGTATCTATGGATGGGGAAAGGCCACCATGGAGGCAGAATATCTGTACATCTACTAAAGCTGTAAGTGGCAGATAATCAGACAGATCTGTAAAGTATTTCCAAACATTGGCATTTCCATACTTTCACAGACATTCATCATAAAAGCTATATACTTGGGTAATTTGTCAGCTTTCGTCTTTTCCTCTCAATATTGTAATATGTTCTGGATAACGCACCTTTAATGCCACAAGAAGAGTCAGAGTCTCCACAGAATAATAACTTCTGTCTACATTCTCCACAGAATAATAACCTCTGTCTACAATCGGTGATTTCCCACCGATTCTAAAGAGTTCCATAAGATCATGGAATTGACCATGCACAGCTCCACAGATGGTAACAGGACAACGGACCTCTTGCACATTTGATTCTTTTGTTAAAATTTCCTTAGCCTGGTTCTCGTTAAGTTGTTTACACTCGTTCAGCTGCTCGACCCACTGGAGCTGCTCGACCCACTGGTGCAGCTCCTTGGTGAACGCCTTGTCGTCAATGGTGGCCTGAGCCCCTCCCCCGCTGCCTCCGGCCCCCCTCCCCGCCCCCGCGCGCCCCAGCGCCGGGCGCCGCTCCCCTCGCCCAGCGCCCCCGCCCGCAGCCAGCTCCGAGCGGGAGTGGAAGGAGCCAGGAGCGCGACCCCGCGCCACGCCCAAGCCCCGCGGGCGGCTCCGGGCACACGGCCCCCAGCAGACCCCCGCCCGCCCTGGCCCGTTGGACCGCGTGCCCCTGGAGTTGGTGAAAGGCGCGGGGAAGGTGCGGGTTTTCCACGCCGCTCCCGCCGGACAATGGGCACCTGCCGCCGCCTCCCACCTGCCGGCCGCTCCCGGTTCCCTTGCCCCTTCTCTCTCGCTCTTTCTCTCTTTTTCTTTCTTAGTCAATCTAACTAAAGATTTGTCAATTTTGTTAATCTTTTCAAAGAACCAACTTTTGGGTTTGCTCATCTTCTTCTGTGTTGTTTTTCTACTCTCTGTTAAAATCTTTGCTCTATATTATTTCCTTCCTTCTGCTAGCTTTGGATTTACTTTTGGTCTTCTTTTTTCAGTTCCTTAAGTTGTAAAGTTAGGCTGTTGATCTGAGATATTAATAAAAGTGTTTATAGCTATAAACATCCCCTTTATCACTTCTTTCCCACAAAAAGATTCTCTTTGTCTTTATCTTTGAACAGTTTGATTATCATGTGTCTCAGTCTGGTTCTCTTTGAATTTATCCTATTTGGGGTTCGTGGAGTTTCTTAGGTGTTTATGTTCATGTCTTTCATTAAATATAAGAAGATTTGGGCCATTATTTCTTGAAATAATCTTTCTGCCCCTTTCTCTCTCTTTTTTCTTCTGAAACTCCCATAATGTGTATGTTGGTCCTCTTGATAGTATCCCATAGGTCCCTTAGTCTCTGTTCACTTTATTCAATTATTTTTCTTTTTGTTCCTCAGACTCAATAATTTCCATTGCCCTGTCAACAAGACCGCTGATTCTTCTGCCTGTTCAAACCTTGAGTGGAATCTTTCTAGTGAATTTTTCATTTCAGTTATTGTACTTTCCAGCTCCAGAATTTCTTTTGATTTACTCTTATGTTTTCTATCTCCTTATTGATATTAGTATTTTTTCCATACATTGTCTTCTTGGCTTTTTCCACATCTTCCTTTAGTTCTTTGAGTATCTTTAGGGCAGTTTTTTAAGTCTTTGTCTGGTGAGTCCACCATTTGGTCTCTCTTAAGGACGGTTTCTGTTAAATTTTTTTTCCTTTCACTGGGCCATACTTTCCTGTTTATGTACCTTGTGATTTTTTTTTTTATTGCAAACTGTACATTTGAATCTACTAATGTGATAACTTGAGATCCAAAATTTCCCCTTCCCCAGGGTTTGCTGTGGCTCTTTCCTTTGTTTGTTTATTGTGGGCTGTCTCTGTGCTGGGGATCAGTCTGTGGTTTAAACTTAGGGTGTTCTCATGTCTTTTCTGATCCTGTACCTTTCGCTGGGCATCTGTGGTTGCTTTCTAAATTCCCCTGTATAGTAGTTGCTTTTGAGTGTCCTAGTGCTTAAATGTTTGGCTCCCGAAAGGGGAAAAAGAAAAAAAATGAAAGGGGAAGAAAAGAAGAAGAAAAAATTTACAGTCCTTTAAGTCCCATGTAAGTTGCTTCAAACTTATGCTGAGGGGCTGCCAGCACAACTGTCTAGATGGGGAGCAGATTCTTGGAGCTTCCTACTGTACCATCGTCCCAGAATCCTGCTGTGTTCATTCTTTCCTGCATACTACTGTATCAAAATGATTTTCAGCATGTAATCAATATAAAATATTAGTAGATAGTTCCCTTTTCTCTTTCCACACTACATCTTGGGAGCCTGGTGCGTGTTTTGCACTCGCAGCATGCCTTGGCTCACACCACGTTCCAGTGCTTGGTGGCCACTGCATCAGTCAGAGCAGGTCTAGAATTACCGAGGGAGGGCTGGTGAGAAAGCAGCGACAACGATGACAGTCATAATAACTCCAGGTCACGTTCACTGAACGCTTGCTCTGGACTGAGCCCTATTCTAGTTGCCTGGTGTCGTCCTGCCCTCCGGGAGCTGACAGGCATCTCCAGCTTCTCTCCCCATGTGGCTTGTCCTCAGCTCCTGGCCACCCTCGTCTCTTGATTGTCTTCTAGCCTCAGCGCCCCCCTGAGCCACCACTTCTTGTCTTTCCTGGGCAGATTCCAGGAGAGGCATCTGATGGGCCCTTGTGACCTTTGGCAGGTCAGGGGTTCCCAGCATAGTGGCAGGGAGAGAGAGAGGGTGACCCCTAGGGCCCATGAACAAGGTTGGCACCCGGAGGCTGGAGATCATCTGAGACCTTCTCTTCCTGGGCATTTGGCCTCTTTCCAAAGGCCACAGTCTTGGCCACTCAGGGTCTCCTGCTCCCACTGCTTCTGATAAACCAACCATCGACATTAGTGTCAGCAAAGCCTGTCTTAAAGGGCCAGAGGGTAAGCATTTTCAGCTTTGTAGGACAGATGGTCTCTCTCTCAGCTGCTCAGCTAGCTACTCACTCAGCTAGGTGTTGTAGCACAAAAACAGCTCAGTAAGTACTCAGTGGGTGTTCTAGTAAAACTGTATTTCCAGAAGCAGGCAGTTGCCATATTTGGCCCACAGGCCGTAGCTTGCCGGTCCCTGCTCTACCCCTGTCCTCCTGCCCCATGACTTCTGCCCACATTCCCTTTGTCTTCGCTTTGCTGTTCTGCCTCTGCTGCTCCTGTCCCCCTCTCGCCTTCCACAGCCACGGTGGCTTTCCCTTCCTGGGGCACCACTCAGGGTCCTCGACACCACTGTCCCCAGTTATGAGTGAGGGGCGCTACTTGCCCAAAGCTGGGGGTTTCATTCATTCTGCAAATGCCCCAGCAGCCCTCTGGGCCCACACCCTGGTCTGGGCAACGTTTATGATCTTAAGACACCAAACACCTGACAGGCTTCCTGTGCCCAAGACCTGACTACGTCCTCAATCAGTTGATGAGTTCACTGGCCCAGGAATGGTGGCCTTGTCCCCCTTGCACAGGCTTTGGGTTCAGGGCATGGACAAGGCCCTGAGAGCAGCTGCCCCAGCTCCATCCAGGCTGCCCAGCCTGCGTCACCCTCTCTCAGCTCTCCTTCCTACACCCACTCTGGCTCCCTGTCAACCTTGAGGGCAGGGAGTTTTGTTTGTTTTGGTCACTGCCGTGTCCCCAGGGTGCGGTGCCCAGGAGAGTTTGATAAATGCCCGATTGGCTCCCCTTGAGTAATTAAACAGGTGGATGCTGCTGAGAATTCCAGGTACTGCTGCTTTAGGAACTCAAGCTCTAAAACCCCCTCTTCCAGGGAGCCCTCCCTGGCTGCCCCCTCCCTCAGGCCCTGGGGATGTCTGTGTCCAGGGACTGGCCAGGGAGTGTCCAGGCACTGAGGGGTTGGCTGGGGTATTTGCAGGACAAGCCAGGGAGAGCTTGTCAACCATAAAACGGAGATCAGCCTTCCTGCCAGGGAGGGAGCCACTCAGAGAGGTGCAGGTGGAGCTGGGAGCCTTGTCCCGGGCCCTGGGTCTCGGCCCCTCCCTGTCCCGAGAGCTCACGACTGACCCCATCCCTCTTACCCACAGGGTCAGCTGGCAGTCGGCCAGGAGGGTCACTGGCCCCGCCGAGCTCCCCCGTCTACCTCGACCTGGCCTACTTGCCCAGCGGGGGCAGTGCCCGCCTGGTGGACAAGGAGTTCTTCCGGAGGGTGCGTGCGCTCTGCTACGTCATCAGTGGCCAGGACCAGCACAAGGAAGAGGGCATGCGGGCTGTCTTGGATGCACTTCTGGCTGGCAAGCAGCAGTGGGACCGTGACCTCCAGGTGCGTGACGACCCGGGTGTGAGACAGTCTCAATGACAGCAAATGTCACTGGGACATTGCCCAAGCTCTTGGCACTGGGCAGGGCCAGCGCTTCCCGGTGTCTTCCTGCTGAACCCACACTGTCCTGTGAGGTTGGTGTGACCTTCACCAGCATCCAAGGAGGGAGTGGGGCTCAGAGAGACTAAGCCATGCCCCCAAGGCCATGCGGCAATGAGGTCAAATGCAGGAGTCCCACCCAGCTCTCGGGACTCTGTTCCTCTTACATCCACTTCCTTGTCTGCAGCAAACCTGGGTGAGGTCGCAGGGTGGGGCTGGTTTGATCACCTCGCCTGACCCCTGGCACTGAACCTCCCTAATGTTATGAGAATCAGCCAGGAGGAATAGGTGAGATGTGTGGTGTCTACACAGCTAAGAACGTTGAGAATTGACCCTGAGGGCTGGGGTTGTCCCCATGGGAAGCCTTGAAATAGAACCTTGAAGGGTGAGGTGAATTTGGATAGAAGGAGCCTCCAGATACCTGGCCGCCCACTCAGCCTGTGAGTGTGCTGACACCCAGCCTTGCACACAGCTTATGGAGCAGCTGGGAGGGAGCGTCCCGGGCAGAGGGCACAGCGTGGGCGAAGGCCAGTGGCGGGAGCAAGCTTACTCTATTCAGGGAGCTGGAGGGAGGCCTGGGCAAGAGAAGAGGGGGCGATGGCAGCGGTGGGGGTGGGCGGGAAGCATGGAGAAGAATTCGCAGAAGAGTGGTCCGGTCTCCTGGGTTGTGAAAGGGTCCTTCGGGTGCCATGGGAAGGAGAAGGGACTTCGGGGACAGGCTGGCCGCCGGCTGCAGACATCCAGGCCAGAGGTGATGGAGGCGGAGATAAACGCGGTCAGAGAAGAGGGGCCTCAGATGCCTTGGGGCTGGGCCGGGAGGGCAGAGGGCGCTCCCCCTCACCGTTGGTCCATCTGTCCCACCCACAGGTGACCCTGATCCCCACCTTCGATTCGGTGGCGATGCACGAGTGGTACGAGGAGACGCACGCCCGGCACCAGGCGCTGGGCATCACGGTGCTGGGCAGCAACAGCACTGTGTCCATGCAGGACGAGGCCTTCCCCGCCTGCAAGGTGGAGTTCTAGCCCCGCCCCCAGCACCACCCCCCGCCCCGAGTCCGCCGCAGTCCTGAGGTGCACCTGTGTCAGAAATAAACCAGGTACTCCGCGCGGCTGTGGCCTCAGTTCCTTCTGCCGGCAGGAGACTTGGCAGCACCCCGGACGGTCATTGCTGCCATGTGGGTCCCCAGTTTTGGGGGGGGGACAGCTTCCGTGGCATCCCCAGTAGCCTCCAGGTCAGGCATGCTCTGGATTCCGTGTCACAGATGGGAAAACCCAGGCCCAAGGGAGGCAGTGCCTCTCAGGTGATGACCCCTGGCCAGTGGAGCTCGCCGCTGACCATGGCCCTCCATCCCATCCCAGCGGCCGTGAGGGCCCCGTTCTATAGACGGGAAAGGCAGCTGCCAGACCCCGGCCACACAGACCATTTAGTGGCCTAGCAGAGATTTGAACCCCAGTCTCTGTGCTCCAAAGCCATTAAACAAAAGTTGCCCTCTGTTCCTAGGGATAATTGGCACTCGTGGCAGGAAAGTCTCACTCTACAGCAAGGTCTTAAAAGGTAATCTGAGGGAATTCTCTGGTGGTCCAGTGGTTAGGACTCAGTGCTCTCACCGATGTGGCCTGGGTTCAATCCCTGGTCAGGAAACTAAGATCCCACAAGCCACTTGGCTTGGCCAAAAAAAAAAAAAGCAATCTGAAACTTAAAAGCTACAAAACATCAATTTCCTGATGAACCCCCTCCCTGATCTCTCTATTCTGCATGTACAGAAACACCTAGATAGTGTTTTCAATAAGATGCCATCTGCACTGGGTTGAATGGTGACCTTAGAAAACTTATGACCAAGTCCTAACCCCTCAATACCTACCCCCCTTTTCCCACGAGGAGAGACTTCTTAGTCCAGGGTCTCAAGATGGGTTACTGTTTATACATGAGGTTGTATCACCCTGATTTTTCATCTTGGCCAAACTGTTGAGTACATACAGGTGCTGCCTCCTTGTTCTGATTTCATTTCTTTCCAGGGAGATTTTCTTATATTTATTTTCAATTAGCTGGTTCACTTTTTTTTTATTAGACATTTGTCTTTTTCTCATTCATATATCATAATTCCTTTTTTTTTTAATAGGGACAACAAACTTGTTAAAAATTTTAATTGCAAACAAAAACACGTAACACAGGGACTTCCCTGGTGGTCCAGTGGTAAAGAATCTGCCTTACAATGCAGGGGACGCAGGTTCAACCCCTGGTCAGGGAACTAAGATCCCACATGCCGTGGGGCAACTAAGCCTGTGCGCCACAACTACTGAGCTCACGTGCCTCAACTAGAGAGCCTGGTGCCGCAAACTACAGAGCCCATGCGCTCTGCAGCCCGCGCACCACAACTAGAGAAGAGAAAACCTGCTGCCACAACTGGAGAGAAGCCCGTGCGCTGCAACAAAAGATCCCGTGTGCCACAACTAAGACCTGATGTGGCCAAAAGTAAATTAAATAAATAAATAATAAATATTTTTTAAAAATCCTCAAGAAAATATTTAAAAAAAACCACACGCATAACATAAAATTTACCATCTCAACAATTAATAAACTTGCATTGTACAGTTTTTTCCAAATTTACCTTTCAGCTTTGTTAATGAGTGGTTTTGCTGTAAACATTTTATTTTTACCATTTTCAAGGCACAGTTCTTTAAATGTCTCTCTTTTGTGCTTTTAGAGACCCTTCCACAGTTGGCACAAATTCTCCCAGGGTTTTTTATTTCTGTTTATTTTTACCCACCTAGGACTTATTTTGGGATGAAGAGAGAGGTAAGGATTGCCCCAACCTGGGCAATTCGATTGTTCAGTGCTATGTACAAATTTGAAACACTCCTTCCTCCCTGAAAAAGATCCCATGTGTGTCGTTGTTTCTTTCTAAATCTGTTCTAATCCATTGCCAACCTTTCTGGCCATCTCCTTGTTTTCGTTGGTATAGCTTTGTGTGCCTTAAGAGCTCACCAGGCAGGTTCTTTCTCCTTAATTTTATTTTTTCCTTCACAAAAAATTTTTACATTCTGATTCTTCTTGGAGTTCTAGAATCTCCACGGAGGGGGCCCAAACACATGCATAAGAAACGCTGTCAACTTCTGCTTCTCACCAGATAGTGGGCTAGAGTCCCAATAAAAACAACTAAAATTGCTGGGTAAAAATGAGTTAAGTCTTGATTAACATAATGTAAGGGTTAAGTCTTAATTTCTGGTTGCTCAGTGAGCAACCAGAAAATAAGTAACAGTCAGAGGCCAGACCAGTGCAGACAGAAAGCCCAGGAGGGAAGCGGCTTTTGTGTTAGACAAGGCAGGTTTGGTCTTCCATTTTCATGGACCTTCAGGATGGTGTGTCTGATAAGTAAAGACCTCAAAACATGAAGTAGAAATCAAAATAAGATCTTCCCAAGAATGGAAAGCAAACTTGGGCGGATGACATGGTTTAAAGTAGTCCAGGATGAGAGGGTGTGGAGAAAAGGGAACCCTCTTGCACTGTTGTTGGGAATGTAAATTGATACAGCCACTATGGAGAACAGTATGGAGGTTCCTTAAAAAACTAAAAATGGAACTACCATACGACCCAGCAAACCCACTACTGGGCATATACCCTGAGGAAACCATAATTCAAAAAGAGACATGAAATGCTCATGAAACTGCAAAACACTGTCAGGTGAAATGTGTAATGATTATGGCCAGTGCTTCTTTTTTAAACATTTTATTTATTTATTTGGCTACGCCAGACCTTAGCTGCAGCACGCGGGATCTTTAGTTGTGGCATGTGGGACCTAGTTCCCTGACTAGGGATTGAACCTGGGCCCCCTGCATTGGGAGCATGGAGTCTTAGCCACTGGACCACCAGGGAAGTCCGTAGGCCAGTGCTTCTTAAAGTGAGATCCACACAACACATTCTTCAGCATTTTTGAGTTCTGTAGGAGAATTTTTAATTTTAGTTTTTAATTAGATGCTAATTTAAAAGTTAATACAAGCATATTTCAAATTATCTGATACACTTATTGTCTGTTGAGGAGACAGGCTGAAAAACTACACTGACAAACAGTTTTAGATCACAGGAGCGCTCCGTATTTATGATTGCATTTATGCTGAGGGATCCACCAAAGAGTTTAGTTTTAAATGTGTTGGTAAGAATGTCCAGCCCTACTACACATCCTGATGTCAAGAAGGTAACACTTATCCCACAACTACTATTACACAACTCTTATTAGTTTCAAATACAGGAAAAAAATTTCACTCTTTTTTACAGTGATAATTTGCAATTGAAAATCATTTTCATAGAATAAAATGTTGATTTCTTATTTAGTGACTATGATACTATCATTTGACAATGGTACATAAAAGACCTGTACTCAGAAAACTATAAGACACTGATGAAAGAAATCACAGATGACACAAACAGATGGAGAGATATACCACATTCTTGGATTGGAACAATCAATATTGTGAAAATGACTATACTACCCAAAGCAATCTACAGATTCAATGCAATCCCTATCAAATTACCAATGGCATTTTTTTACAGAACTAGAGCAAAAGATCTTAAAATTTGTATGGAGACACAAAAGACCCTGAATAGCCAGAGCAGTCTAGAGGGGAAAAAAAGGAGCTGGAAGAATCAGACTCCCCGACTTCAGACTATTCTACAAAGCTACAGTCATCAAGACAATATGGTACTGGCACAAAAACAGAAATATAAATCAATGGAACAGGATAGAAAGCCAAGAGATAAACCCACACACCTGTGGTTAACTAATCTGTGACAAAGGAGGCAAGGGTATACAATGGAGAAAAGACAGTCTCTTCAATAAGTGGTGCTGGGAAAACTGGACAGCTACATGTAAAAGAATGAAATTAGAACACTCCCTAACACCATACATAAAAATAAACTTAAAATGGATTAAAGACCTAAGTGTAAGACTGGACACTATAAAACTCTTAGAGGAAAACATAGGAAGAACACTCTGACATAAATCACAGCAAGATCCTTTTTCACCCACCTCCTAGTGTAATGGAAATAAAACCAAAAATAAACAAATGGGACCTAATGAAACTTAAAAGTTTTTGCACAGCAAAGGAGACTATAAACAAAATGGAAAGACAACCCTCAGAATGGGAGAAAATATTTGCAAATGAATCAACGGACAAAGGATTAATCTCCAAAATATATAAACAGCTCATGCAGCTCAATATTGAAAAAACAAACAACCCAATCAAAAAATGGGCAAATAGACATCTCTCCAAAAAAGACCTATAGATGGCCAAGAGGCACATGAAAATCTGCTCAACATCACTAATTATTAGAGAAATGAAAATCAAAACTACAATGAGGTATCACCTCACACAGGTTAGAATGGGCATCATCAGAACATCTACAAACAACAAATGCTGGAGAGGGTGTGGAGAAAAGGGAACCCTCTTGCACTGTTGGTGGGAATGTAAATTGATACAGCCACTATGGAGAACAGTATGGAGTTTCCTTAAGACACTAAAAATAGAGCTACCATGTGACCCAGCAATCCCACTACTGGTCATATACCCAGAGAAAACCATAATTCAGAAAGTTACATGCACCCCAATGTTCATTGCAGCACTATTTACAATAGCCAGGACATGGAAGCAACCTAAATGCCCATCAACAGATGAATGGATAAAGAAGATGTGGTACATATATACAATGGAATATTACTCAGCCATAAAAAGGAATGAAATTGGGTCATTTGTAGAGACGTGGATGGACATAGAGACTGTCATACGGAGTGAAGTAAGTCAGAAAGGGAAAAACAAATATAGTATATTAATGCATATATGTGGAACTTAGAAAAATGGTACCTATGAACCGGTTTGCAGGGAAGAAATAGAGACACAGATGTAGAGAACAAACATATAGACACCAAGGGGGGAAAGTGGGAGGGGGTGGTGGTGGGATGAACTGGGAGATTGTGATTGACATACATACACTAATATGTATAAAATAGATAACTAATAAGAACCTGCTGTATAAAAAATAAAATTAAAAAATTTAAAAAAGGGAGACATGTACCACAATGTTCACTGCAGCACTATTTACAATAGCCAGGACATGGAAGCAACCTAAGTGTCCATCGACAGATGAATGGATAAAGGAGATGTGGTACATATATACAATGGAATATTACTCAGCCATAAAAAGAAACAAAATTGAGTTATTGGTAGTGAGGTGGATGGACCTAGAGTCTGTCATACAGAGTGAAGTAAGTCAGAGAAAAATAAATACCGTATGCTAACATATATGGAATCTAAAAAGTTTGGGGGAGGGGGAAGGGTAAGCTGAGACGAAGTGAGAGGGTGGCATGGACGGATATACACTACCAAAAGTAAAATAGATAGCTAGTGGGAAGCAGCCGCATAGCACAGGGAGATCAGCTCGGTGCTTTGTGACCACCTAGAGGGGTGGGATAGGGAGGGTGGGAGGGAGATGCAAGAGGGAGGGGATATGGGGATATATGTATAGATATAGCTGATTCGCTTTGTTATACAGCAGAAACTAGCACCACATTGTAAAGCAATTATACTCCAGTAAAGATGTTAAAAAAAAAGTCTTAAAATTTATAGATTTTAAATAAATACTTATTGAACACATAAAAAAAAAAAAGTAGTACAGGATGGTGGTGACCCTGGGGGTCTACTGGCAGAAACTTCAACCCCAGTCTTAAAGAATTACCCCAGTCACATCCCAGGAAATTAGAGCCAGAATCAAAACTCACACCCTATCAGTGCTAGCAGCAAAGACCTGGTATCTTTAATCCTGGTGTCTTTGCTGTGTTTAATCTTAAAAAGTGAACAAAGAGCAAGAGAGAGTAATATTTGTAGAAGAACCAAACAGAACTAAGAGAAATTAAAAAGTAAATAATTGGGTTGGGTCAACAGTGGATTTGAGATAGCTGAAGAGAAAATTGGTGAACTAGAAGATGGAACCGAATGAATTTCCCAAACATGGGAAGAGAAAAAGATTAAGAGACAGAGGAGAGAGAGCAGAAGCAAACTCTGAAGGGGATAATGGTGGAGAATTGTCTAGAACTGATGAAAAGTATCAATTCACCCGTATTCAGAAAGCCAACCAAATCCCAAGCAGGATATATAAAAAGACAACTGATAGTGCAGGAAACCAAAGTCAACAAGAAAAGCAGACCAAGAGCCAGCTCCTCAGCCCCACAACGTGAAGCTCAGGACACAGTGGGGCACCATCTTTAAATTGCTAATAGAAAATAGCAAGAAGTTCTCACGCAGCAGAAACATCTTTGGGTGAGAGAAACGAAGACCCTCACTGAAAGAAATTCTGAGGGAGTATTTTTTCAGGCAGAGAGAAAATGATCCAGGTGGAAGTGCTGACTTGCAGAAGGAAACAGCAAAAAAGCAGGAAAAACATTGGTGGCAGCTAAAGAAACATCACCATCATTAACAAGAATTATAATGTCCAATATGTAGGATTAAAAACTAAATTAAATTTAGGCAAAAATGGCAAATAATAAGAGCTGATTGGAGTAAGGTTTTTAAATCTTTGTATTGTTTGAGGGGAGAGTAACATATTGCTTAGCTGAGCAGAGTAGCAATATTAATAGTTATAGTAAATACTAGTAGAATAGAACTAGTCTATAACTTCCAAATTAGTAGAGGGGGAAAAATTAGAATGAAGAAGAAATAATCCAAAATAAGCCTTCCATAGGGAAGGAGGTACAAATAGAAAGCACAAAATAAGATAATGGAAATACATAAAAATTTTCCAGTAATTAAAATAAATGCAAATGGACAAAAACCTCCAGTTAAAAGACAAGATTTTTTAGACTGTATTTTTTTTAATTCAAGTTTTATGCTATTTACAAGAAACATCTCAACATGAAGGTGCTGACTATTTACAATAACCAGGATATGGAAGCAACCTAAATGTCCATCAACAGATGAATGCATAAAGAAGATGTGGCACATATATACAGCGGAATATTACTCAGCCATAAAAAGGAACAAAGTTGAGTTATTTGTAGTGAGATGGATGGACCTAGAATCTGTCATACAGAGTGAAGTAAGTCAGAAGAGAAAAACAAATACCGTATGCTAACGCATATATATGGAATTTTAAAAAGCAGTACTGATGAACCTAGTGGCAGGGCATGAATAAAGACTCAGACAAAGAGAATGGACTTGAGGGCACAGGGGGGAAGGGGAAGCTGGGATGAAGTGAGAGAGTAGCACTGACATACATGCACTACCAAATGTAAAATGGATGGCTAGTGGGAAGCTGCTGCATAGCACAGGGAGATCAGCTTGGTGCTTTGTACGACCTAGAGGGATGGGATAGGGAGGGCGGGAGGGAGGGTCAAGAGGGAGGGGATACGGGGGTATATGTATACATATAGCTGATTCACTTTGTTGTACAGTAGAAACTAACACAACATTGTAAAGCATTTATACGCCAATAAAAATGTGAAAAATAAATAAATAAACATGAAGGTGCTGAAACTTTGAAAGTAAAGGATGGAAAAAAATAAATCTGGCAAATACTAAAGAAAAAATTAAAGCTGATAAACCCATACTAATAAAGTTATATGTTTGGTATAGTACTAGAAATAAGGACTATCAAATCAAAACTTTTAATTCACCAAGAAGATGTAACAGTTCCAAACTTGTATGCACCTAATAACAGGGCCTCAAAATAAATAAAGTGAAGAACCACTGGAGGGAATAAGTTTATCTTTGAAAAAAAAATCTATTAATAGGTTTTCTAACATTGATCCATCCTTACATTCCTAGAAAGAACTCCACTCTGATTTTTATTTTAATAAGTTGTGTATGTGTTGTGGGGAGAGGGGGGTCTGGGCTTTTGCACTCAACACTTGGTGGACCTTTCCCTGCCCTTCAGATTTCTGATGCTGCCGTGTTTCTCATCGCCCTCATTTAGCAGCCCAGCATGAGGGAACTTCCACCGTCTAGAACATCAGGTGGCAAGACAGGAAAGGGACATGGCAAATCAGGCACCAGCTCCTAAGGGTTTCCACCAGGAAGTTACATGCCACTTCCACTCTCATTTCATTGGCCAAAGCAAGTGACATGACTCTGCCTAATTCAGAAGCTGAAAGGTATACTCCTCCCTTGTACGTGGAAGGAGGAGAATCAGAAATAGTGGTGAAAATCAATGAATAACCACTGACACGTCCCCCCAGAGAGATAGTTTTGTCCTGGCAGGAGGTTGGCAAGCTCATTCTGTAAAAAAAAAAAAAAACACAGATTTTTTTTTGGTGTTGTGGGCCATAGAGTCTGTCCAGACCTCAACTCTGCTGTTATAGCTGAACAAATGGAAATAAATGGCTGAATTCCAGTAAAACCTTATTTACGGAAAGAACCCAGTGGGCTGGATTTGGCTTATGGGCTGTGGTTTGCCAACTCCCGGTCTAGGGCATTACTCTGACTCTTTCCCATCTGCCTCCTAGAACAATTTGGGGCCTGGAGTTCCCCGCCCCCTCTTTCTCCTCTCTCTTTCTCTTTCCTCTCTGTGCCTCTCTTCTTCCTCTCCCCCAGTCCCTCCTGACAGCTGTCTGGCCCAGCCTCTGCAGAGCATGCGCTAAAAATATCCCGTCGGCAGCCGAAACACCTGGGGACCCTGGAGCATGCGGCAGGAGCCAGATGTGCGATCTTGACCCGGGCACCCACTCTCTGCGCTGCCTGCTCGTCGGCAGCCCCTCCCCGATACTCACCCAGAGCCTGATCCGCAACCGCCCCCTCATTTCTCTGTGTTGCTTCCACATCCACATCCCGCCTCCAGGCCTTTGCACCCGCGGTGTCCACTCCCTGGAATGCCACCATCCAGCCATTCACCAGTCAGCACGTACTGGATGCTGCCCTCGGGGGGCAAACAGTGTCAAGTAGGGGAGTCAGACACCTAGGTGGGGACAACAACCCACAATGACGGGTGTGGTGGGTGGCATGGGGCGCCAGAGGAGCCCCCCAGGCCTGGGGGTCGGGGAAAGCTGCCTGAGGATACAAAGGATTAAGCCAATGTTAGGGGATGACAGAGTGCATGGCTGGCGGAGGGACCCGCAGAGGCAGAGGCTTGGTCTTTTAGAGGAACCGAGAGGAGACATAAAATTGAAGCTCCCGGAACACTGGCAGGCCAGGGGCGGGGCCGGCCCTACAGCTGCGTGGACACCCCACTGAGCAGTTGGGACTTCCCCTTCAAAGGACTGGGAGTCAGGGAGAGAGGGGTCCAAGCTGGGGAGCTGTGAGCATGCCAGGGTTGGCACTTGGAGTTGGTAGAGGTTCCCGAGGGGATAGAGATGGGGCTGGGGGGACCGGGTCCCTCGTGGGGCGTGGCCAGGGCACTTTTCTGGAAAGATGTGGACTCTTTGAAGGCCACGATGGAGGAGGAAGGGGTAGCCTTTCTCTGAAAGAGCAACGCAAAACCTCTATATCTTCCAAACCCCACCTGCTAGGGGCCCTTCTCCAGGAAGCCCTCCCTGTTCTTCTGGTCCCCACCTCCAGCCCAGGCCCTTCTCTGGCTCCTCCTGACCCACTCCCTTTAAAATGCCACCGTGTCCACCAGTGAGTCACCCTCTTGTGCTGCCTTCTGGTCTGTAAGCTGGGTTGCTGCTGGGCCAGGACAAGGTCGGCACCCCCCTACACAGTATGTGCCGTTCCCCTCCCTGGCACATAGTAGGTGCTCAGGAAATGTTGGTTGTGTCCCAGCTTGGCATCACTGGGAATGTGACCTTGGAAACGTTACTTAACCTCTCTGGACCCCACCGACCCCCCACCCCACCCCACACACAATCTCAGAAAATTGGCCTGAACCTCCAGGTACCCTCGGGCTGTATTGGAGGTGACTGGACACCTGAGTTTCCTTCCCCAACCCCAGACAGGCCTGTTCTGCATCCTGTCCTCCCCATCCTCACAGCATCTTTTGGGATCCAAGGTTAGGACAGGTGAGAGTTTAGGCATCAGTGCACCTGGGTCAAGCCCTGCCTCTGACATGTCTTCACTCTCTGACTTCAGAGAGTAGCCTCTTGTCCACCAGCCTTGGTCCCTTCACCTGTAAAACAAGAATCAAAGCCCCCTTCCCAACCTTGCCCCTGGCCCAGGCTTGAGGGAGGCTTGTATGGGGGTATGAATGCAGTTCAGACCCCACCTGGCTGGTGTGGGTGGTGCCGGGCCCCCATGGATCTCCCAGCTTCTGGCAGGGAGGGGGCCAAGCCTAACACAATGCCCCAGCCCTGGGGGTTATCACTGGGCTGAAAGGAAGCCAGACCAGAGCTTCATGCAGGAACTGAGAGCTAAGTTACCAGTCAGATGGGGAACTGGGAAGAGAGCACTCCAGCTGGAGGGAACAGCAGGTGCAAAGGCCCTGAAGTGGGACTGATGGTGGTGGAACTGCCGCAAGGGGCGCGTGGCCAGACTGGGCTGGCCTGGAGGGCTTGGGGGGGGGGGCGGGGGTCTTTACTGAGGGTGCTGGGCACTCAGGCAGGGTTTGGAGCTAGAGAGGCGGGTGATCAGTTTCTGTTTGAAAACCCCTCTGTGGGTACAAGTTAACATCCTGAAGCCACTATACCTGTGCCCCTGAATGGAATAATTAAGCGAATGGAGAGCGGTTGGTGGGAGCCAGGTTTCTCACTACTGGAGTGGGAGGTTACAGACAGGCAAGGGAGGAGGCTAGGAGGATCCATTTGGTAATGGATTAGGTGTAGGCATATCTGTATGAACTCATGTTTAACTTAATATAGATACAGTTACATATGGAAGTATTTACAGATCTGTGTATATACACAGGTTCGTATACAAACATATGTCCTTGCTCTGTCAGCTGCCTAGAAGCAACTACACCCCAGTAGTGATGAGCAAACCTACTACCCAGATCTTGGTTTCTAACAGTATTCTCCAATGAAAGGCACCAGGGTTGCTCCTTGGAGAAAGGCTGATTCTAGGACTGGGGCAGGAAATATACCAGATGAGCTTGGAGCATTTTGTAGTGACAACGTAAGGGAAGTGCTAAAAGAAAACAAACCAAGGATGCGATGGATGGGGGCATGTCAAAGGGACATGAGAGCCAATTGAATGAGCTTCCAGGGGCCAAAGCTGGAACAATTTGAGTAAGAAAATCAATAAAGTAGTATTGGATTATAACCCAAAGTGTAGAATAAATATCCATGAGTCCATACTGATATGAATGATTGAATAGATAAATAAATGGGGAGAAGAGACGTATTTCCCATCAGAGGAATTCCAAATAATTTTTGCCCTCAAGGTGGGGGAGAGTGAATCCTTATCCCGTAGGTGTGGGCTGTAAATAGTGACTTCCTTCCAAAGGGTATAGCAGGGAAAGGGGGAAGAGACTAACTTGACAGTGGAGACACCTGACAGAGGCTACCTCAGCCAGGTGATCTCAACATCAGAGTGAAAATTCACGTTGATGGCATATGCCCCGGGAGTTTCACCTCTGTGATCTTCTCCAAACCCATCACCCCAGTCTAACCCAGAGAAAAATATCAGACAAATACCAATTGTGGCAAGCATATTATGGCATATAAATGTATCAAATCCACATGTTGTACACATGAAATTTATACAATGTTATATGTCAAATAAAGTTCAACTTAAAAAAATTTTTTTTTAAATCCTGATTGAGGGGCATCCTACAAAACACCTGACTAGTTCTCAAAACTGTCAAGGTCATCAATACCAAGAAATTCTGAGAAACTACTTAGCCCAGAGGAGCCTGAGAGACATGATGACATGATGATCCCTAACAGGATCCTGGGACAGAAAAAGGACATTAGGGGAAACTGAGGAAATCTGAATAATGTATGTATTTTAGTTAATAATAATGTCTCAATATTGGTTCACTAATTGTGATAAATGTACCATATTAATGTAAGATGTTAATAACAGGGGAAATTGGGTGTAGGACACACAGGAACTCTCTGTATTAGCTTCACAATAATTCTGTAAATCAAAAACTGCTCTAAAATTAAAAGTTTATTAAGAAAAAAACCCTATAGTTGCCATGGGGAACAGGGATTGTCGGGGGAAGAGGTGGAGGCAACAAGAGGCCCAAGTAGGGCTTCCCTGGTGGCGCAGTGGTTGAGAATCTGCCTGCCAATGCAGGGGACAGGGGTTCGAGCCCTGGTCTGGGAAGATCCCACATGCCGTGGAGCAACTGGGCCCGTGAGCCACGACTACTGCGCGTCTGGAGCCTGTGCTCTGCAACAAGAGAGGCCACGATAGTGAGAGGCCCGCGCACCGCGATGAAGAGTGGCCCCCCGCTTGCCGCAACTAGAGAAAGCCCTCGCACAGAAACGAAGACCCAACACAGCCATAAATAAATAAATAAATAAATAAATAAATAAATAAAAAACAAGAGGCCCAAGTAGAAGCCCAGGCAGCACCCAGGCTGGAGATGACTGGGCCCAGGCCACTGCAGGGTACAGGAAAGTTAGCAAATTGGGGGTGTTGCAGAGACACAGGGCCAGCAGGACCAGTGTGGATGATGAAGGGAAGAGAAGGCTCTCAGGGACTCCCAGGCCTCTGGCCAGCCTCCTGAGTGGCCTTTCTAAGCTGGGGAGGCTGGTGAAGGAGCAGGCCTGTGGGCAGGCAGATCAACCAGGCGTGGAGGTTTGAATGGAGGACCGGCAGGTGCTGTATAAATCTCACTTTATGAGGACTCACTTGAGGGCGACCGGACCCATTCAGATTTGTGACATGACAACATTCTTAAGGATGGTTCTCTGGGACCAGATCCTGAGGCTGCCCTCATAAGGCTGTGGACTTGCTATGTGGCCTGCAGGAGCTTTCTCTGAGCCTCAGTTTCCCCATCTGTAAAATGAGGATCAGTAATGTCCCGCTCACAGGCTTGGAATCAAATGAGTCCTTCTCAATGCTTGGCACACATTGGGAGCTCAATAAACTATAGTCACCCTTCCCACCCAGTCTCAGGTGGAAGGAGCGGGACCTGTCGCTTTAAATTATGGAGATTTTAAAAAAAAAGGAGCCGCTTCTCCGACTCAGCCAATCAGCGCGCTGGGCTGGCGGAGCTGGCCTCCTAAATGGTCCAATGGCTGGCCGCGCGCTCTCAGAGCCCGCCCCTGCCTCCAGGCCGCCGCGGAGGTGCGGACTCTCCCGGCCACGCCCCAAAGGCGGAGCCAGCTGGCGGCCGCGCCGCACCGCGGAGGGAGGGGAGGGGAGAGGAGGGGCGGGGCGGGCTCGTGTGTCAGCGACCGAGCCGCAGGTGGCGGCGGGCGCGGGGCTCGGCCCGAGCTCGGGAGGTAAGTGCTGTTCACCGAGACACCCCCGACACCCCCTGGCCCGCGCAGCCCCCCACGCGCACCGCGCCTGGCAGCCCGGCGGCCCCGGGGGTCAAAGGCGCGGCGGGGTGTGAGGGATGGAGAACAGGGGGTGGGGGGGCTGCGCAGTTGGCGCCTCGTCCTTCCCCCCGCTCCCCCTTGATAATCGGGGATCCGCGGAGGGAGCTAGAGACCCCTCCCAAATCCTCCATCTCCTGGCCTAGAACTGGAGCGTGCAGCGGGGCAGCTATGAAGCGAGACCCCCTCCCCAGATCCCTTTATTCTAAGCCTGGATCTGGGTCTAGGTTCCGGGGCAGAGATGGGGACGCCACATTCCCTCCAGCCTGGGACCCAGGACAGCCGAAACGGGTCCCAATTTCCCTTTTCCCAGCTCTGGCCTGTAGACCCCTGGGACCAAGATGAGGAACCCCTTTTCTCTGCTATGAACCCCGATCTAGGCCTGGCCGAGGAGCTGGGGGTCCCCTGGTCCCTCCTCTAGAGTGTCCTTTTCCAGCCCCCCGAGCACAAGGATGGGCGGTGGAGGGGCCTTTCACTGGCGTCCTCTGCAGGGACCCCAAATTTGGAATTCTAGCGAGGGGTCAGTGTGGGGTCCCTTGCCTGGCAGGGCCAGGCCAGGCCAGGCTTAGAGAGACTTGGAGCATGGACTTGGTGGTGGTCACTGCTTCAAGTGGGGGGTGGGCAGCGAGCATCTGTTCCCAGGGATTAAAATAAATCGTAAATTAGGATCTTGCTGGAGGCTGGCGGCAAGTGGAGTGCGGAGGAGTGTTGGGGGTGGGTGGCCCCTCCATCTGCCTCGGATCCCAGAATTCGCCTGCCCCAGCCGCAGTGGGGACCTGGAGGTGGCTTTGGATGGACCTGACTCACTGGTGACCTTGGGCAGGTGACAGACCTCCCTGAGCCTTGATTTTTTTTTTTTTTTATTTGAAAGTGGGCTTTGGAGCCTGTATTCTACAGATTCTGAAACCCACCCTCCCCATCTTTTGCCAAATGTAACTCCACCCTTTTGCTAAAGATGGTGGTGGTTGGAGGAGAGAGAGCAATAGGTTTGGAGATCTCCCCATATGCCTTGCTGGCCTCTGAGCCTCAGTTTACTGCACTGCAAAATGGGTTGATGGTCACATTCTGGCATTGCTGGAAGGGTTGCTCTGCCAGACAATAAAACATATTGCCAAGCTGCCATCATCAGAACAGGGGCTCCTCCACCCTGGTCGCACCCACTGGACTGCCCAGGGCACACACTGACCCACATACCTTCACCCACACCAGGGGCAAAGCCGGTACCTGGGCAGGATCCTGGGCAGGAGGAGGTGGGAAGCGCTGGGCCAGTCTATCCCCTATCCCTTGGGGCTCTTTCCCTGTGGTGGGGCTGGGAGTCCAACGCTCCCAGGTTCAAATCCAGCTCTCCTGTGCATGGCTTTGCCCCTCTGCACCTTGATGTGTTCTTCTGTGAAATGGGCTGAATCCCCCTTGGAAGATCAGAGCAGACTGTGAGAATGGGAGTGCTGCAAATGCAGACATGATCATTATAATACTACAATCATTATCATACAATATTATAATCATTATAATATTGTAATTATAATACTAATTACAATATTAGTGAGCATAAATGGGGTCAACAGCTGACTCGGGTTGGGGCAGGGGTAGGAGAGAGGGAAGTCTGCAAGGGTGTTGCCTGCTGTGTCTCCAGAGCTCGGTAGTCAGGTACACAGTTGGTGCTCAATAGGTGTTTTCCAAGTGAAGTGATGGAGAGGGAGGAGACCAGGGCGGGAGGACTGAAAAATTCCTGAGTGTGAGCTCAGATGCCGTTCACAACCCAGTCACTGTGTGACATGGGGCCGGTGCCTCAGTTGCCTCATTGGGGTAATGGCTGAGTTGAGACACTGCTTCCAAGTGCCATTGTGAGAATCATGCCAGATTGTGTAAATGGGCACAGCCCTGGTGGTCAGCCTTAGAGGGGAGGAAGCACATGACAGAGCTGGTCCTTGAAACAGCATGGCCAAGCGGCCAGTCACAGGAAAGGAAGAGAAAAACCCCAAACTGGCCCTACTGTGAGCAAATTGGAGTCCAAGGGGGAAAAAAATGACAGATCCTGTTTCGCAGAACCTTAGAGGCCCAGAGAGGTGAGGGGCAGCCCAAGGCCACCGAGTGAGAGGTCAGGAGCTCCAGACAACCCATCAGGAACAGGAGCCCTGCCTTCTTTGCTGACTTGGTTCCTGTCTTGTTTTATCTGCTCCGAGACCTGCTCTAATGCTGAACCAGCAAGAAGCCCCAAGGTTTTGGGAATTGGTGCTGGGGAGGGTGGATATCTGGGCAGCACCCAGAGCCTGTGTCAGCCACCTCCCGGAAGGACTCTTCCCCACTTCCAGCAGCCAGAGGATGGGGGCATCCAGGTCCACTGACAACCTGCTGTGTGACCTTGGGCAAGTCCCTGTCCATCTCTGGGCTTTGCCCTGGCTCTATGGAGGCTGGGAGACCTGGGTTCACGCAGGGCTGACTTCATCAGACACAGTGACCACCATGTCTCAGGCACAGTATTTTAGAGGTCTGTAAAGGTGTTTTAACTTCTTTTAAAATCAGAAGGGGAAAAAAAAAACAAGCTTTGGGGTCAAAGAAAACATTTAATATATGGTATTAATATATTCGTCTCTATGCCAAATGTAGTTGTAAAATATAGTTTAAATTCTCTTTTTTTATTGGGGGAAGGGGCCCATGAAAACAAAAGTGCCTCTGGCCTATGAACGTCCTCGTGCGGCCCTGGGTTCGAGTCTTGGTGCTCCCATTCATGGGCTGTGCAACCTTGGGCAGGTGGACTCCCCTCTCTGAGTCTTGGGTTCCCCCCCAGTGAAGCAGGCATCATTGGCCCACCTCAGAATGATGAGATGTGGAATGTTTAGCCCAGGGTTGGTGCTCAATTTGTGGGTACTATTATTTCACAATTGTTGTCAAGGTCATTTGCTCGGTAATAATAGCCCCGGCTAGGGGCCTCAGTTTACCCACCCAGGACCTGCACGGTGCCAGGGAGGTCCCATGGGTGCTGTCTGGAGGGGGAGGGGAGGTGGCAGTTGGGCCGTGGGCGGGGCAGGGTGAACTTCCTGTCCCCCAGGCACAGGGGCCGCTGCTTGGTGCTACCGGAAGTGGCAGGGGCCACGTGGCTGTCTCCTGGTGCCTGCCCCAGCTGACAGGGGCTCTGGCCCCATTCACTGTCTGGTGAGTTTGAGCCCAGGCCAGGAGGCCCCCACTGCCCCTCCTTGCCCCGCTCAGGATCAGAAGGGAGACCCTTCTTCCTGGCCCGGGTTTCAGGAGAAACAGTAGGTGTCACTTCCTGGGCCGGGCTGGGGCCTGCGCAGGACCACCCTCTGCTCTGCCACCCCGACCCCCATTACGACTCTTGAGTGGCGGGAGGGATGGCAGGGTGGTCGGGGGAAGATGGAGATCCAGAGCCACGTGTGGAAGTTTCGAACAGGAGTTCTTTTGCAGACATGTCAGGGACAAAATCATAGTGACCTGGGACCAGTGAGTGACCTTTCTGTGGCTCAGTTTCCTCATCTGTAAAGTTGGGATTGAGCCTCACGGTGTGGTTGTGAAGGTTGAATGAATGTGTGGTACCTGTGAAGAGCTGGGCACAGCGCCGCACACACACTTGTGCTCAGTGTATGTGTAGGGGGAGGGGCAATCTAATGGGAGTTGTGAAAACAGTAGCAAGATGCTTGGTTTCTGGGGAACTTGGGCCTGGTGGCTCCTAGGATCCTCTAGAGCAGCACCGTCTAGCAGAACTTTATCTGTGCTTTCCATTTGGGTGGCCACCGGCCCCATGTGGCTCCTGAGCCCCGGAAACAAGGCTGACACAACTGAGGAACTAGGGGTTTAACTGTATATAATTTTATTTAGTTTAAAATTAAGTTGCCACATGGGACTAGTGGTTCCCTTATCAGTTAGCCTAACTCTAAGGGATTTGGAGATGCTCACGGTCTAGGTCATGGCCAGAAACTAAGAAATGAGATGGGAATTTAGGGCTTTTCCCCCTTGGGATGTCAGCTTAGCATGTCCCCAGCTAGGCTGGCTTTCCTCAGGGGCTACACTAGGAGCTAGAGTTTCTCAGGGGCCCCAGCATCACCCAGCACAGGGTGGTGGTTGGGAATGTTTGTTGAATCAAATAATTGTTTGCCTGGTGAACACCTATTCATGCTTTAAAACCCCAACTTCCACGCCCCCTCCTTGAGTCCAGGTCCCCCAGTCCTTGTTCCTCCATTTGGTTCAGCTTTGACCCTGCAGGACTGGGGTATCTGTGTCCAGCTCTGTTCTCCTAGACTGAGGGCTCCTCAGGGAGCAGGCCCGGGGCTGAATCATCTCATGGACCCTGGTATTGTCCTGGCCAGGTAGGCACATGGTGGGTGCTGGGTGACTTACAGAAGTCGAGTGACCAGGGGCTAGCTGATAATGGGTCGAATTAAACTCACTTTCAAGATTAGAAAACTGAGGCTCAGAAAGGGGCAGCCTTGTCCAAGGGCCTTGGTCAGTCCTTTCCTGGTGAGGCCCAGGGAGCTTTCCCATCCTGTGTTCACCAGCCCCGTCCCTGCTGCCACTGTGCCTCCTGGGCTCCCAGCTGCTGCTGAGCTGCCCTCAGGGTCATGAATTATGGATGAGGCTTATGGGCTCCAGTGACAAGCCCAACCTCAAGAACATGCCAAGGACACCAAGTGTCCCTCCCTCGCCTGGTGGCTTGGCCCTGCCCCCTCTGCAGGGAGGCCTGGGGTCCTCCAACAAGACCCCTTCTAGGCATTCCCTCTTGTTTTGCAGATGGGGAAACTGAGGCACGGAGCTGGACAGTGACTCAGATACCAGGTGAACACACTGGCTTCCAGGGGGCAGGGTTGGGACTCATGGGGGCACCAGTGTCAGCTGGGTCACCATGGTGAGGGATGAGCTTTCCATCACAGGAGTGTGCATGACATGGGGACTGTTGTAGAGGGATTCAGGAGACCCCAAGGGAACCTTAGGGACACTTCAAGGACCCCGACTGCCATGTGGCTGATCACAGTCCCATTGTCCACCTCTCACCAGACCCTCTTCCTACAGGAGCTGCCCAGCGTGGGGCTGAGTGCTCAAGTTGGGACTCAGCTGGCCCGAGTGCAAATCCACTGTCATTTCCTGGCTGTGTGACCTTGGCAAGTAGCTTCCCCTCTGGGAAGGTCTCAGTTTTTCCATCTGTGAAATGGCCTAGAGCTTTTCTACCCATCCCTGACCATGAACTCCTATTCATGCTTAAAAACCCCAACCCCTATGCCCCTTCCTCTAGTCTAGGCTCCCCTAGCCCGTATCTCTTCATTTAGTCTGACCCCACAGGGCTTGGGCATCTGTATCCAGCTCTGTCCCCCTAGGCTGGGAGCTACTTGAGGACCATGCCCAGAGCTGTATCATTTCAGGGGCCCTGGCATACTCCCAGCCTTGGGGTTTTTGGTTCCTTCTCCATCCTCTTTCTCCCTCCTCCATAAGGAGAGCAGTTGGAATTTCCCTTCCTCAGGCCCGAGCTGGCTATGACTACAGCTCAAACTTGCCTCTCTCTTCAGATAGGCACCAGACAGGAGCCTTCGGGGGTCTCCATAGAGGCCATCAGGATGTCGTATTTTGGGGAGTATTTTTGGGTAAGTAAGATCCGCTGTTACTTTGGTGGGGGCTCCTGGAAGGGCTGTGGGGGCTTTTATGGAGATGGAGGGACCTGGGGGCTTATGGGCAGAGTCTTGGGCAGATGGAGGGTCTGCAGGGGGTAGAAGTTAAAGTGGGAAAAGTCAGGCTGGGTTTGAATCTATACCCCCAGACGTCATAGGCCTTATGATCTTGGGCAAGTCACAGGTTGAACAGGGAGACTGAGGCCCAGAGTAGGAATCTCTCACCTGAGGTTGCCCAGTGAGAAAGTGCAGAGTCAGGGCTCAAACCCAGGGCCAGACTGAACTTTCAGTATCCAGGATCATTCCAGCCAGGGAATTTCCACATCTTCCCCATCCTGGAGAGTTGGGGGGTTTTCTTCACTTGACCCCTAGGGACCCCCTCACCTGTCTGCCCTCCAGGCTGGGGACCACATACTGTGATGCAAGGAGCCAAGTGAGACAGACTTGTTTTTATTCATTCACTCCCTCCCTCCCTCCCTGTCACCACCACCCCACACCCAGCCAACTCTGGGAGATGCTGGAGCCCCCAAGAGATTCCATCCAAGCCCTGACCCTGAGAAGCCCCCAGTCTGGGGGACACAGAGCCAGTAAGATACACCCAGCCCTGTAGGGTCAGGGCTGAACCCAGCCTTGGGTATGCCCAGAGGAGGAGCAAGGACACAGAGCTGTGTTTGCCATGGGCTTTGAAGGCTGATTTTCCAGGATGTCAGAAAGGCATTCTGGGCAGGGGGAACAGCCTGGGCAGAAATCCAGAGGTGTGACACTGGGTGGCCAGTTGAGGGCACAAGGACTCCTCCCGCAGAGCTAGGCTAATGGGGAGCCACAGAGGATATGTGAACAGGAGAATCAGGGAAGGACCAGGGCAGAAAGCCCCTTCCTCAGTTGCAGGCCCAGAGCTTGCAGAGGAAGCCCAGTTGCTAGGCAACTGGTTGCCCATGGCAACATGCCTTTCTCCCTCCCCAGCTGGGGCTCCTCTTACTAGCACTTGCTTTCTTAAAGGGGCCGCATCCCCTTGCCAATTGCGGGGGTGGGGGGCCGGGGGGACGGACCTCCACCTCCTTCCCAAGGGTCAGAGTCCTTGGATTTGCCTCTGAATGGCTGTGTGACCCCATCAAAGGGCTGCCAGTCTCTGAGGCCCTAGTGGCGATCTGTGTAAGGGGGTTGACCTGTTTGAGGATCGGTGGTCGCCCAAGTATTGGAACCCTGACAGCGGCACCTACATTTATTTTAAATTTCTCTTAATGGAATGCGGCACCTACATTTCTTTTAAATTCTTTTTCATTGTATGAGGCATGCAAGTTCGCTGCAGAAAATTCAGACCAGCAAAGAGAAAATAGAAGCCACCCCCAACTCCTCCTTCCAAAGATAGCCTGGTACACAGTGGATAAGAGCTTTGAGTTTGGGATTTGAATTGGGCTCTTCTGGGAGCTCTTGGGCAGGTGGCTTTGCATCTCAAAGCCTCAGTCTCTGCATCTGGGAAAGAGGGATGAAACTCCTGCTTCCCCAGGACTAAGGTAGTACCCCTGGAATGTCTGTTTCTTTTAAATAATGTTTCTTTTTTAATCTATTGTTAGTATTGGTGACTCTTTGCTGGGTGACGCTGGGGCCCTGACTGGCCTGAAGGAGGCTCCAGTCAGGGGAAATCAAGCCAGACAGGGATGCCCCGGTCTTGTTGGACCAAGTCAGGTCTGGAGGCATGGACGGCACTGGGGAGCCACGGGGGAAGTGTGAGCAAGAGAGGGACGTGATCAAGCTGTATTAGAAAGATCTCTCTGGGGCTGGCGTGGGAGCAAGATTGGAGTCCAGAGGTTCTGAAAGAAGACACAGGCCCGAGACAGCCCCTCCCAGGACCCTCGGCTGCCAGCCCAGCCCGAGGGAGCCAGACACTGCTGGGGGCTTTGCCAGGTCTGGGAAACGGGCCAGCAGTTGGCTGTGAGTCAGCTCCAGATGCTGGCCTGGGCGGCGGTGCCTGGTGCAGCCTCACCCGAGGATCCCCTGGGCAGGGTGGGCAGGGGCCTGCTGGGGCTGTTTGCTGAGCCCTCAGCACTGTGCAGGAGGCCCTGTGTCTTTTACCAGCCTCATCTCACCAAGACCTTTGGGAGGTGAGTGCTGTCATTGTCCCCATTTGTCAGATGAGGAAACTGAGACCCAGAGAGGTGAAGTCACTGGCTCAGAGTGACCCAGTGCATAAAAGGAGGATTTGACACTTGAACCTTGAAAGTACGATTCTAGGGAATTCCCCGGCGGTCCAGTAGTTAGGACTGCGTGCTTTCACTGCCAAGGGTGCAGGTTCAATCTCTGGTCAGGGAACTAAGATCCCATAAGCCGAGGCCAAAGATAAAATTAAATTTTAAAAAAAAAGTATAATTCTAGACATGAGAAGAGAGAAAATATATTCCTGGGGAGCTGGAGGGATCAACAATGAATGTTTAGGGAAGTGGGGGTCTGAGGAGAGTCTAAGAATGTTCCTGAAGGAGGAGGGCCTGGCAGTGATCCTTGAGAGGTGGAAGAATTTGGATGGGTCGAAAAAGTTGCAGGCTAGTGAGCCAGGTGACAGTAACAGCCCCAGCAAAGATACCGTGGTGGGAAAGAGCAGCATGTCTGCACCATTTGCTATTTGCTGGCGAGGCCAAGAGGCTGTCCTGGGTCTTCCCCAGTCTTGGCCTCCATTTTTCCATTTGCACAGCAAGAGGGATTATCTGGTGGTGACTTCTGGCTTTATCCTTCAAGCTTCCAGGTAACTGGGAGGGTGAACCCCTCAGGTTGGAGGAGGATGGAGGACACCATCATTTCCAGAGGGTCTGTGAAGTGCTCCCAAAGGGATCACTTTAGTGATTTGTGTTGGGAATTAAATAACATTGGATCCCTCCATGAGCTTCCTCTTTCAGTCTAATTACCAGGCCCCATTTGGTGCTAAAATATCTCTACTTCCCTCCGACCCCAGCTGATCACCCTTTTTAACTGACAGCTCAGTGTTCAGACATGTTGCCTTTCACGTGTGACAGAATCTGGCTGGCATTAAAACATAGTTGTTGCCTTATTTTTTCCCATCCCCTTCATTATGGCAAGGGGTCCTGGCTTTCCACTTAGAATAGTGGTAGGGACTTCCCTGACAGTCCAGTGGTTAAGGCTCTGCGCTTCCACTGCAGGGGGCATGGATTCGATCCCTGGTCGGGGAGCTAAGATCCCACATGTCGTGTGGTGTGGCCTAAAAATAAGAAAAAATTTTTTAAAAAAAAGAAAAAAGAGAATAGTGGTAAGCGTTGCCCTTTTAAATCAATATATTTGGAGAAGAAACAAGAGCAACCTTAAAGCAAAATGATAACTAAGTAATACCATGAATTAGCAAAAACTAGGGTTGCCTTTGGGGCTTTAGGGGACCGTGATGTGGATCATCTTGGTATTTACTTCATCCCCATATGAGAGGTAGGTGACTCCCTGCCCCCATCTTAATGAGGAGCCACTACAGGTTCAGAGAGAGACAGTGACTAATCTGGATCACACAGCACAGCCCTGGCCTCTCCCACCATGGGGACCCCAGAACTAGGAGGAAAGAGGTTTGGTGCAAGGCATCAGCAGGCACCAGGGTAGAGGCTCTGTTCCCACCAGTCCCAGGTAAGAGCAAAATAACTTTTGTCCATCTATTCAACAAACTGAAATGCCCTTTCTGTGCCCCACCCTGTACTGGATATTGCTGGGTCCTGAGAGAGGTGTCAGACCTGCATCCTGCTTTGTGGGGTTCTCAGAGAGGGAGTTTTCATGTTGAAGAGAACAGAAAACACAACTACAGTGACTTAAGCAACAGGGGTCATATTAGTTCATAAAATTGAAAAGTTGTGCAGTAGTGTGGCTTTCAGGGTTGGTTTGATCCAGCAACTCTACTCAACACTTTTTATTCAGACCCTCTCAGGTTCAGCTTCTTTCCAAAGTTCATGGTTTCCGCTTGGTTGCCAGTATCTCCTGTGACCACATAATCATTTATGGAAAGGTAGAGAGAAAAACAGGGGAAGAGACTGATAGAGAAAGGAACAAACAGAGGCAGAGATACACACACACACAAAGACAGAAAGATAGTGACAGAGAGAGACAACCAGTGAATGAGAATGTCTCTCCCTCAACTATGGGAGAAAAATCCCAGGATTCTTTCTTTTTTTAAATTTTTATTCTATTTATTTTAAAATTTTGTTTATTTATTTATTTATTTATTTGTCACGCCTCGTGGCTTGTGGGATCTTAGTTCCTTGACCAGGGTTGGAACCCAGGCTCCCTGAAGTGGAAGCGCAGAGTCCTAACCACTGGACCACCAGGGAATTCACCCAGGCTTCTTTCTGATTGGACCAAATTAAGGCCCATGAACCAATCCTTGTGACCAGGGGGAAATGCAACAGGCTGATTGGCTCAGGCCTGAACCAATCCCTACAACCAAAGGATGGACTTCTTCTGGTTAGCTCCTCAGCCCAGCCCCTGTTGCTAGGTAACCTTGATGTCCTCTCCATCCCCTTTCTCAATCTCCACCCCCATTCCCTGCAGGGAGAGAAGAACCATGGCTTTGAGGTCCTGTACCACAGCGTGAAGCAGGGGCCCATCTCCACCAAGGAGCTGGCAGACTTCATCCGGGAGAGGTGAGGTCCCCAAGCCCCACCCACCCCCTGGCCATGTCCCACAGTCCACACATACATGCTCATCTTGTGCCCCAACCCTGGTGCCCCCTTTTCCCTTGCCCACTCCATCCTCCCACCACACCACACCCTGCCAGAAAGGATCCAGGCCCCTGGGGTCTCCAGGAACCAAATGGGCTTGAAGACCCTCCAAACCAACGGTTCTCAATACTATCAGCCACATGCCCCATCTTAAATGACAATCACCAGGTTCTAACGCCTCCCCCTGAAGAGACGCTAATACGACCTACTTACAAGGAGAATTTTGAAAACTCAGTCTCGGGCCCTGAGTATGATAAAAGAAAAATCATGTATGATGAAATAATCTACATCTCAGCATGTCAATGCTCCGACGTCTGAGAAAACATAATAAACTCAAATTGCAAGGCAGCCTCTGCTCCCCAGCTTCTCAGCAGCTGAACGCCCGTTAAATCTGGGCAGAAAGTCCAAAGGATTATTAACCAGGTTTTTCTCTTTGTGGCTGTCACGTGGGACCTGTCGCAGCCATACAGGACAGGGGCCACTCTTTATTTTATGGGCCTTCAGACCCTGGGTCCATCCACTGTTGCTTATGCTACCCCATGGGTGCCTCTATCAGAAAATATCCCAATGGGTAACTGGTTTTAACTGGGCACACTGCTACCCCAAACAAAACTGAGGTTCTATTAGGATGAAAATGTGAGTGGATATTAGGTAGGCATTTAGCAGTGTCTGTCTAGAGGGAAAAAGGAAATATGAGTTTGTCTTCTGCAATTAAATGAGACAAAGCATATAAAACATTTATATTATGTGCTTACAAATTTTTTTATCTGCTGTTGCTACTGCTGCTACTACTACTGATGTTTTACTTAAGGATAAAAACCTCTCCTATGAATTTCCAGAACACCTCCCCCTGTCCGGGGACTGTATCATTCTCCTGGAGAGCCACTGCTCAGATGTTTGAGATGGGGAAACTGAGGCCCAGGCGTGTGGGGCCTTTCCCAAGTGTGCTCAGAACCTTCCCCATCCTTGCCTTGTCCTCCTACCCAGGGCCACCATCGAGGAGACCTACTCCAAGGCAATGGCAAAACTTTCCAAGCTGGCCAGCAACGGGACCTCGGTGGGGTGAGTGGGCTCTGGGTGGGGCAGGAGTGGCCAAGGGTGTGGGGCGCTGGGGGGCAACAGGAGCCTGCCCTTGGGTGGACATCTCTTCGTGCTTGTGATATGTGGAACAGGGAGTCATCCCCCTGCTTATGGGGCTCATTGGACAGAGGAATATAGTTCATTCATTCACTAGTTCATTCATTCATTCACTGGATATTTACTGAGCACATACTGTGTGCCAGGCACTGTTCAAGGCACCAGGGGGCCCGGGGAAATCAAGAAAGATAAAGCCTCCAGTCACCTTCATGCCCTGTTCATAGGTGTACATCTGGGATGTGTGACAAGACGGTTGTTAACCACAAACATGCACAAAGTCCTTTCCCAGGGAGAAAAGTGCTAGGAAGAGAACAAAATAGGAGCATTAGAGGCTGGACACTATCTCTGGAGCCAAGACCTCAATAATGCGAAGGAATCAGCCATGGGGGTGTCTGCGGGACAGAGACCCAGGCAGGTGGCTCAGCTAGTGCAAAGGCCCTGAGGCAGCAACGCACCGTACGTGTTCAAGGAAGAGCAAAGAGGCTGACTTGGTTGCAGGGCCTGGACAGAGTGGAGATGAAGTAGGGGAGAAATACAGGGAAGGGGCCACAGGGCCCCAACACACAGGTGACTTTTAAACCAGGATGTGATGTGGTTCCGTTGGCATTGCAAAGTTCCCTGTGGCTCCTGTGGGGCAAAGGTTCTGTCGGGGGCCGAAATGGCGGCAGCAGAGAACGAAGGCAGTGGGGAGGCCAGAGTGGTCTTCTGTCGAGGTGGGAAAGCCCCGCAAACTTGATTTGGGCAGGTTGAGTCTCAGCAGCCTGTGAGTATCAGGCAGAGCCTGGAGTCCAGACAGAGGACTGTGGGGCCTGGGCCTGGGTTTAAATTCCAGCTCTGATATTCATTTGCTGAGGGCCCTTGGGTGAGTTATGGAACCTCCCATGCCTCAGTGTCCCCATCTGCCACAGGCCCGCCTCACACAACTGCAGTGGGGATTAAATTAATTCATACGTGTTCATGCTTAGCAGGGCCCGGCACACATTAGATGCCTGAGCCAATGCCAGCCATGCTGTATGAGGGGTCCCTGGGGGGTTGGGCCTGCTGGGCCCGGGATGTGTGACCCCACCTGTTTCCAGAACCTTCGCCCCACTCTGGGAGGTCTTCCGAGTCTCCTCAGACAAGCTGGCGCTCTGCCACCTGGAGCTGACACGGAAGCTGCAGGACCTCATCAAGGACGTGCTCCGCTACGGCGAGGAACAGCTTAAGGCACACAAGAAGGTGTGTGCTGTGGGTACCGCAAGGCTGGTGGATGGGGGGATGCCAGCGGCTCCCAGGATCCCAGGACTTCTGGGGCCTTGGAACCTCCAGCCCCTGGTGTGTGCCTCTGAGAATTCTGTTAATTCCACGACATCAAACTCAGAATCTCACAGACCTGAGCATTGGTGAATTTCAGTCTCAAAATTCAAGAGTAGGGATCTGCAAACTACGGCCCGCGGGCCACATCCAGCCCACCACCTGTTTTTGTGCAGCCCTTGAGCTAAGAATAGTTTTTCCATTTTTAAGTGGTTGAAAAAAAAAAATCAAAAGAAGAATATTCTGTGCTGTGTGAAAATGACCCCTGATCTAGAGCATCAGGAGCTACAGATCTTGTTATTTGACATTTCTAGACCCTGGAAGAGCCAGACCTTAGACTCTCGGGATCCCAAAATATTCGAAGCTTATAATTCTAGAGTCATAAAGGCTTTGCATTTACAGATCCCTAGAATCTGCAGGGGGTTTTGTTTGTTTGTTTTGTTTTGTTTTCTGGCCGTACCTTGCGCGTGTACCTTGCGGCATTCAGGATCCTAGTTCCCTGACCAGTGATCGAACCTGCACTCCCTGCGGTGGAAGTGCGGAGTCTTGACCGCTGGACTGCCAGGGAAGTCTTGAGTCTGTGGTTTTTAACCCCTATTAAAAAAGGGAGTTGGTAGTACTTCATACTGTACAGTTAAAAATGGTTACGATGGCAGCTTTTATGTTATATGTATTTTACCACCGTTTTTTAAAAATTGAGGAACAAGGAAGTTTTCTACAGGCTGACATGGAACAATCTTGGGAATGAATTATTAAGTGGAAAAAGCAGTGAGTTTAACAGTATGGACTGTTGCCATTTATCATAAAAAATGGGCACATTTGATGGTCCATGTGCCAGTTATTTCTGGAGAAGTATCATGGTAATAATGGGAGGTTTTTACCTGAACTCATCCCTTAAAACTTTCTGAAATGTGAATTATGTGTAAATATTACCTATTTAAAGAGTTAAAATTTTTGCAATTCATAGAATACTCAGAAAAAGTATTCTCTAGGACCTGGAATCCCACAGAGTTTGGGAAGCTGGGAATTTCACAGCATTCACCTGGGGTCTGCTCAGGTCCTGCACCCCAGCAGGTGGCTTCAGGTGGCCCGCATGCTCTTCTCCGCCCCCGACAGTGCAAAGAGGAAGCGGTGGGCACCCTGGACGCTGTGCAGGTCCTTGCAGGCGTCAGCCAGCTCCTGCCCAAGTCCCGCGAGAATTACCTGAACCGTTGCATGGACCAGGAGCGGCTGCGGAGGGAGAGCACCAGCCAGAAGGAGATGGACAAGGTGGGCACACAGCTGCAGGTCCCCAGCCACCGCTGGCCCACACAGGTCAGAGGAGTTTGCCGAGGGGTGACGGAGCTGCCTGCTGGGAGAGTGAAAACATATCACAGAGCGATGGTCATTGAACCTGCATGAACCACATACATGCGGAGCACCCCAAGGAGTCTACGTGCTGGGGGATGGGGCCGGGGGAAGTGCCCTGAGTGTCACCCTCTCAACCCCATCCCCTCCCCGTGCCTCCTAGGCAGAGACCAAGACCAAGAAGGCAGCAGAGAGCCTGCGGCGTTCAGTGGAGAAGTACAACTCAGCCCGTGCCGACTTCGAGCAGAAGATGCTGGACTCAGCTCTGGTAAGAACTAGGCATCTGTACCTTGGAGACCTACACATTCCTGGGCCCAGGATGCTCTGGGCCCCAGAAGTCCAGAACCTTCCAAACCCTCGACTCCGGAAGTCTTAGAATCACAGGCTTAAAGCCGTAGAATTCTAGAGCCAGTTAGCTATTGTTACTGTTATTATTAGTTCAAAAACCAAATCAGTTTTGTGCCTTAGTTTCCCCACCTGTAAAATCGGAGCAGTAATAGTACCTGCCTCATAGAATTGTTGTGAAGATTAAATGAGTCACCATGTGTGAAGTTTTCAGACTAGTACCAGGTGCATAGAAACCACTGTATGAAGTATTAGTATTATTATTTTTATTATCACTGATGAGGTTTTTAAAGAAAGACAGTGTAGGGTTTAGAAGCCAAGAGTCTCCTGACATGTCATGGTAGCTGAAAAGCCTGGATTCCTGGTCCAGCCTCCATCTCTCACCAGCTCTGCAACCTTTGGCAAGGCACTGCACCTCTCTGGGTCTCTGTCTACCCAAATGTTTGAAAAGCAGATTGGGAATCTCAGGATTAAGAATCAGATTTTTTTTCTGATTTTGCAGTGATAGAAAGTTGCAAGTGATAGAAATCTTCATTCAAACTGACAAGGAGACGTATAGGCTCAGGGAACTGAAAAGTTCAGGGGGCAGAGCTTCAGGTATGGCTGGATCCAGGTGCTCAAATGGCATTGGCAGGAAGTTGTGCCTCTCTGCTTCTCAAGTCTGTTTTTCTCCCTGAGGGCTTTACTCCCAGGCAGACATGCCCTCCCAGGTGTGTGTGTGTGTGTGTGTGTGTGTGTGTGTGTGTGTGTGTGTAGCAAAGTAGCCACCACACCAGCAGCCCCCACATGCATCCACCAACACACTGACTCAGGGTATGAAAGTGTTTTTTTCCATGGTTCCAGCAAAAGTCCCAGAGCTCTTCCCCAAACCAATCACTGAGGCCAGGGGATTGGAACATTCTGATTGGTCAGGCTGGGTCACATAGCCACTCCTCGTGGCCCCACCTTCCCATTTGCCCCTTCCCTCCTGCCTCAGCACTTCCAAGCCATGGAGGAGACCCACCTGCGGCAAATGAAGGCACTGCTGGGCTCTTATGCTCACTCAGTGGAGGACACCCATGTGCAGATTGGGCAGGTGAGTGGGACCAGGGGTGGGGAATGAAGCTGGGGTTCTGGGCAAGAGGGCCTTGGCCCTGCCTGATTACGCACTCCGTCCGCCTGGCCCAGGTACATGAGGAGTTTAAGCAGAACATAGAAAACATCAGCGTGGAGATGCTGCTGAGGAAGTTTGCAGAGAGCAAGGGCACAGGCCAGGAGAAGCCGGGTGAGTCTGGGCATCTGTGGGGGTTGGGCTGTGGAGCTGTAGGGAAGGAACAGGACTCAAGAGGGCAGAGAATGAACCTCTCTGGGCTTCGTTTTCCTCATCAGAAAAATGGGCTGATGACAAATCTAACTCAGCAGCCCACAGAGGAAGAGGAACTGCTGCCTGATCTTATGTGTAAATCTCTTACAACTGGATACCAGAGGGGCCTTGAATGCCAAGCTCAGCCTTTCAGACTTTCCCCTGAGGGCCCAAGGGAGCCATTGAGGGTTGTTGAGCAAAAGACCAATTTGAAAATGTCCAGATACAGAGTTGAAGAAGAATTGAGAGCAAAAGTTTTGGGGGTCATATCTGGGTTTGTGTCTTTTCTTTGTCTCTCATTGTGTGACCTTGGACGTCTGTCTTGCCTTCTCTGAGTCTCAGTTTCCTCATCTGTAAAGTGGGGATGATAATAACCCCCACCTAATGGTGTTGCGAATGTTCAGTAATTTGATGCAGATAAAGGGCAAAGTGTGTACCTGGCACATAGTAGGCACTCAGTAGATGCTGCTACACAGTTTACATCCCTATCTCTAGTCAGCCACTAGGGTCTGTCTTTTCTCCCTCCTGTCTCTGTAGCTCAGCACCAGCTCAGGCCACCTCTCCTTGTGTGGGCCCCCACTCTTGCCCTTCACTGGCTCCAGGTTTGTCATGCCCTGCTCCTGCTCATATAACCTCTGTGGCTCCCCATCACCCTTGAGAGAGAGTCCCAGGCCATCATCCTGGCACCTGAGGCTCAGCCCACCGCACAGACTCATGGTCCATCCCCTGAACCACCCAAGTTCCACCCAGAAATGCTGGAAGTAGAAGAAATAACTCAGGCAGTGCCCCCCTCCAGTCCATCCCAAGGTGGTAACCATCCAAGGCAGGACCAGAACACTTGGCCCATCCCACTCATGACCATCTCTGGGGCTGGTTCAGCATCTTGGCTCAGGCCCTGGACCCTGACTGGTCTTGAGCTCAAATCCAGGTGCCACGGTGTGGCCAAAGGTATACTGCTACCCTTGCCAGGCCCAGTCTCCCTGCCCAGCTGAGTTTCTCAATCTTTTCTGTCTCAGGGCCTTTGGACTTTGAGGCGTACAGTGCGGCTGCCCTGCAGGAAGGCAAGTACGTCTGGGCCTGGATGCCCAGGCTGGACCACGGGGATGAGGGAGGCAGAGCTGAATGGGAAGGGGAACCCCCAGGGCTCAGCTGCATCCCCCTCATCTGTCCTCAGCAATGAAACGTTTGCGGGGAG